>NC_059355.1:32903908-33211178 GCF_019703515.2 Myxocyprinus asiaticus
GCAAGCTTTTACGATCATCTTAACAAACATCACTCGTTATTTTACGATGGAGTAAAGCCTGTTTCCCAAACCAGTGTGTAGATCACTCATTATAAAGTAGAACTTAAGTGCTTTGTTATGGGAGCTGTCCAGTCCAAAGGTGCTGATCACTTTGACAAATATGTCCAGAGTTTGTCTTCCCAACATGAAAATAATATGAAAATACTAAGAAACATGGAAATTGTTTATAACCTTGTCGAGGCGCCTACATTTATTAACTAATACAGAATTTAATTATAGAAATAATGATGGCTTTAGTAAGACAGAGTTTCAGATGTATTGATGCACAGTCATCGAGATTAATGAAAGTGACGCAATAAATGCCTGTAATGTGAATGTACGAGAAGTGAATCATAAGCGACTCTCACGTAGCCTAAAATTTCTTTGGCTGGAAACTGAACAATGCACACAGAACAGGGTTAAAATTATGGGCATCAGTAGTGAACTACTCATAGACCTATCTTAATATTAATAGAGCATCTGGTTAGAGTTCAAGGCACTGTGTACCTGTAGCCTTACTGCCATTATGTATAATGCAATTTGTTACTGCCTTGTAAAAAGACTATTGGTGAGCCGATCTGAAACATCCATTGGAGGAAGGAAGAGGAGGAGGAACAGAGAGAGGGAATCTCTCATTGCACACTCTTACTCTAATCTCCTTTGTTAACCAAATTTTAATTATTTATTAGGCATATTTATTTAAGTTTTAAACTGCATGGTCACTTTACATTACACGTCTTCTTAAATAATCTGTTTAATAAGAACATATCGTCTTTATATTGCCATTACATTTATGCTTATCAAAGAAGGCTAAAATAACATTATACTGTATTTCGTGTCTTGTGATTTAGACCTATCATGTCACATGTGCAGACTGCGAAAACTGCCTATTGATTTCATAGCGATAAAAAAACAAAAAAACAATTATCCTCTGAAATAGTTTACAATGGCTTTCCGATGATCCCATTGTCCCATTGTCTTTGATAAAATGTAAAAGATGCCAGAAAAATACATTTAAGTTGAACTTAATGGACTTAAGTGCGGTTCAAAGCTTTCGTAAATTTATGAATGTTTTTGCGAAGACAATGATGCTTTTGGGAAACACGCCAGAGATTAAGTACTACTTAAGTGCTACTAATGTTCTACTTAATGCTTTGGAAAACCCAGCCCATGTTTGTTGAATAACAGTATGTTGGCTTTGTGAAGCCAACATAATTAACATATTAAAGTTGATGTGCGTAATTTTTTTGATGTTTCAAATATGATATTTCAGCTTAATATGCAGAGACAACTATAGGTAACCATTAGTTGGTTGATTTCCCCAAAAACTGTAAACACTGATATTCTGTGGCACATTCATTATTGCTCTGTTTGTTTGAGCTGCCCGGCCAACCTGACACAGCAACACTGGCTCAATCAATGGCATGAGTTTTAAGCAGGACTATCTCTTTTTACCGACCAATGGCAGACAAAGGGTGTAAGTTTGAAAACAAAGTTAATTTTTGTAATTCCATTTTGTGACACTAGTGGTGCTGAAATTACACTCTTCAGCTTTAATGAAAGCCTAAAAGTTTCTAATAAATCTTAAAATTCCTAAATAAAGTAGCAGGGTTAAGTAACAAGTACTGGGTTGCAGATTTAGCTTACCGGTAAATTCAGCTATCACTCAGAAGGGACTGTTTAAAACTAGATACATTTCATGCTATGTAAATTTTATGTTAGACAATAGCCAGATGATCATTAATTGCCCTATCTTTCCGAAGATTATTTTTGGATTATTACCTTTAAAGCTTTAAAAAGTAATCGGACACCAATTGAACCCTCCACATGAATGTATTTTATGTATCTACAGCAGTCAGGAATAAATTATTATATATATATATATATATATATATATGTTATATTCTGCACACAGAAATGACTTGTAAAAATGAATATTAATAATATTTACACTGTATTATGGCCCCTTCTACTGACATATTTTTAGCATGCAGTTGTGATTAAGTTGCTGTTATGATTGCATGATTTAGCCATCAGCTCAGTCTGTAATGTTGTTCTTTATGGGAATGAGCACATGCTAGGGTATGCTAAATAAAGCTACACTGCATTGCATATACCGTCAGATGGTTTAGATTAAATATAAATCACAAACAGTTCTGAAATATGTTGTGAAGTCCTCAAAATCACAAAAAGAAGTGTCTTTATGTGCTGGTGCGACATTAGACAAATGATTGGCATCTTTACTTTCTCAATTTGGACACCCAGGCAGTAAAATGTGAAGGATCATCTGAAGTCTTAAATGCATTCTCTTGATCTCTCCACCTAGTGTGTGGTTGTAGAAGGGGTGTAGAACTGGCCCATTTCTCCAGCCATCACATTATGCCAAATGAGCTTCCCTGAATATTGTGCATTCATTGGTTATCTTTTGGAATTCATGCCAACATATAATCAGTGACAGAATGGAAAGCGACAGAAGAGGAGAATTTAATGGCTGGAAGAGTGGGTTAATTACAGGGGGAGTACATGCTTGTCATGGGGGAAACCCAGAGTGAAAAGAGAAAGTCGGCATTTAACAAGTGTGATATCTGGGCGAATGGAGAGGAGCGAATTGTGACAGTGGAGCGCACTGTATAATACCTCTACTGCTGATCTTTTATGTACAACCACAGCTGGGTTAAGCAGCCTATTGAGCAGAATTTAATATTGTATATCACCTTCAACACTATGAGTGTTACTATTGTACCTGACCTTGATAAAATAATAACGCATTTGGACATGAGCACATCTGTTTTGGATGTAACACTTCTGAATTGTTATTGGCAAGTTGAGTGTGCTTAACATTCACTATTCAATAACTCTGCATAAAAAACTCAGTCTCGCAGTCATAAAATACAGTCTTTATTATAAAGTTATTTATTATAAATGTAGCCAAGTGAAGAAATTTCATGTAATTTAACTTGTCACAAATTGGACGTGGCCCCTTTAAGACCAGGGTTTATGATGGCTGCTGTGTTCAAGGCCACGGAGGAGGTGACGATAGTTCTGCTATATTCTTAGAACATTTATGCATTTTACTGAAGTGAATAGATATGTATAGATATGCTTTTTTTGTACATGAAAACGTACAGATGTTTTTGAAACTCAGTATAATTAATAGACTGTTATTGTTGTCTTTTGATAAAAGTCATGCTCAGCAGCTCACAAAATGTAGGGAAATGATAGATTTGCTTTGTTCTTATAATGCTTAAAACCTGAGTTCTATCCTGAAACAATCATCAAATGCAATATCAAATGTGAATTTGGCAATCCGAGATCAATTCATTGAGGGGATTAGGGATGCAGGCATTAGAAGGGAGCTTCGAAAGCTTGTGAGAGACAAGCCACAGTCAACACTAATTGAAGTGCGAGATAAAGCCCTTATGTGGTCTCTAGAAGATCCTAAATCTCGTGTCAGAAAATTAGTCAGCAACAGAAGTGTTTTGTCTGAGACAGCCAAAGCTCAGTGCGCTGCTGTTGGTGTACCTTAGCGGGTGTGCTTGTTTAAAAATATGTCAAAATCATTATGCTTCACTGTAGTCAGTTGTGGATGCTGGTAGAGGCTGCATAATCGAGAGCGGCACGAGACCCCACGCCCCCTCATAGACGCGCTTTTTGTTTCTGTTTCGCACCTTGGTCCGATCTCTGTTTCATAGAAATAGTGTAATATGGAATCACCTACTCACCCTTTTCTTAGATCCACTGATATGCAATAGAGATTTTGCTTAGTTCATTAAAAAGCTGTATACATGAAGGGGTTTTGTATCCAGAATCATTCAAATGTAAGCAAAATTAACATAGATCAAAATATAATTTGAGAACAAAAGACCACTCAACCAAGACATTGCAAAAGGTTCCACTGTTATCTGTACATTTATTTGTGTACTCCAATAAATGTTGATTCAGCATTTATTTTTATTGTTTATTATTTTTATATTTGGAAAAAAAATCCAGCAAATATACAGTGGGATTCACTAGTGAAAATATTTTGTGATGCCACAGTGAAGAATTTTAAACTCTTTTATAATTTAATGCAAATGCTTTCATTACAAATTATACTGTATTATCAGAATAACAATTTGAGTAAAAGGTAGTTGTATAGAAGGTGTTTGTTTCCCCCATTAATAATAATGTGCATTTACATTTAAATTGTTATATAATTAGATTTAGGCCTAAATTTAGGATGTTTTATAAGATGACCCCCAATCTAGGGCAATAAGAAGGTAACTTGTCCCAGATGTCATTTGATTTTAATAAAATGTATAAAATACATATGATATCATTCTTAATCAAGTTTTTTTAATTTTTTTTTTTATTATTTTTTTTAGCTAATGTAAAACACTAAATCAATTATTCCATGTTATTATGTGTTTTTTTCACAATTAAGTTTATTAATTACATGATACATAAATAATGACAGACAAATCATTATCTCAGTAAAACTTATTTTATGAATTACATACAGGCTTATTATTTAATCCACATTTAGACACCCATGTATTTTATTAAAAGTTTATAAAATCACCAGATTTTGGGTTCCCCCACCTCCGAAATCCCAATTTAACCCCTGAGAATAAAACAATTAAAAAAAATCTCATTCAGTTTTTTAATCTGTACACAACTTTGGCACCCAAAAATAAATGTATTTATTTATTTAGCCGAATGTTGTTTTAATTTAGAATACAGGTTTGCAAAAATTGCAAACTACATTCAACATAAATGCAAATTATTATTATTTTTATTATTATTATTATTATTTTTTTTTCTCAAAATTTAGTTTGACCTCATAAAGGATTAGCACTGATCATTTGCTACAAAAGAATAACCTTGATATAATTTTCAGACCATATTTTTTGGTGGTCATTTATATTGTGTGCTGTGTGATCTTATATCTTCATATTTTCAAATTAATATCCACTCAAAAATGCATTTAACAACATTCATCACAGAAAGGCTTTTTTCCAGGGATTTGAAAGCTTTGTAAATCCAACTTTGACGCTGATTAAACTGGGAGGATGTTCCCTCTGATCAGACAACAGCATTTATGTGGCTGAGTGCTACTGACCAGCTTTGACTGAAACACTAAAGCATTCATTGTCTGCATCTGTCCACAGTGGCCCACCGTATAAGGTATTTTGCAAATGTACAACTTAATAGAGAGATTTTAATACATATTATGACTGGGTATATCTCTGAGCTATGGGAAAATTAAGTACTGAAAGCCTAAAAGGCAGATTAATCCAACATGACTAACTATGTATAATGTATATACAAATAAAAATGTAATTTTGATAATGGTGATGGGAGTATTGTATGTCAGCACTGAAAAAAAATCTGAAATCTAAATAGGTAATGCAGTACATATGATGTAATGTCTGATCTGCATGTGTGGGCCTATTGACTTGAATAAAACCAGTTAATTTAGATGCTACCACATCAAACATTTTCCTGACCAAACACTTTTACAGTTAGGTTTCAGTGAGGGTCAGTTACATTTCTTTGTATTGTAACTCAATTCTAATATACTATGCTATTCTCAAAATGTAAGAAAATTATGACGTCAGTACTAAGCGTTTCTTCAAACCCACAGAAGACAAAGGACACTGACCCCAACGTTTAACGCTAAAGGCAGTATGACTCTAAGAAAAGGGAAAGAAAGTGAAGGAGCAAAAAATAATTATTTCAGTCCATTGTCATGGAAGTTTCCTAGACAATTAGTCATCTTGTGAGCATGTGATCTAGTAGGACTCATTTGTGATGGTTATTCAAATACACATGGAGAGTTTATAAAATAGCCACCATACAAAAGGCCCAATGTCCTTGACAACCCATAGGAATGGCTCTCCACGTCATCCCCTTTGTGGGGCCATTTGAGCAAATAAAAAATTATTTATTTATATAGATGTTATTTCAAGTGAATCATCCTCCACACTGCAGAGAATGTCAGGATGTAGCTGCTTGGGCCGGTGGTTTGGGTTTCCCCTCAAGTGCTCTTTGTTAATGGGACTAAGAGAAGACAGCAACTGCTCTTAAAGGAATAGTCGCCCAAAAATATAAATACTGTCATCATTTACTCACCCTCATGTTTTTCCAAACCCAGATGACTTTCTTCCTTCCATGGAACATGGTGACCGGGGCTGGCAATCAAATGTAGTCCATGCGACTCATGCACTGAATTCTAAGGCCATTTTCAGGCTGTTGCTCATATGATTTGTTCTGAAATAGGGGCTTAAATTGTTACAATGTTACAATTTTCCTCTTGGTTTTGGTTCACTTTCACAAGGCAACATTTCTAAATGGACCAAAATTGTGTTAATTGAAGAGATTTTTCTAATTACCTCAGGAATTAATACATAACACCTTTATTAAATGTGCAATTCTAATATAGTCAACAAAAAGGTATCCACTACTTAATGGAACACTAAATCTGTGTTTTCATTATGAATTACACTGATGTCCTACAAGAGTGATTGTCAGGGACTTACTGTTTTTGCTGGAATCTCCAAACTGCAAATGCAGGAACTGAGTTTAGATGTTGCGCTAAAAGCACACATGCTTCTGGGGGCCTGGGTAGCTCAGTGAGTAAAGACGCTGACTACCACTCCTGGAGTTCGAATCCAGGGCGTGCTGAGTGACATCAGCCAGGTCTCCTAAGCAACTAAATTGGCCCAGTTGCTAGGGAGGGTAGAGTCACATGGGGTAACCTCCTCGTGGTCGCTGTAATGTGGTTTGCTCTCGGTGGGGCGTGTGGTGAGTTGTGTGTGGATGCCGCAGTGGATGGCGTGAAGCTTCCACCCGCGCTATGTCTCCGCAGTAAAGCGCTCAACAAGCCACGTGATAAAATGTGTGGATTGACGGCCTCAGATGTGGAGGCAACTGAGATTCATCCTCCGCCACTCGGATTGAGGCGAGTCACTACGCCACCACGAGGACTTAGAGCGCATTGGGAATTGGGCATTCCAAATTGGGGAGAAAAAAAAAACAAAACACATGCTTCTGAAACGTCTTAGCACAATGACCTATTTTTCAGGAAAATTGCAAATTACACTTTGCACCACTTCATTAATATACAATATACCCACAGTTTGCATGAATACAACCACAGATAGCGAAAAAAAAAACTCCCACCCATGCCCAGTTGCACTGGCACGAAAACTGCGCTTAGAATTAGCGCTCTCACGAAAATTAGATAAAACGTTGTGCAACTGCTTCCTCATCAAAGTGGTCTTGGACTGATTGTTTTGGAATGACCAAAACAATTGACCTGAGACTACGAGGTTGTCCGAGATGCATATCACAATTCTGTATGCAAGTGGTGAACTTTGGATGAACTATTCCATTAAAACAGTGACTAGTGACAGTGAATATTGTGGGTCTTTCTCTGTGGAAGAGATACCAAGCTCACCATGTTTCGTGAAAAAGCACTAATTATGGCTTTTGATACAACAGTTCAACTGCAGCCCCCAATTCAAGTGGCATGGCTGCTGTGCCTTGATGATTCATGTGTGCCTGTTCATATGCATGTCTAAGAGGATACAGCTTTATTTTGAAGACATAATATGCCTCCAGTGGAGAGCCGAGAAGGATACATACTCAAGCTGCCAGTCTGCAGCCCATACTCAGATAAGAGCTATCAAATGGGGCCAGCGTGTCCCCATTCTAAAACCCAGCATGGATTTACCACTGTGAAGCAGAATAGAGAGAGTGCCGGATGAAAGGAAGACTTTGATGTCTACGTTGGCTTGATTTAGTCTCCCTGTTTTTCTCCTCAGAGGAACCCATTACCTCAGCCAAAACCTGCATTGTTGTCCTCAAATATCACCCTAGTCTATCACAAGCATCCTTGCAGAATAACACTTCAGTGTGAGACTGTAGAACAAAACATGATACTGAAAATCCCCCAAAAGAACAAAACAAAACAGCATACTAGTGCCCTTTGGATCTCCAGAGAGACCAGTGTGTTGACAAAGCCTGCCTATTCTTCTCCCTCTCATCTCTCCCTCCTCTCTCTCTCGCCGTTCCTCGCTCCCTCACGCTTTCACACCGATGAACACGGCATGTGATGATTGCTACATGTGGGCAACAGTAGATATCTCTTCACAAGAACACAGCCACGCCAACCCCGTTGGATAAAGCAGCTTCTCCATCCCGAATCAAAGAGCTGTCATCTTCAGCAGCAGTGCAGTGTAAAGGTAAAGACTCCATATTCATATGTCTTATCGAATGTTGCATTAGTTGCTGCTCACACTGGCTTTGTGTCTCTAGCCTATTTGTCATTGTGTGTAGCTCATACCATCTGACCTCCTGTCATGTCTTCTTTTATGTTGGGAAGTGGATATAACAAAGAAAACAAATCATTTATGTGACTTTTACTTTTACTTGTGTTCTTTTGTAGATGTTGTCGTTATTGTCATATCCGTAAGTGATTGAAAATGGCTATATACATATATACATATATATACATATATATATATATATATATATATATATATATATATATATATATATATATATATATATATATATATATACACAGGGTTGGGAGTGTTACTTTTGAAATGTATTCCACTACAGATTACAGAGTACATGCTGTAAAATGTAATTTGTAACGTATTCCATTAGATTACTGAAGGTCAGTAACGTATTCTAAATACTTTGGATTACTTCTTCAGCACTGGTAGATTTTTTTTTCACTTGTTTTGACTATAAAAACTCTGCCAGTACAGTAAGACAAAATACACGTTAAATATACATTTTCTGAAAAACCTAAATATCTTATGGAGTTATCTAATTGATCTTGTTTTAAGTATTTTTAGATATTTTTACAGGAAAACAATACAAAAATTATTATCAAGAATAAGATTTTTTCCCTAATATCAAAGGTCTTACTAGAAAAAACTAAATTATGATCCAACGTGAATTTGCTTGAAAAAAAAATATGATCGTGCCTGGTAACATGTGCATGTAAAATGGCTAGAAATAGCATTTTAGCTTAGTGTAAAGCTGACAATTTACACAAGGTTTATTTCTATTTCTTCTGCTACAAACGTCATGGTTACTTGTGTAACCTCCATTCCCTGATGGAGGGAACGAGACGTTGTGTCGATGTAGTGACACTAGGGGTCACTCTTGGGAGCCCGAGACACCTCTGGTCTTTGATAAAAGGCCAATGAAAATTGGCGAGTGGTATTTGCAAGGTCCGGCCATTTCAGCAGGTAGTTCAGCGTTGTGGCAGGAGAGACACAACGTCTCGTTCCCTCCATCAGGGAACGGAGGTTACACAAGTAACCATGACGTTCCCTATCTGTCACTCACTCAACGTTGTGTCGATGTATTGACACTAGGGGTCCCTATATGAAACGTCGCAACTGGCTGAACTGTGTTACGTGAACTGGTGGTGTGTGATGGGCAGACAACTGTGTGCCTCATAGCCAGACAACCAGGCCGACATGTAACCTCCCCCAACATAGTTATGAGTGTCGAACGGCCCTTTGGTGACAAGTCGACTACCCAAAAGATAGAGATAGGCTAGCCCAGTTGTGGCCTCTTTTCCCCTTCTTTTTTTCCCACTCCCTAAAAAAAGGGGGAATATCCGACTGGGCCGACCAGGTCTAGTCGGGGGGTGTCCCTCCCAAGGGGAGGACACCGCGGAGACCACACCTCACCCAGAGAGAGGGGTGATATTTAAGTGGAAAATACGTCACATGGTCTTGCCAAACTATGTAGGAAGTATGTCATGTGGAAAAGTCTCATGGTAGATCCTACCCAACGGAGGAGGAGTTACTACAAACATGGAGACTGTGGCAGAGGGGGCTCTGCCCAAGGAAGATGCAGTTTGCCAACAGGGAAACGAATTAGCGGAAGATATACATTGCATGGGGTTACCTTACAGGGAACCACCACATGCGGAGCACCTACCCCAGAACAGGGCTCTTAGTTAGCACGTGTACTGGGCCAGCAGCGAGTCTCTCCGAAAACTCGACTGCCACAGGGCTCGGAGGAAGTCAACCAGGGAACACAGTTTGTTAACACTACTGGAAATTAATGGCGCACATCTTCAGCTCAGAGGAGGTGAAAGGCACTATGTGCAAGTGATACACCTGGCCAGCAATCCCAGGCTTATCCACTTGTATTGCGTGCCACTACCCGGGATGAAACCGGTTCCACCCTGAGGTTGTAGAACCTCACAAAGGTGTTGGGTGTTGCCCAGCCCGCTGCTCTGCAAATGTCTGTTAGAGTGGCACCCAGGCCGCTACACCCCTGGTAGAATGGGCTCGTAGCCCTACCGGGGGCGGCACATCCTGGGCGTGATATGCCATAGCTATGGTGTCAATGAGCCAATGGGCGATCCTCTGTTTGGAGACAGCACTTCCTTTCTGCTGTGCACCAAAGCGGACAAAGAGCTGCTCAGAGATCCTAAATCTCTGCGTGCGATCCAAATAGATGCGTAAAGCACACACTGGACACAGCAACGACAGGGCTGGGTCTGCCTCCTCCTGGGGCAGCACTTGCAGGTTCACCACCTGGTCCCTAAAAGGGGTCATGGGAACCTTGGGCACATAGCCCGGTCGGGGTCTCAAGATCACGTGAGAGTAGCCCGGACCGAACTCCAGGCACGTTTCACTGACAGAGAATGCTTGCAGGTCTCCTACCCTCTTGATGGAAGTGAGTGCAGTCAGGAGGGCAGTCTTCAAGGAGAGTGCCTTAAGCTCAGCTGACTGCAAAGGCTCAAAGGGGGCTCTCTGTAGACCCTGAAGAACTACAGAGAGGTCCCATGAGGGAACGAGGCGCGGTCTGGAGGGGTTCAGCCTCATGGCGCCTCTCAGGAACCTGATGATCAGGTCGTGCTTCGCTAAGGACTTACCGTCCACTGTGACGTGGTGTGCTGCTATAGCAGCAACGTACACCTTCAAGGTGGAAGGGGACAGCTGCCCTTCCAACCTCTCCTACAGGAAGGAAAGCACCGATCTGACTGCGCATTTCTGGGGGTCTTCCCGTCAGGAAGAACACCACTTACCGAACAGACGCCACTTAAAGGCATACAGACACCTCGTAGAGGGGGCCCTAGCCTGAGTGGAGACATGGAGATTCCAGCTTAGGTCTTCCACATCTCGTCCAGGGGCCAGACATGGAGATTCCAGAGGTCTGGTTGCGGGTACCAGATGGTGCCCCATCCCTGAGAAAGAAGGTCCCTCCTCAGGGGAAATTTGCCTGGGGGGGGCTGTCGCGAGGAGCGTGAGGTCCGAGAACCATGTCTGGGTGGGCCAGTAGGGTGCTACCAGGACGACCTGCTCCTCTTCCTCCCTGACCAGGGGGCCAGCTGTGTGCCAGCACGTCTATGCCGAGAGGTGCCTCGGTCGGGGCGTACCAGAGCGGGCAGTGGGAGGATTCTTGTGAGGTGAACAGGTCTACCTGTGCCTGTCCAAATCGACTCCAGATCAGCTGGACCACCTGAGGGTGGATTCTCCACTCTCCCCTGAGGGTAACCTGCCTTGACAGTGCATCCGCTGCAGTGTTGTGGTCGCCCGGGATGTGAGTGGCTCGCAGTGACTTGAGGTCCTGCTGACTCCAGAGGAGGAGACGGCGGGCGAGTTGTGACATACAATGAGAGCGCAGACCGCCTTGGCGTTTGACATATGCAACCGTTGCCATGTTGTCTGTCCAAACTAACACGTGCTTGCCCTGCATCAACAGCTGGAACCTCTGCAGGGTGAGCAGAATTGCCAGCAACTTGAGGCAGTTGATGTGCCAATGCAGCCGTGGGCCCGTCCATAAGCCGGCGGCTGAGTGCCCGTTGCAAACAGTACCCCAGGCCATTTTGGAGGTGTCTGTGGTGACCACGACGCACCTGGAAACCTGCTCTAGGGAAACGCTTGCTCGTAGAAACGTGAGGTCGGTCCAAGAGCTGAAGAGGCGGTGACAGACCGGCGTGATGACCACGCGATGTGTCCCGCGGTGCCATGCCCATCTCGGGACTCGAGTCTGAAGCCAGTGCTGAAGCGGTCTCATATGCATCAACCCGAGCGGGGTGGCCATCGCTGTGGATGCCATATGCCCCAGGAGCCGCTGTTTTCTGTTTGAATGCTTTCAAACAGGTCAGCACCGACTGTACTCGCTCGTTTGTGAGGCGCGCTGTCAATGAGACTGAGTCCAACTCCAAACCGAGAAAAGAGATGCTCTGAACCGGGAGGAGCTTGCTCTTTTCCCAGTTGACCCAAAGCCCTAATCGGCTGAGGTGCGAGAGCACCAAGCCCCTGTGTGCGCACAACATGTCCCGAGAGTGAGCTAGGATTAGCCAATCTTTGAGATAGTTGAGAATGCGAATGCCCACCTCCCTTAACGGGGCAAGAGCTGCCTCTGCGACCTTCGTGAAGACACGAGGGGTCAAGGACAGACCGAAAGGGAGGACCTTGTACTGATACGCCCGACCCTCGAATGCAAACCGGAGGAAGTGTCTGTGTCGAGGTAGAATCGAGACGTGAAAGTACGCATCCTTCAGGTCTACCGCCGCGAACCAATCTTGATGCCGGACGCTCACCAGAATGCGTTTTTGCATCAGCATCTTGAACGGGAGTCTGTGTAAAGCCCGTTCCAGTACTCGCAGGTCCAAGGTTGGCCGCAACCCACCGCCTTTTTTCAGTACGATGAAGTAGGGGCTGTAAAACCCCTTCTTCATCTCGGCCGGAGGGACAGGTTCTATCGCACCCTTCCGTAGGAGGGTGGTGATCTCCGCGTGCAAGGTAGCAGCGTTTTCGTCCTTCACCAAGGTGAAGTGGATACCGCTGAACCTGGGCAGACACCTGGCGAACTGAATCACGTAGCCGAGTCGGATGGTCCGGACCAGCCACAGCGACAGATTAGAAAGCGCAAGCCACGCATCCAAGTTCTGTGCGAGGGGGATCAAAGGGACAACCTCGTCGGATGAACCGGCAGGTGGGGCCTCGCGGCGGGGTGGAGCTCGAGGTGCCACACCATGTAGTGGCCGTGCTGAGTCTAGGGACATCGAAGCATTTACCTGGCTCCTTGTGACCACCCCGGAACAGCCTGGGACGGGGGAGGAAGAGGCCTGTCCTCGCAACCCGTGGAGACTGTCACATCGGGGGTGGATCTGTGCCACAGCTGGGCACGCAGGGGCAGGGAGACCGCCGCTGGAGCGCCAATCCTGCAAGGGTAAAAAGGTGGACGGTGGTCGTGATGACGGCCGTGCACACCGGGTATGTGACCCAGGGAAGGAGGAAACCACTCTTTTGCTGAACTGTTGGGTACCGCAGCCACCTGGGCATGCGGCGAAATCAAATGAAAAGGCAACAAAGGATTCTCCACCCGGCCATCCACTGGGGGATGGAGTGGTCTTCCTACTTTTCCAACGCAGTGAGTTTCGTCAACCCTGGGTCGCCTGTCTCAGGGGCACTTTGAAGCCCTTCGTGGGTTCTTGGCAGCCAGCTGTGAGAGCAGACAGGTAGCGTCCATGCTGGGGCCGGGCCGAAGGGGCGGGCTGCGGCGGAGCCGGTGCAGTCACCGCAGGGGGATGCCCTTGGCGACGAGCAGACAGGGTGCGGGATCTTGAGCCACGCCGGGCCAGGATATGCCGGATAGCCTCCATCTGCTGCTTCACCATCGAGAACTGCTGGGCAAAGTCCTCGACGGTGTCGCTGAATAGGCCAGCCTGGGAGATGGGGCAGCAAGGAATCGTGTCTTGTCAGCCTCACCCATCTCGACCAGGTTGAGCCAAAGTTGCCGCTTCTGGACCACTAATGTGGACATCACCCGCCCGAGAGACCACGCCATGACCTTCGTCGCCCGGAGAGTGATGTCAGTCGCCAAGCGCAGTTCTTGCATCAGATCTGGGGCGGAACTACCCTCTTGCAGTTCTTTTAGCGCCTTGGCTTGGTGGACCTGCAGGAGAGCAATGGCATGGCAGCTTATCCAGCAGCACTGTAGGCTTTGGCCGTCAGGGACGACATGAACCTACAGGGCTTGGACGGGAGCTTTGGGCGTCCACGCCAGGTGGTGGCGCTCTGCGGGCATAGGTGCACCGCGAGCGCCTTATCCACCGGGGGAATCGCCGTATAGCCCCTGGCCATCGAGGGTAGTGAGGGCGGGGGAACTGAGAAATCGGGACCGGGCAGTAAAAGGTGCGTCCCACGAATTTGTCAGCTCCTTGTGCACTTCCGGGAAGAAAGGCACTGGTGCGGGGTGTGGCTGCTTTGAGCGGCGCCCAGGAGAGCATGTCCACCGTTTCCGCATCAGCATGTGACTGGGCAATCGTCCCCGAAGGGGGGAGCCCAACTGAGGCTTCTGCATCCGACTGGACAAGCCCGCTCTCCGATGCTGCGCTCGAGAGCTCATCAGCTTTGCGGGCTCCGAACAAGAGGTCGAACTCGCCGTGAGATGAGCTGGCAGACTCATCCGGAAGCCCGATTGGGGCAGACAAGCGTGCTGGGGAATGGGAGGTCTGCGGGGGGATACCCGGTGATTCTTACGAAAGCAAGCCGCAACTGCAACGTTGCCATGGTCATGTTCTCGCAGTGAGAACATGAACCATCCACAAACACTGTCTCCATGTGGGTCGCACCCAGACACGAATGACAGCGATCGTGACTGTATGAAGTTGAGATGTAACGACCGCAACCAGGAATTATACACAAATGGAAAGGCATCTTTAAAAAGATGCGTCTTTAAAAAGACGTTCCGTGTGTGCCGCTCTTTTAGAGAAATATACTCTTTCAGGAAAATACACTCTCTTTTTTCTGCCGAAGCGCCAATGGGCATTCTCTGCAGTGCACCAGTGCAGAGGAGGGAGAAGCTGCTGAAATGCGCCATCAGATCCAGCAGAGGTGAATGAACAGCTCAGTAAACATCGAACGTTCGGCTCCGAAGAGAAAATCTGAATGAGTGGTTGCACGCCAGCTCCTTTTTTACCCGTATGTCCGGGGGAGTAGCATGCAAATACCACTTGTCAATTTTCATCGGCCTTTTATCAAAGGCCAGAGGTGTCTTGGGCTCCCAAGAGTGGCCCCTAGTGTCACTACATCGACACAACGTCGAATGAGTGACAGATAGGGAACTTACTTCAAACTTACTTCTCTATCTGCTCGTATGAATGTAACACATAAGAAAGTGTTTCACTGCTGTTCAAATGCACTTTGGATTGCATTATTTATATGTATATATTTTTCCATCTGAAAGGACTAAATATTAAATGAAACAAATGACAATAAAATGCAAAGTAATCTCTTCAGTAATCAAAATACTTTTTGAATATAACTGTATTCTAAATACCAATGATTTAAATTGCAACTGTAGTGGAATACAGTTACTTGTATTTTGTATTTAAATACGTATTCCTTTACATGTATTTCATTACTCCCCAACCCTGTATATATATATATACATATATATACATATATATATATATATATATATATATATATATATATATATATATATATAGTTTATATGTACAGAACATTGAGTAATATACTGTATGCAAATATTATCCTGTCTGCATACTATCTGTAAAAAGATCTGTGCTCAGTGACTTTATAACCTAAACAAAACATGTACATGTACAATGAAAACCATTTGTGTTTGTAGAAAGGATTGGGCAGCTAATCCATCTCTCCAGCAGTAACTGTGAGGGCTTTGTAGGTTTGTAAATGTCAGTGAGGGGAAGTGACAGAGATGAGGAGAGACTTTGAAACACCCACACTCACCACCCACAGCTCTTTTTGAGACACACTGGAGATATTTTTTTTTCTGCTATACACATTCAGCAAAAGCATTTCTCCTTTTACTGAAATCCGGCAAATATGTTATAATCAAGAAATTGGTGGATAATGGTACAGAATGGTAAAAATGAAATTAAAAACAAATACATAACACGCAAAAACATTAGAAACCCAAAGTGCTATGTCTGATGCAGTGTATTCATTCCAATAGGAGCATTCTTAATAAAAATCTTTCATATTTATAATAATTTTCATCAGTTGCATTTACAAATATTATTTAATTATATAATGCTTACGTAAAAGATAATTATTTAAAACACACATAAAAATAGTAAATAACATGAACCCTGTTCACAAATGATGCTTGACCATTTCTTATAACTAACTTTCACTTTGTTAACTATTTTACAGTTAGTTTTAACCAACTTGTCCCTATGGACATGTTCCACAAAGTAGGACAACCAGAAAGTGTCCAAATACACTGTTTAATCTTAATTTTGAACTGTATATCTATTGTTTTATAATTTAACACCAAATGATAATTCAAAGCCCCTCACACACCTGAAAAGTAATAGGTAGGTGCGTAAGAAAAAAGATATTATCAAGACAAAAAAAATAAAAAATCCAGCACACTACAATAGCATGCAAAAAAACAATCAAGAATATATTTGCGACGTTAAATGAAAACATAACAATTAAATCTGTTTTGCAAACTATGGTAATGTGGAGGAGTTTTTCTTTTTGTCTTGATAATATAATTTTATACCTAAAAATATTATTTTGGTAAAATAGAACGCTTGCAAAGTGTGTTCTTTTTCTTTAAATTAAATGCCACTTGGTTTGATGTTCTATTATCTAATATTTAGTTGTCTAGCATCGTTTGTGAACAGAGTTCATGTCATATACTATGTTTATGTGTGTATAAACTAATGATCTTTTGCGTAAGCATTATATCATTAAATAATATTTGTTAATGCAGTTGATGAAAATGATTAACATTCAAACATTTTAAGTGTGACTTAAAGGGGACATGACATGCCTTTTTTATTATTTTAATATGTTACTTGAGGTTCATTTATAATATTAGTAAAGCTTTTTGTAAAAAATTAATTGTGGCAGACAAGCCTCTTGTTCATCGTGAAAGGAGAAAGCAGGAACCGGATTAACGATCAACAAGACTTTAATTACAACATAAAACGCTGAACTGAAACATAACACACACACACGAACACTGCTGTGTGTGTGTGTGTCTCTCTCTCTCGAACTGGCATCCCAGGCTCCTCTTTATCCCTCTCCAGGCTGATTGGGCTGATTCAGCACCGGGCGTCCATGATTACAGCCCGGCCACGCCCTCCTCGTCACATACCCCCAACGCCCGATTCAGGCCGGGGAAACCTCCGGCCTGACTTACTCCCCCCCTCCCTTCCTGGAGGGGAGGTGTTGCCCTTTCGACCGTCCTTCCACTGGCCAGTCTTCCCCACCTCCTGGGAATCTGAGTAGGACGAGGGGAGGGAGAGGGGAGAGGGAGAGAGAGAGCGGAAGAGCCCGAGAGAGAGAGGGGAGAGGGAGAGGAAAAAGAAAAAAATCTCAGGTTCCCGACCATGCTGCCACATGGTCCTTTGCCAGCTGCACTGCCCCCTGGTGAATGGCAGCGGGCTCCTCCACCTCCTGGCAGATGGCAATGACTCCTTCACCCCCTCGCGGATGGCAGCGGGTTCCTCCACCTCCTGGCGGATGGCAGTGGGATCCTCCGCCCCCTGGAGGATGGTAGCGGCGAGGATTCCATGACAGCGTGTCTTCCTCCAATCCCAGGTTTCGGCACCAGTGTGGCAGACAAGCCTCTTGTTCATCAGAAATGGAGGAAGCAGGAACCGGATTAACAGTCAACAAGACTTTAATTACAACATAAAACACTGAACTGAAACATAACAACACACACACACGAACACTGCTGCGTGTCTGTCTCTCTCTCTCTCTCTCAAGAACTGGCATCCCCAGCTCCTCTTTATCCCTCCCCCGGCTGATTGGGCTGATACAGCATCGGGCATTCATCGTTACGGCCCGGCCACGCCCTCCTCCTCATCACAATAATATATTTGTAAAACATAATTCCATCCTCATTCTGACCCTCTGTCAGAAATGCTCTGTTTTGTTGCTGCTTCTCCTTTAAGACTTGACTGTAAAGCCAGCTTGGTTTCAACAAAATCTTCTTTTTGCAGTGAGGATGTTTTGAGTTCTGAAACTTACAGCATGTTTTTATAGTACAGTAAACTCTAACAAGTGAAAAGATCAAGGACAATTTTATTCCTCATGGCATTACCCCTTTAAGATTCGAAATTCTGTATATTCATATATAAATGTACACAAACTACTGATTTGTTAAGCATTACATAATGTCTGTTAACCCTCATGTTGTGTTACAGTCATTTTGATCCGAAAAGGATTTTCTTTTGCCTGTTCTTTCTTTTGGTGCTCCCGGTCAAAAATGACCGGCCTATAAAAATTGCTTATAAATCTCTCATTATGCTATATTATCACCAAATATTGGATGAGATCTTTTTGCCAACTTGTTTTCTTTCAATTAGCACAGGTTTTGTATTTCTTTTTGGAACTTATTGATCATAGGCCTCACTGACCTGAGCTTATGCACCTCCGTTTTTTAGTGAAAAAAGCATTATTTGTGGATAATTTTGGCAATATTAAATCAAATATGAAAACATTCTGTACTATTTATCACACTAGTGTGCTTTAATGTTTAACCAGGAAGTTTGTTTTCAAATGATTTTATTTTGTACAAAATGGCACAAAGTTGCACTTGTGGTGTTCCCAGTCAAAAATGACCAGCCATTGAAAATGACTGGGGGAGATCAAAAATAAGAGAAAAATTGAGTGTTCAGGAGCATGTTCATAAAGGCCTCGGACCTGTGCACGTGGACATACACACACATACATGCACACACACTCACACACACACTCACGTACATGCACAATCTCTTTTGAGTATTACATGCTTTCTTTTTCACAGAGATGATATTTATCCTACCCTGAACTTCATCCAACATCCATTCATCCATCCAACATTACCACACACATGCACAAACACACACATGCACACACACACACATGCTCACGTACATGCACAAACTCTTTGAATATTACATGCTTTTTTACATGTTGGTGTTCACATATGTGCATGTGTGCTTGCAAACATAAAGGCCTTGGATCTGTGCACATGCACATACACACACATGCACACTAACACACACACATGTGTGTACACATGAACACACACATACTCACGTACATGCACAGACTCTTTGAGTATTACATGCTTTCTTATATGTTCATGTTCACATATGTGCATGGGTGCTTGCAAACATAAAGGCCTCAGATTTGTGCACATGCATATACACACACACATGCACACTAACACACACTCACACACACACACACACACACACTCACATACATGCACAATCTCTTTTGAGTATTACATGCTTTCTTTTTCACAGAGATGATATTTATCCTACCCTGAACTGCATCCAACATCCATTCATCCATCCAACATTACCACACACACACACACACACACACACACACACACACACACCCACAAACATGCATGCGCATGCTTTTTTAAACAATTGCAGTAGGACTTTCTCAATTATGGCCACATTTGGTGGAACAGCTACTAACAGATAAGGAGTACTTATTCTTATTTTTTTCAGTATAGTATACAGCAAGTATTGACACATACTATATAATTTGTCAATACAGCAAGTATCGACACGCATTAAATAATTTGTCATAGCAAAGTGAAACAGGACTTGCTGCAAGAGGATATCTAAATAAAGTAACACTGACCTTGACTTCACTGTTATGTTGGGCAGAATGTGATTTGAGGAGACAGCCATCATGTTACATAGGTAAGGTCCTTAGAGAAAAGTATGCTGACAAAAATAGAAGGAAAGGGTACCTTAGGTAGGCTGTAGCCCGCTGTTACCCTGCAACTGTCATGGCAGTGTGAAACAGGGTGTAAACGAAGGCAGTGTCTCTGGGGCACAGACGCACCTTGCTTAAACAGAGACTGAATCATCACTCCCATGCACTCACAAACCCCTTGGAGTCAGACTCTGTTTTTTGTTATGTTTTGTTTTTTGCACCATGCACAACAATATTTTGTCTTTAAACATTTATTGAAAGCTTTAATAGTAAAATATTTACAGTCTCTCTCTGAGTTTAAAAATGGGTGTTTGTTCAACAAGGCACTTTTGGCCCTGTGTATACTATTCCATTAAAACACTCTCGTTAGTTTATTTAATTTGTATTCTAACAATGCCCGACAGTGAATATACATGCATCACAAGGGAATTCTGCCATTTTTGTCTTTTTTTTTTGTTTGTTTTTGTTTTTTGTTTTTGCCTAATCAGTCATTGTTCTGAACGAACAAATGTCATTTCCACCACTTCTTAAGTTATGTACATTGGTTGAGAACATTACACACACACCACATGTATAATATTTCATCTCTATAGCATGTTCTTCACCGATACTGTTGTTTTCTTGGTAACCAAGTATACTAACTTGATGAAACGTTATTAGTTGCACAATTGATTGTGGTGGAAATGGCAAAAGAACTGGGGGAGTCACTCCTTATTTTCATTTTCACACAATAAGTATTGTTCATTCTGTTATATGTCCTATCATTCTGTTATATGTTCTATTATTTGCATGTCTATTTATACTCTTACCTTGTTTTATATTCTGTGTCTCACTGTAATGTTCTGTGTGCACTTGTTTCTCCTATCACCAAAAAAATATTCCTTGTGTACGTGAGAACACTTGGCAATAAAGCTCATTCTGATTCTGAAATGGTTTATGTGTATTTATGTCTTTGGTTAGATAATCATAGTTTTAAAAAATATTTGATTTTAATGTTTTAATATGACCATCTTATAAAAAAAAAAAATAATAATAAGCCTGTTAGTCAAAATTAGTTAACAAATTATTTTCTTTTTTTTTTTTTTTTTTTTTTAAATAATAAAAATAAACCCCTGGGATATTAAAGAAACACCCATTTACATCACCCATTCCTGAACATAGAGAGCAAAACTAATTTAAGATAGGTAAAAGCATTCCTTTTCAAACATGGACAAGCAAAGAAAAAACAGCCTTAAATAGCCAGAGCCCGAGTAGAAATCAGATGGCTTAGCACATTGATAGTGGGCAGAGCAGTCTCAGCAGGAAATCTGACATCTCACTGAGCTCCATCACACGACTCTACAAGGACCTTCACGTGTTTCACTGAGCAGGAGGATGTGGTGTACCTTTCATGAGATCTCTTATCTGTGAGGGAACCCTCAAAATCAACGTGGCAGTTTTCACACCCCTGATTTGTTATTGATTATCACAAAACATTTTGAATCATTATGTACATAAAAAATCCAGAGGAAACAGAAAATGTGCTGTACTTTGGGCACTTTTGGTTTGGTTATTCTATTTTAGATTACCCACATCAAGTGGGCAGACCATTTCATATCACACAGACTGGAAATTAAGCTGTAATTTACCTATACCCTGCCACTGCATTTCTAACAGAGTATATTCACTTTCTTAGTCCCATTTAAAACAATATTTATTTGCTAACTACTTTGAGAACTTTTAGGCCTTTGGTGCTAATTAGTCATCTTAAAAGGTTTAATTCAAATGTATTTTATTTTGTAATTATGCTATAGTTTACAATTATATGCAATGCTGCCCTGCCATACAGCACCACTATACTTTGCTAAACAGAATTACATTTAGTACTGGGGAGTCTCAATAGATTCTGAGTGCATTAAGATTCTGATTAAATGTTTCTATTTGACTGAAATTACTCAAAGCTTAAAAACCCAAATCCCTACATCAAAGACATATCCCAGAATATTAAATTGCCAAACTCTCAGGATAAGAGAAAGTGAATGTTTTTATTTCGGGGGCAGCTCATGATGATTTTGTAAGGATGAGACAGAGTATCTTTTCTTTAGTAGACTCCCTGTAGCTCCATTTGTGCTGCATGGCTGCATGGAACATGAACTGACTTCTCCCTGACTAGATTTGTCAGTGGATTTTATAAATAGCATGGCACGTGTTCTCAACCCAGACTAAAAAAAGATATTCAGTTCTGGTAGTACTGCAGTGTATCCCCTAACCCATAGTTCCCACTGTTAATATACTGTAGTATAAAATTATCTCTTAGTCTAACATTTAAAACAATACTGAAAGTGGTAATGTGTATTGTATCCTTATGTGTATTTTATAATGTGAATTTTATGCTTTGTGTTTTGAGATCTATTAGACCTTCAAAGGTAATTAGTCAGCATAAAAAATACAAATAACAGGGCTGATGAACAATATATATATGTCATTCCTTTGTTACTGTAATTTAAATAATTTGTCCACACAATTTAGTCAGACCAGTTTAGGCACAGTTCTTTATAAACCATCCTATGACAACCTCCATTAACTGTCTGATCTCATTAACATACATTGCTATTTGTACGTTAATATTTGTAACATTTAAACGCACATGTTTTTACATTTGGATAAACACTAAAACATACAATATGGACATTTGAAAGCATAGAAAACGTGAACATCTTTACATATTTACAGCTTTAGAAACGTAAAATATCAATTACAAATATATTTGAATACACAAATCGATTATGAATATATTTGTACCACATTTAACCACATTTCAACAATATAAAAACATGTAACAAGTAGATTAATGTACAGTAGCAATAATTTTTGTTACAATATACTAATTTATATATATATTACAGTCACTAATCCCACACCTAATCCTAAACCTAACCATAACCATTTATTAAGCATATACAAAAATGTAACAGGCAGATAAATGTAATCACAATAATTTATTCAGAAAAATGGCAAAATTAGTCCAGTTGGCGATGCACTGCATCCAGTGTGCTCTCTGATGTCATACAATAGCATTGAGTGAGGTGGGGAGTAGAATTTAAATTCTTAATTGCTGTGAATCTTCTCCTGATGCACTCCATAATGGTACTGTCATTTCTCATTCAAACATATACATTGCAGAATATTAAATAATATAAATATATTAATAATTAAAATATATTATAATGTTATAAATATTATAAATATAATTAAAATATATTATAACTGCATTAAATAAATGTGGTGGCATTTAACTAATCTCACTGATTCTAAATTAAATGTAATTAACTGATTAATTCTATGAAATATTCAATATTAATTAATTAAACAGTACACGTAAATATTTGTACATTTCTATTGGTGTTAAAACGTAAAATGATGACGTTTAGATGCTGTTAATACGTCAATATTGTATGTTTCGGTATCTATGCAAACATAAAAGAATGAACGTTTGCTTGAACCAAACTTTACGTAAGAATACATATGAATTCTCATGAGATCGCATTGCAATTAACAGTCTGACTCATGAAAAATGTCACCATAGTTAGTGAATCAGATCTTTCAGCTTGCGGATCTAGTATGAGATTTAAAAAAAAAAAAAAAAAAAAATCTATAAATACATTTTTCAGGGGAAATACTATGAAAAAAACCCAAAAAAAACAGTGACAATAAAAAACAAACTGACAAAACCAAATGCAAAGCTGATTTTAATGAGCAAGCGCTTGAAGGATTACATTGGAATATACTTCCCCTTTAGTATCCCTGGTAGTCATGACATTGGTTTTCTGATATTTCCCAGCAAAGCATGCAATAACATGTTGAGAGGCATTACTCATGCCTATTTGTATAATTTATGGAGCAATTTTTGACCCAACATAAAAGGGAAAAAAATTACAATTTCATGTTGTGTTCCCAATTAAAGTAACTAAATGTAAAAGCAATAGGCTGTGTCTAGTTTGCTGGATCAGTTCTCATCTGTCATGAAAGAAAATTGAAAGAGAGGGATTTTAAATAATGGGAACATAGGACCTGTGGGACTAAACGTACCTTGAACTGCAGGTGCAATAACAAAAGCAAAATAATTTGGGTCTTATGTTGGCCCAAATGTTTGTGTCGCATTGAGGGAAAAGGTGGCATCTGGCTTGCTAGTAATTGAGAGCCATGGGAATAGTTATTAACAAAATATGCCCTCCGAGGTGTGGTGTAAATGTATAAATCTCTATCATTTTCACAGGCAAAGCAACCCCGGAGCTCACTTATTCCTACTCTACAATAGACTGAAAGAAATTGTGTTGCAAGGACATTCAGTAAGTATCCACTTATAGTTTATGTAAGTGTTAATGTGTGTGCATCTCTTTCTCTCTCTCTCTTTCTCTCATGCTCGCTCACATGCTCTGTCTTTGGACACAGCCATTTGGTCCTGATTGATTCTTCTATGATGTAAATGTTCATGCAGAATTCAAGATAATGCATTATGTGAGGACCAGGTGCATGGTTTCATTTCTATGATTCACATTTTGAAGAAATATTATTTTTACAATATTGTGAATAGATGATTAATGAGCTTTGCAATAGTGTGCTGTATAATGCATGTTCATGGTAATGTCTGTAAGCATTACTATAATGTAATCAGACTGGATATAATGCACACTTGAGCTGTTATTATAGTCATAGTTTGCAATGTTCTTAAAACAAACCACTTCATTCATTATGAATACAAAGTCTTCACACTCTTGTTATTTAAGCTTTCTTTTGTCTATCAACCCCCCCCCCCCCCCCCCCCCCGGCATTCAGGGCCATGAAAACTAGACTTGGGTGCCTGTCTAACAAATCTGACTCATGCAGCGATTTCTCAGAATTCCTGCCTCCTGCACAAGAAAGGTCCACAAGATACTTAAAGTAAGTGATAAATACTATGGTCCCACTGTAAGAAATAAAATCAATTAATTAGCTCTCTTATAACTGTAATTGATCAGTACTTTTGGTTGCCCCAGGTTATCCACTGATGAAGTGACCAGATGGGCAGATTCCTTTGATGCTCTACTGTCCAATAAATGTAAGTCATATTAAATATGATAAAGTCTTTGGGTCTGAATGTATGTTCAGTAATTAGATTATTTACAATAATGTTTGAAACATGTTAAAGTATGGGGGTTTGTTTGTTTTGTAAATGTACTGCATGATATAACAATCAAATCTTTATTTAATTTTGACAAACTATACATCAAAACACTGTCAGAAAAAAAGTGCAGGGCAGTATTTTCCGAGAATAAGCATTCTTTATTAATGAGTAATAAATAAGATATTGTAACTAGAGGTACAAAAAGGGTCCGCTAGATGGTGCCACCCCAGTGACGACCGCTGTACCTTAAAAGTTACATTTAGTACTTTTTTTCTGAGAGTGTAGAAAGGTCTAAAACCTCAATATTTCAAGCTTTAACATTTTTCTTTGTTTCACAATAGAAATCTTATAGTCTATCTAATCTTATAGTCTAATCTAGTCAACACACAGCTGTACAGAGAACAAACCAAACTCAGGCTCGCTTGACATTTGCGACAGCACAAGATGAGAATGCGTTCTTCCATCCACACACAGCTGGACGGAGTGCAATTCCGAATGCAGGGATCTTGAGACATGTTTTTCTACGTTTTAAACATTTAACTTGATATAGCGACCTTAAAGCT
This sequence comes from Myxocyprinus asiaticus, assembly GCF_019703515.2. Lineage (NCBI taxonomy): Eukaryota > Metazoa > Chordata > Actinopteri > Cypriniformes > Catostomidae > Myxocyprinus > Myxocyprinus asiaticus. The sequence goes on from NC_059355.1 coordinate 32,929,363, forward strand.
GTGTTTATGACATGGCGCAACCTAAGTGAAATGTTCCAAAAGTGTCCCACAGGTCGATATAGACAAGTCCTTAGAAAAGCCCTTATAAAAATATCTATCGGACGGATTGACAAATTCAGTTGCAAAATGGATTGCTGTGGAACTGTAGGCCAATGATAGGCTTATGTTCAATAACATGGAAATAAACAATATTGTCTTCTAAGGGTGGCCTACTTTTTTTTTTTCTTCATATAAATGCTGTACTCGTCTGCCACAATAACATATGTTGCAATTAATTAAATAATCATGTAAATTAATACATTAACACATTCTAAATAGGGAAAAAGCTGACTGTCTAATACTGTACAGCAACCTAGCTTCTCCAATACCTTGTTTAATCTTTGTATTGATTTGTACAACATCATTGTATATTGTCCCCAAGCTGATAGAATCACACAAGGCTTTTGTTCTCGGCTAGTCTGTTAATTACATTTCTACAAAGAATTGCTTTAGCCATGAGGTTCACCAGCAACTTATGTAAGAAGCTCTCCATATTAATGTGAAGGACGCCATTTCCCTGTGAGTCATGCATTTGGCTGCGATTTGTCTAGTCGATTGCTCACAAAATGACAGGCTTTATTTTCTCAGGCTTAAATCCAGCATCAATTAGAACAGCATGTGTGTCTTTTCCTGAACCTCACCACGAATAGCTTCTGTCTGTGCTGTGCTGATGAAGTTCACACTGAAAAAAATCTTTCAAAGTAGTCCCAGTTTTTTTACTAGAAACTTACCGATATGCTTATGCTTTATTGGTGGTGCTAGGTAAGGCAAACATTACTATTACTAATTCATACACTTAGGGTAGGAATTTGAACTAACCCAAAACCCTACTAAACCTCAGCACATAACTTGTCCCGCTCATCTGTGCTACAAACATGAATGATACTCAAATCGTGCAGCATATTGTGGAGGGTAAAACCACGAGTATCCAGCCTGGTCTCATAAAATCATGTTGCTATACCTCAATTTTTGCAAACTGAGTTTTACGTGATTCGTATGTATCGCAACATTTTCCTGGTGAAATAAACACAGAGGCTCCTACAACATGACTTTTATTTCCTTTTACACATATGAGTTCACATACACTTATTTTTCACCTGTTACTCACACAATGCTATCTTATGACATCAAAAGAGTGCAGGATTAACGTGATCCAAATTAATGATAGCACAATTGATAGAGCATTGCCCTTGCAATGTGAATGTGAAGCGATATGATTTTTTGAATATTAAGTCCTTTTTTACTATAAATCTTTCACTTCTCACTTTCACTTCCACATTCTTCTTGTTTTGTTTTTTGGCGATTCACATTCTTCTTGTTTTGTTTTTTGGTGATTCACATTCTTTGTGAATATCACCACCTACTGGTATGGGCTAGTAAAAGTTGGAGATTTATAGTAAAAAAAAAAATTTGAAAATTGAAAATTGAAAAATTAAATATTGATCTGTTTCTCATCCACACCAATCTGATTTTTTTTAATCAAAAGTTGTATTAGTTAACATTAGTTAATGCACTATGAACTAACATAAACTAACATTGAACAATTGTATTTTTATTAACAAACATTAACTAAGATTAATAAATGCTGTAAAAAAAAAAAAAAAAAGAAAAAAAAAGAAAGAAAGAAAATGTTAATTGTTTGTTCATGATACCTAATGCATAATCTAATGTTAATGAATGGAACCTTTTTGTAAAGTGTTACCACTTCATTTGTGTTCTGCAGAAGAAATAAAGTCATACATGTCTGGGATGGCATGAGGGTGAACTATCCCTTTAACCTTCATAACCTCATCTGTTTGGAGAAAAATTAACTCGCTTTTAGAGCCACACAGTGAAATTTCACCTCGAACTGCTGCAATACGTTTAAGAAACCACATAATATAGTTTTGCAAGAATGTTGCCACAGTCACAGAATTTTCAAGAGATCAGCCTGAAAATATCACAGACACTTGGAGGTGGTCTCTTTTGACTAAGGCCAAGAAGTAACCACTTAGCAACCTCCCAGAACATCCTAACAACCACATAGAGCAATGCCAAGCAACTACCTACAGCAACCGCTTAGCAACCACCAAGAACACTCTAGCAATCAAATAGCAATGTGCTAGAAAAACACTCAGAACCTCTATGAAAGCTCTGGCATCCAACCACAGCAGCCCTAACATCATGGTAAAGACATTTGCATGAGCAAGAATCAATTTATTTATAATTTTTTCCAGAAAAATTTAAAAATCTAGTTAAGGCAAATAGCGGTGCTAACCAACACGCAAACCATGCAATTTTGTAATTGGGGGGGGGGCCCAGATTGGAAAGCCGAGCAAAACGCTCAATGTAAAACTCATCGGTGCTCACACACTGTGACACTATTTTTAGCCGTCTCGGAGAGGTTCACGTGCGTTGTAAAGGCAAAGTGCTTCAGGTTCACCCATTTGCGCAATTCCAAACATTTGAACTACTTTCTTGTGGCGAGGGATTAAATTTCCGAGTTGAAGGCGGGAGCAGACGGTTAGAGAATAGCCTGAAAAAATCTGATGTGGATATCTGTTTTTATTTTATTAATTAATGAATGAAATTTTTTTGTTACGTAACTACGTAAACTAAATGTGCTCACAACATATGCATCAAATTATCCAATATTTAGAGCAGGCAGGTATTCAATGGGACTTTAGGAGAAGCGTGGGTACACCATGTCATAAAAGGATGTGTAACACGGACTAAAATATGTTTAATTTAGTGTTAAGAAACCAAATGCAGGCACGTCAGATGGGCATCATGTAACGCATCATCTGATTATAGCAATAACAGAAAAAAAAGTTTTTGTGTACACTTGCTGTCTATTTGAATGGCTTTTGCCCTATACAGAAAACAAATGTGGGGTTGCGGGAACGGGAGCAGTCAGGAAGAAAATCACTGCGAGCAGAGAGCGGGTGAGCATGGAATAAATTTCAGTGGGTGCGTTCAGATGCAGGATAGAAACTTGCGGGTGTGGGATGGGAAAAAAAGTTGAACCTGCTTAAAGTTATTATACAAATCTAAAAACGCAACACAGTATAACAGAAATGTTTGTGACAGCGTTTCACCAGATTTGTATTGAAGAACATTGTAAACTGTGAAATACAGACACTGCAGGCCACTATCAACACTCCAGGCGTAAATACGGCAGCAATATATTACAATTGTATAAAACAAATCCTCAAAATAATAATAATTTGGTGTCATAATGTTATAATAAGTTTGACTGAACAATAATAAATAATATTCATCTCAGTTCCAAAAATATAATTGCGTGAAGTTGTAGTTTTTGCACACTCTATTAATTTACAAAAAATATTTTCTAAAAATATACAGTATGTAGGTAAATGTTGCTTTTTTATAACTGTATTGGTGCATATAAATTATATAAATTATATTATAAATTAAATAACATTCTTCCTTGTGTTCATTAAACATGTTGAATGTATTTGGCTACAATGGCTGTTAAAAATTATTTTAAAATTATGATTTAAAATCACTTTTATGTAGTTTCTCCCAGTTGAACACCAATAGGGGGCCCCTGGCTGGAATCGTAACCCCGCCCCTGGTTAAAGCAATAAGCCACAAGATGCTGTGCCTTACAAATATTTTACCACAGCTAAGGGGTTCGACCAACATAGTCTCAACTCATAATAATTCGTTCGATGTGGTGAAATTGTAAGATATCGTATGACTTGGCTCACATGAAAAGGTATGACTTTTAGGGTACGTTTACACAACAACGATGTACTAAAAACTGAAACGTTTTTCCTTTGCGTTTTTGAAAAGTTTCGCGTACAGACGATAACGTTGTCAAAACGATCCCCGTTCACATGGATCCACGAAACGACTAAAAATGCTGTATTATGGCAGGCATTTTTCCTGCCTACAAATGACTGATTTATGCCAACAATCTACCCTTCTCTTGTTCCAAACTCCAGTGTTTACTTTTCTGTGGTACATGGTGATAATCTTATTAAACTCATGGTTAGGTTTAGGTTAAGGATTAATCTTAGGAAAATTTGTAATAACATTGTTTCTGTTTTGTTCATTTTCTCTATGGGAGTAAAAGTAGTATGTTTTTGTTCAAACCACCTCACATAGTATTTTACGATTACGGCAACTTGTACTAGTATTACTACTTGTCATCAGGCCAGGTTGGTTAACTTTATTAATTAATATTCAGAATAAACAGTTCTGCTGCCAAATAATATATTTAATCAGTCTGACTGCAAGCTGTCGACAGTTGCCAAGAACAGTAGCTACTTGACACATTATTATTGAAAGTGCAGTGACATGATGTTCATATTTCTGCATTTTTCAATGGCTTTGAATGCAGTTGATACAATCAGAAATAAGAACCTATCTATAAACAGTCCATTTAAACAGTGCATTCATCAATAGCAATGAATGTTGTGACCCTTCATTTTTAACAAGTGAATCACAAAAATGGGAAATTAAGCCATAATATAATGATAATTAAAAATGGATGTTGTCTATCTTTCACCGACTATAAAGTAACATTGGTTAATACAGTGCATCATATCATGCGTTGTTGACTATTGACAGTATATGCTGTGAAAAACCTTCTCTTCAAATAGGAAACCCAGTAAAAAACATTTAAGATGATGTAAATCACTTCCTGTGTCCATTAAAGTGCAGGATACATACAGCTGAAATTCACATTTGCAACACTGCCCACTCTAAAGGAGAACGTTTTGTTTCCTTACCAGCAGGAGAACGTGTTGCCTCTGTACTCGCCTCTTGGTTGTCCTTTCATTGAATTTCCTGAGAAACATATTGTCTCATTTATCCACCCTGCTATTTGTATGGACTTTAATTGTATCCAAGCAAGGCCTGCTCTCACACAAAAAGGATGCAGTATAAAAAATTGTGCCTTACTGCTTACTGGCACAAAAGACCATTAGATGATATTACAGTAAAGGGATAATTTACCCAAAAAGTATTTACTCACCCTCATATGTTGTTCCAAACCCATATGACTTTCTTTCTTCTGTGGAACACAAACGGAAATATTAGGCAGACAGAATGTTATAGGACTGACTGTCTTCATTCACTGCCATTGTATTGATAAAAAGATGCTGACTGAAGCTTTCAGGCTTACATTCTGTCCATCTAATTCTGTGTTCCACAGAAGAAATAAATTCATACAGGTTTGGAACAACACAAGGGTGATTAAATGATGACAGAATTGTTATTTGTTTTTGGGTGACTATACTTGTATAATCATGAACGTTTCAAAATGGATGACACAATGTCACAGATGTCGGACTAAAGAAAAGGAGCAATATGTCAGACTCGCCTTTGATTGCATAATTTCCCAGTTGATGTTTTTCAGGCAAAACATGTCAGAAAAGTGCCCCCCAATGAACAGTCCACATGCTGTTATTACTAAAAAAAAAAAAAAAAAAGGAAAGGTGGGGTGAGAAAGAAATAAACAACCTTTTGACATGTCAGTTACAAAATATACCACCTTGATGTGTTATCACAGATGTCACAGAAGGAAATAACTTAATTTGATAAATAAAAGCAGCTAGATTGTTGTCTTTGGGAAGCATTCTGTGTGGCCAGCTCTGCTTACATGTGACATGTTAGACAAAATGTATTAGTTTTAATATGGTAATGTGTTTATCCATAATCTTATTTGTCTTTGATTCATAGATGGTTTGGCAGCCTTCAGAACCTTCCTCAAAACAGAGTTTAGTGATGAAAACATCAAGTTCTGGCTGGCTTGTGAGGACTACAAAAAGATGAAATCCCCTGCTAAGATGATGTCTAAGGCCAACAAGATCTACAAGGAATTTATTGAGGTTCATGCACCCAGGGAGGTAAGTTGATTTATAAAACCATGCCAACTACACCTGTCATTGCGTGAGAGGAGATTGGTTGGTTCACCAGACCAATGCATAGAAGTATATTTGAGATTCAGCCTCAAGCCTCATAGACATTCACATCTATACATACAGTGGGGTCTAAAATTGTGCTATGAGACCACTATTTAAAATGCTTTTATTTTGCATTTGACTAATGTAATACATTTGTATTTTCATTGTTTTCCATTACAAACTCTATTAAAGGTGAAAAGGTGAATTAAAAATGTTATATGAATTTCAGATGTCCTTCTCTTGCCTTATTGATAACATGAACTTGAGCTGGCATGGACTCCAAAAGTTTGTGCAACATGAGTTAATATGGTCAATGTCTCAAATTTGATGAATTAATTACTGACAGAAATAGTGTAGAATCTTAAGCATGTATTATTTTACATTTTACAACTTTTCTTTGTTTTAACTTTTGTATACGTATAAAATCCTAAAACTTTTGTTTATTTCAGGGTTTGTATAAGATTTTGAATTGCAGATTTTCAATGTGGTATTAGACTCAGAAATGTGAATATGAGGTCTATAACTACATGTAATAAATTAACTGGTTTTATTCAAGTTGAAAATTGCATTTAACATCACTGAGTAGACCTGAATACATTAGATTATACACACTAAATTAAATTTAGAAGTAACTATTAGCAAGTTACCTCTGTTTACAATGAGAGCTCACTAGCCACTCTAGAAACATCCCTAGCTGCTTGATGCACAGGCTGAGCTCAGTCTGGCCTTCCTTATACAATGTTAACTGACTTATTAGACCATAGCACCAGTACATCCTCTCCCTGGATGATTACTGCTCTCAGGGGTACCCTGCTACACCAGAAATCCACCACCAAATCCTTTATATTAGTGATAATAAACTGCAAATGGATCTGCCTCACTTTAAGACAAAAACCTTTATAAGTGCCCAGTTCTCCTACCCATTTCCACTGTCAGTGCAGTAATAAAAAAGTCTTTAGAGAACTCCTGAAGGTGATATGAGTTGGAGATTTACTGAACTTTTTTGTTTAAAAGGTATATACTGTATACGCTGATTGCCAGAATTTACTTACTTAACCTGGATTTGTTTTTGCAGCATTGACATACAAGACATTTTTACAATACATAAAATACAAATGATAAGACATAATACCATATTATAAATAAATAAATAAATGCCTGAAGCCATGGTTCTCATTTAAGAATCATAAAAGAGGGAAGATGTATGAAGGGGGTACTACCTTTCCCTAATGGAACTGAGCATGAAGATAGTCAAAGGTACAATGAACATTTATAGCTATTTGTCCTTGCTAAGATAACTCTATAAAGGGTGCCTGAAGGCACTGAACTATGTTCTTAACTAAATAAAAAAAAAATATTAACAAGCTAGTTAAAATTATTATTGTTTTTAAATCATTGAACAGTTTTCATGTTTCTTCTTACGGCACAAATAGGAGAGGATTTCTTAGCTAATGCACTTTAAGACCACTGCTAGGTTTTTTCCTCCCACAGAATTCACCCTTTTACACCGCTCACACCGACTTCAGTTCTTTCCTAGCCTCAAACTTGCAAGACTTTTTTTCTTGTATTGCATGACCTTCAGATACTTTATGATTCATTGCTTGTTGCTTGGGAAGTACAACATTGTCACAAAGTATACTCGCCATATGGCTCACAGAGGATGTTCCGCAAAGCCTCCTCAGCCTATTTTGTCTTCCTTACAGACTTGTGTGAGGGAATAAATGTACATTGTTGCAAATGTTGTGTTAGGTAACTTAAAAAAAAATGCTTCATGTGGTAACATCTAAATTATCTGATTATTTTCAATTATAATTTTTATTGAATATGACTGAATCAATATGACTTCATTAGGTTACAGCAAGAAGGCAATTATAAAGGGTAAGATCAAGTAGAGAATAACTCTGTAAGGTAACAACTGCACTTATCCACTGTTTGCAGTGTACTACATTATTGCTGTATCTGCCCTTTACATAAACATAAGCATACAACAGAGTCATGCTTTCCTTGTTCAAATACAGAGTATACATTTTTGAGACAGTGAAGAAGAGTGAAACATTCTCACTAGAGATTGATATATATGTGTGTGATCTGTAGTAAGTTTGATGGCCATATCATTTATTCATTGTCCATGATCTATAGTAGCTGCATAGGGTAGGGCATACACAGCCAAATCAGAATGATTCACATGTTTTAATGAAGTTCTAAAGAGGGAATTTTGTACTCTATAACCCTATAACTTCTATGTCCATCAGGTTAACATAGACCACAGGACCCGAGAGGAAACCAAACAGAGGCTTCTGGAGCCAACTTCCAACAGTCTCAATGAAGTCCAAGCAAAAGTGCACAGCCTCATGGAGAAAGATTCGTATCCTCGGTTTATACGATCAAAGATGTATCAGGACTTACTGAACAGAGCACAGACACACTGTCAGAGGAAATCTGTTTAAACGTGAATGTCTATAAAAGACAGCTTTTTGCTTGCCTGGTGAAAAGACACTGAGATAAAACAGACATTAATTGTAATATATAGCATATGGTCTGTGTGTTTATGAAGTAATTAGATCAGAGTAATCCAATGAGAATTGTCAAAATACAAACTAGGTTCTTGCTAGTTTCTAATGTATAATATGACCCTGTACTTTGCCTCTTTGCCCAGTTCTGTTTGTAACATGTGGCTAGAATGGTGATAGAATAGTCAATGTTTCTTCTGAATGCTTTCAAGCATGTAAATTCAGTCTTTACATGGGTAATAAGTAATAGTAGAGTATGATAATTTATTTTACTTATCTTTAAGTTAACTTGTATACACATTTATACTGATATGTTTCACAACCCAAGAGATGCCTAGTGTGTAATTGCATGCAGCCTTGGCCTGCTGTCATGTCTCAATAATTAAAATATTAATCTAAAAAACAAAAACAAAAAAAATAGTAAAAAAAAAATCATCAGACACACAACACAAATTTTTCATCATGTAATATTTATGATTGTTTATTTTGTTGTTCATTAATTTATTTAAGATTACTTTTATGTACAAATGACATGTTCTGCAGTAATGAATACTAGATCAAGTAAACCATGTCAGTCACACAGTGTTGGTTTGTCTGGTTCTTGTTTACAGCATTTACAGAATTTACAATAGGTAGATGGTGGAGACTCTGCTTGTTTAATTCATATGATAAGTAGGCTTGAAAATGAATAGCACCAGCTAAATTTGGGTCACTAATCTTTCCAGCAGATACAGCAATTTTTTAACATCTCCACTACTGTCATAAAGAATATTTTCTCCTGCTTTGCCTTACCAAGAGATACTTAAGAAATATCACATATGCAGTCATGCTGCTGTACAGAATATCAGTTCTAAATACCAGCTATTCGATTAAACAGTATACGACTGTGAGTGTAACATTGCTTATATACTGTACAACAGTTCTATGAACAAATTAATATTAAGTAACCAGCTTTTTATGAATTTTTGCTCTGCCAACAAATTAGAAGACTGTTGTATTATCTCCTGTGTAATGTTTATATTCTGGCATCTAATTATAAAAACATCTGTTTATACTGTTAAAAGGTCATATAAGAGAAATGACAAAAAAAATAAAAATAAAACCTATGAGAATTAAGGCAAGAGGAAGATTTTCTCTGTTTCAAAAAGAGCAACATTTACTTATACAATGAGTACTTAAAGGGACATAAAGGGATAGTTCACCCAAAAATTACTTTTCTCACATCATTTACTCACCCTCATGACATCCTAGATGTGTATGACTTTCTTTCTTCTGCAGAACACAAATGAAGATTTTTAGAAGGATATTTCAGCTCTGCTGGTCAACATAATACAAGTGAATGGTAGCCAAAACTTTGAAGCTCCAAAAATCACATAAAGTCAGCATAAAAGGTAATCCATAAAATTCCAGCGGTTTAATCCATGTCTTCAAAAGCGATGTAGGTGTGGGTGAGATATACAGTAAAAGAGACAACATTGATCTGTTTCTTACCCACACCTATCATATCACTTCAGAAGATATGGATTTAATCACTGGATACTCATGGATTACATTAATGCTGACTGTATCTGATTTTTGGAGATTCAAAGTTCTGGCCACCATTCACTTGCATTGTATGGACCTACAGAGCTTAGATATTCTTCTAAAAATCTTTATTTGTGTTCAGCAGAAGAAAGAAATTCATTCATATGATCTGGGATGGAATGAGGGTGAGTAAATGATGAGAGAATTTTATTTTTTGGGTGAACTATACCTTTAAAAGTAATGAGGTACACTGTAATATTTGTAAAATACTCAAATAATTAATTAAAATGGTTCTGTTTAGAAGCTCCTGCCGTTCATATATGTTTATCATTAGGAAAAGAGGTAATAGAATCAGAAGAATTAGTACATGCTTGGCATAAACTGACCAAAGATTAGTTCAGTTTATTTTTATAGTGCTTTTCCCAATTCATAATGTTCCACAGCAGCTTTATAAAAAGAATTGTGCATTACAGTACAAACCCCCTAGTGAGCAAGCCAAATGCAACAATGGTAAGAAAAAAAAAACTCCCCAAGATGTTTAAGTAGATGAGGAAGAAACAAATCTCAGCTGGTGAAGCCTTCTTCCTCAGGCTGGCATATGTATAAATTAATTTATACAAAACATACATAAATGTTAATTAATAATTCAGCCACATAGTATTAATAATATTGCCTAATATGTTGTTTGATCACATGTGATTACAATGACTTCTGATTATAGTGAATAGAAATTTAAAATGTCATAATCAGATAAACTAGGATAAATAGGTAAACACATGACCAATGATAGATTGCAAAAATTATAAAATATCTTCAGAGCACAGATGCAAATCCCTTGACACATTCTGTTTCTTCCAGGGGCCATTGCCCAGATGGAATAATTAGATCTTCCACCCCTTTAGATCAGTGATCATTAAACACTGTTTAAGATAGAGAGCACATCTGCTGGCCTGGGGCAATCCCTCCCTGGAGGCATCGCAGCACAAGTCACAGGCACATGCCTCCCTATCAAAGCTATGAGACACTGTTACCACAAGAATGAGGAGAGCAATTCAAGCGGGACTTCAAGTTAATTACAGCTCCTTACCCTTTTTAAAGAGCACCTATTACGGTTTTTCAAATATTACCTTTCATGTAGTGTGTTATATAGCTGTTTGTGAATGTAAAAAAGTCTGCAAAGTTTCAAAAATCAAAGTGCACGAAATATGGAGTTATTGACACCCAAAAGAAAGAACCGATTCTAAACACCTAAAACGAGTCGTTAGTAATTCCAGACTTCCTGTACTAACCTACGTAATTTGGTAACAAAAAACCCACCTCTGGTCTGTTTACATGTACAGCCATTGCACACTGTTAGCCTGTTAGCCTCTGCTAAACGGCTAACTCACGTTATTGTCAAACTACATATAAACTTACAACAGAGAAACATCCTGTTCTCATCGCGATGGTGGTTCGGGTTTATCTTCCAATGCATCATTGTCGGACTCGTGCTCAAATTGGTAAGGTAAAACAGAAATATTTTCAGACGGAGCTGAAACTCAGATATGGTTGTGTGCGTCAGACTGGGACAGACTGGGACATTTGACCAATCAGAGCAGAGTAGGCTCTCTGAAAGGAGGAGTTTAGAATGAACCCTTTAGAACGGATCACTGAAGGAGTCGTTTTTGACACTGGGTAAAAAGGTAATGCTGTAATTTAAATTATGAGAAAATTAAAGTGTTTTTTGACCTTGGATGCATGTAAATCTATTGTATGAGACCTTTATTAAAATTAGCCACGTTTAAAACCCATAATAGGTGCACTTTAGGAACTTCATTGTTCACATAGTTAAATATGATCGCAAGAGGGAATTATTGTACAGTTTTAATATAACTTTTTGATTAAGACTTTAAAGGATAATTTTGTCATCATTTACTCAGCCTCACATTGTTCAAACCTAATGACTAAAGTGAAAGCCAACTGTTTAACAGAAGAAAGGCAATAATACTTTGGAAAAACATGAGGGTGTGTTAATGATGACAGAATTTTCCATTTAGGGGTGAACTACCCCTTTAACCTCTCATTTTTAATTAAATAAAGTATTAACCTTAAAGGGGTCATGAAATGGAAAAAAAAATTTTTTCCTTGATATCTAGGCATATGTATGATATACAGTAAGAGGTAACTGTACTATAGAAACATGCTGTACATTTCAGAGCTCAAAACTTCTTCCCTAGTCTAAAAAGAGCATTTATTGTTCCCACTCTTCTGAAATGTCTCATTTTCAAAACTGTGTGTTCGTGACGTCACGAGTCATTGCTCAGTTGTATTTACACGGCCCACAACGTGTCATCGCACCCTTGGCCCCGCCCACTGGCACTCAGTTCGTATCGTAAACAGAGAGGGAAAGAGACACACCATGGCTATGCCACTGTAGTATATAAATGTTTTTAGCAATGACAGCTACTAAAATTAATGAAGTAGCTTAGCCTACATCAAGCCATTCAATAAGTGCTGCACCAATTTCCTGTTTCAATAGCAAATACATCAACACAGGAAGAAAATTGCATTCATCCAGCCATTTTATGGGGTCTTTAAATGAGGTTTAACATCTAAACATTTTCTCTCAACCTCATAATAAATGTTGTGGCACATTTTACCAGAAACTGTTCTATCATGCATGTTGTGGAGGTGTGGGTTACAAACAGTTGACATTTTCTGGTAATATGGACCTCTCTTTCTGTATGTACTTCACCTGAAATTACCAAATATAACTGTACACAGTTTCAGGATTACACTGTACTAATAGATGTACAATTAGTGTTTCTTAAATGGTATAGCCAATACAGAAGGTTTTCACAACTTTAGTGCCAGTAATCATCACTGGCCTGGCCTTTTCCAGTCATAAGCTAATGTAGGTGTATTCCCAGACAAGTCCCCAATCACCCAGTCTCAGGGCTAATTCATAGCACTTAATGAGCATTAGAGCTGACAGCAACCTTGAGCAGGAGATTTGCACTCTGCTGTGAGTGTGTGTAGTCTTTTATGTTTTTTCCTCCTGCATTGCCAGGAAACCAGGAAAACGGTACAACAAGCTGGAAATGAGTAGGCTTTTATTCAAGGTTCTTGGTGATCATAATAATATGCATTTAATGGGTGTACTTTTTCTTAATTTGTGCCTAATGTAACATATAATATTTGTTAATAATATTTTCAGTTCCTTCATAATCGTAATTAAAGAAAGTGTATAAATTAAAATTTACTGTAAAAAAATATGCTCCTATTGTCATCTTAATTAACACAATAATTCATCGGAGGGTTGGAAGTGCGTTTATTTTGCCTCCAACTAACATCTAAAACACAATGACTCAGACACCTTTCAAAAATGTTTAATCAAGCCCCATTATAAAATAGCATTTACACTGTCACAAAACTTTTAAAAGCAAAAGAAAGAAAAAAGTTAAATTTAGATTATTTAGTAAATTTGATTATTAATTTATACCTAAATTATTGCCAGACCTTTCAATTTAATTAAAAATTAAAAGCATCACTTAAAACACATTATAGTCATGAGTAATGGAAAAATACAAATTAGAACCAAACAAGTGCAGCATTCCAGAAAACAAGTATCCTTTGTCCAAGGTGAATGTGGAAGAATTTATAGTTCTTATCAGTATAATTCTGTCATTTGAAGGACACAGAAGTCACGGCCTGAAGAAGAATGGTTGTAAAAGTAAAAAAAAAAAAAGAAAAAAATCAGTTACAGCCATCATTAGGATACAGTTATGGCCTAGAAACTTTCTTCATGCTCTATGGACATTTGTCTTATTGTGGTAAATTAAAGCCATGAAAAGCCATGCGATACAATGATTTTACCTTTTCAACCTCACGTGTGGTTAAATCACTTAAGCTCACATACTCAAGTAGTTTATTACTTTTTGGAAATGCCAGCAATAGCACTATGATAAAAAGATATGTATTTTGCTGCATTAATACTATAGAACATGTGGTCACAGGTGTGCATGTATAGTCATTTTACAATGGCTTCGAACACAGCTCATCCAATCACGACTTGGAACTAGTTTGAACTATCTGTTTTAGACAGCCTGATCTCATGAAAATTACATGAATGTCGCAACATTTTTACAAAATGACATCATGTGGTTCATTGCACGTATTGTGAGTTATAGGTGCAGTATGTAAGATTCAGAAATCCTTGTTATTAATGACACCTGTGGCTGTTAAGTGAACTGCAGCCCGCTACCTGTTGCACTCCATAGGGACGCGAGCATCGACCAAAACAATGATGTAACGTACAAAGAGACTGAATGTGATTCACCGACATCATGCTGACAGATGAGGCAGCATAATTAAAATTACACAGTAATGATTGTTTTACTACAAACTTTGAGACTGTATATTATATTTGACTCTCCAGTGCTGAAACATGGCTAAAACAAAGTGTGGATATACAGGTGCATCTCAATAAATTAGAATGTCGTGGAAAAGTTCATTTATTTCAGTAATTCAACTCAAATTGTGAAACTCGTGTATTAAATAAATTCAATGCACACAGACTGAAGTAGTTTAAGTCTTTGGTTCTTTTAATTGTGATGATTTTGGCTCACATTTAACAAAAACCCACCAATTCACTATCTCAAAAAATTAGAATACATCATAAGACCAATAAAAAAAAAACATTTTTAGTGAATTGTTGGCCTTCTGGAAAGTATGTTCATTTACTGTATATGTACTCAATACTTGGTAGGGGCTCCTTTTGCTTTAATTACTGCCTCAATTCGGCGTGGCATGGAGGTGATCAGTTTGTGGCACTGCTGAGGTGGTATGGAAGCCCAGGTTTCTTTGACAGTGGCCTTCAGTTCATCTGCATTTTTTGGTCTCTTGTTTCTCATTTTCCTCTTGACAATACCCCATAGATTCTCTATGGGGTTCAGGTCTGGTGAGTTTGCTGGCCAGTCAAGCACACCAACACCATGGTCATTTAACCAACTTTTGGTGCTTTTGGCAGTGTGGGCAAGTGCCAAATCCTGCTGGAAAATGAAATCAGCATCTTTAAAAAGCTGGTCAGCAGAAGGAAGCATGAAGATGAAATACGAAACTTGCTCTCATCTGAAAAGAGGACTTTGGAACACTGGGCAACAGTCCAGTTCTTCTTCTCCTTAGCCCAGGTAAGATGCCTCTGACGTTGTCTGTGGTTCAGGAGTGGCTTAACAAGAGGAATACGACAACTGTAGCCAAATTCCTTGACACGTCTGTGTGTGGTGGCTCTTGATGCCTTGACCCCAGCCTCAGTCCATTCCTTGTGAAGTTCACCCAAATTCTTGAATTGATTTTGCTTGACAATCCTCATAAGGCTGCGGTTCTCTCGGTTGGTTGTGTATCTTTTTCTTCCACACTTTTTCCTTCCTCTCAACTTTCTGTTAACATGCTTGGATACAGCACTCTGTGAACAGCCAGCTTCTTTGGCAATGAATGTTTGTGGCTTACCCTCCTTGTGAAGGGTGTCAATGATTGTCTACTGGACAACTGTCAGATCAGCAGTCTTCCCCATGATTGTGTAGCCTAGTGAACCAAACTGAGAGACCATTTTGAAGGCTCAGGAAACCTTTGCAGGTGTTTTGAGTTGATTAGCTGATTGGCATGTCACCATATTCTAATTTTTTGAGATTGTGAATTGGTGGGTTTTTGTTAAATGTGAGCCAAAATCATCACAATTAAAAGAACAAAAGACTTAAACTACTTCAGTCTGTGTGCATTGAATTTATTTAATACACGAGTTTCACAATTTGAGTTGAATTACTGAAATAAATGAACTTTTCCACAACATTCTAATTTATTGAGATGCACCTGTAGGTCTGACTATGTGAGACTGTAGTATGAAGTAATCACTTTTCTTTGCATGATACATTGACTGCATTTTTACGATAGCCTATGTCGGTGTTAGCGAGCTAACCAGCTTTATCAACAGCTGTTAACTAAATTTGGTGGATGATGACAGTAGCTGTTTATAAAATAGACTATACATTATAAACATGTTGACACAATTCAGTATTGATGTGATTCCATCACAACTGTCATTTTGATATAGCGATGCGCTGTTGTTTTATAATAATAGAATGTATATATTTTCTGTATAACCAAGTTATGTTACACTAATTAATAGATCTTTTTACATTATCTTGAACATTGTCCAGCATTCATTTCATGTGTTATTGTAGTTTAGCTAAAATTACACAGATCAATCCTTATGGCACTATAATTCACATGCTTTGCAGTTATGTAAGCTTACCTGTCCAATAAGAAGAATGCCAATTCAGGGTCAGTTTTGATCCCCAAAACCGAACGAAGGTCCCTTCAGGAATCAAATGCCCTGCCGATGTTCACTTTAGTTTTTGCTCGACCACAATCACGTTCCCACCTAGCCAGACTGAAATCAGTAGATACATGTCTTTTTATTTTTTTTATTTTGCTTACTCTGAGTTTGTGTAGGAGTCGGTGTTGTGCTGGCCCATGTAAAACTATGAGGCCGGGAGTCAGAGCCATTTCCCTGTACACCTTGGGGTGCGACAGGGATGTCCTCTTGCTCCCACATTATTTAACATCTATTTTGACCACGTAGTTCGTGAAGCCTTCAATAGCTGTACCGGAGGAATTTCCATACGGTACAGATACAATGGGAGGCTGATCGATGCCTGGGTGCGGTCAAGGGATGGCTTCCTATTGCTCAACCATGTTATGTATGCCGATGATCTGCTCATTCAGAGGAGGAGTTGGGGGTGCTGCTGCTGAACCTGGAGCTTGCCACTAAGAGGTGGGGCCTTACCATCAGCCCCACCAAAACTAAGCACCTGCCTGGGTATTTTGTACCATCGGACACTCCACCCCCCTAACTCCCAACTGGTGATAGAGCAGTTGTGGAGAGAGTGGCGGGTTTCCCATACCTGGGCAGTGTGCTCATGACCGGCTCCAGTTTAGCAGCGGAGGTCTCACTCTGAATCAGTCGAGCGGCATTATCTTTTCATCGGTTGCGTAACACTGTGTGGAAGCTACTTGGTCTGTCGCTCCGCACGAAGCTTCAGGTCTTCTCGGCCACGGTCGTTCCCTCCCTTCTCTATGCTTGCGAAACGTGGACCCCGTTAATGGAACATCTTCGCCGGTTAGAAACATTTAGGCTGACCTGCCTACGATCCATCCTAGGTTTAATCAGGCTGGATTGTGTGAGGAGCTCACAAATCCTTGAAAGATCTGGACAAAGTCCCATTGGTGAGCTCCTCCGTCAGGCAAGGCTGCATTGGCTGGGCCATGTAGCCCACATGCCCAGCCACCGCATGCCTAAACCACTTTTGTTCGGCCGGACTGAGGGGGCTAAACGGGCACAGCACGGGTTAGAGAGGAAATGGAATGATGTGGTATGGGAGGATCTGGAGCTGAGCGGACTTGCCGCTGACTGGTACCAGCGGTGTCAAGATCAGCCTCTGTGGAGGAGGCTCGTGAAGGACGCTACTGGGCAGTTGGAGGCAGTCGCCCTCCAACAACAACGGAGGGCGGAGGAGCAACGCTCACAACAACGAGCGGCGCGTCGGGTGGCTAAAGCACAGCAAGTTGGCACAGTAGGGGGCACAGGTGGTCCATCAGCCAGTCGTCTCAGTCAGTCGACCTGTGGCATCTGGGTCTGCCCCGTGACCTCCTGCCAGTGGGCTTTCGAAAATTCATGTGGCCTCAAGGTGCACATAGCCTGGCACAAGTGTCACGGTGACGTCACCACCACTTAGTGGCAAATGGCAGTTGTTGTTGTGCTGGGAGCAGGACGTTTGCTGTATTCCATCTCTAAGATAACATTACCTAGTGTTGCAGTTTGTTGTCGCTGTTGAATAGTGGAAGAGAAGCACTGAGGCAAGGCTCTCAGGAGCACGCATAAATGTCATATCATTTGGATTTTCCCAGCAAATGCGACCCGCTCCCTTTGCATAAAAATCAGTCTACAGGCTTTAATGGGCAACCTAGGAAGTCCGGGAAGGGCTCATTTTTTAAGTTGCGTTACAAGCCATTCACACATTGGCAAAAAAAAAAAAAAAGGCGAATATTACATGAAAATTGTTACATATAGCACTTTTAAAGTGTCTCACATATCAGGTTTTTAAAGAGATAGTTCACCCAAAAATGAAAATTCTCTCATGATTTACTCACCTTCCTGACATCCCAGATGTGTATGACTTTCTTTCTTCTGCAGAACACAAATTAAGATTTTTTAAATAATATATCAGCTCTGTAGGTCCTAACAATGGAAGTGAATGGGTGCCAAAATTTTGAAGCTCCAAAATCCACATAAAGGGAGCATAAAAGTAATCCATACGACTCCAGTGGTTATATCCATGTGTTCAGACATGATATGATAGGTGTGGGTGAGAAACAGATAAATATTTATGTAATTTTTATCATAAATTCTCCTTTCTGCCCAGTAGGGGGTGATATTCATTAAGACTATGAATCATCAAAAACAGAAAAAGAGGAATGGGAAAGTGAAACTGAAGTGGAGATAGGCTGAGCAGGGAATAGTTCACCCAAAAATAAAAATGATCTCATTATTCACTTACCCTAATGCCATCCCTGATGTGTATGACTGTCTTCTGGAGTCATCTAGAGTACTTTTATGTTGCCTTTATGTGGATTTTGGAGCCCATTTACTGAGATATTCTTCTAAAAATATTAATCTGTGTTCAGCAGAAGAAAGAAAGTCATACACATCTGGGATGGCATTAGGGTGAGTAAATGATGAGAGAATTTTCATTTTTGGGTGAACTATTCCTTTAAAGGTTAATGGTCAACCATTTTTTATATCAACAATACCCACCTAACTCCCCACCCTAAAACTTAAACCTAAACATACTCCTTTAGATTTAGGTTTAAGGTTTATGTTAGGGAGGTAGGTTTTGTTGATTTAAAACCCACAGCATCAACAAAGCTAAAGCAAAAAACAAACTGTGAGATTAAGAAAAAAGCAATTGCTGAAGCAACCACATCATTTTATGGTGCTTTAATGACCTGTGTAGACCTGCATGCTCTTCTGGACACATACCCCAGTCCGACTCCTTTTGCATTGCAAGAGCTATGCTCTATCAGTTGAGCTACTGCACAGCTTGATCGCACTTGAATAAACTTTGAAATGCAAACATTAAAATGTATGTCCTTAAAAATCATGCACTTTAGTAAAAGTATTTTGATGTCATAAGATAGCATTTTGTGTGGAACTGCGCAAAAATCTTATGAACTGATAATCTGCCGCTTTACTCATGATTTGTGTGAAGGTGAATAAAAGTCATTGTTGAAGACCAGGATGTTAAGGTTAGTATTGGTGCATTAAGGTAAGTTTGAGAGCTATGTCATATAAGGTGCTTCAAACAAACCACTGATCCTTTCAATTGCACCATTTTCATTTCCTACTTTAGGAGGCAGCAGTGGGGCACCCACTACATCTCTGTTAAGAGACCTAGCAAAAGGATTTTAGCCTGTGGCAACCATAGTGACTTCTCTGTGGTGGTGTAATTACCTTTATCTGAGACATATTATCTGTAAGAAGGAAAAGGAAGTGGATGAAGAGACCAAGGTTATTTTCCCCTCCACACGTCTTCCTCATCTCTCAAAAAGGCTTCCAGGCAGTGGGGGCGACACTGAATCCCTTACATCAGAGCATAGACGCACAGTTTTCAAGGCCAACTGCTGCGGAAGTTCCCTTGTCCTCATACAACTAAATTTTTTCAGCTTTTATATTCTGAGCCAATACACTGCAAGTCATGTTGGGTGAGAAAGGCCTTTGTGTATGCTGACATCATTCGTTTGGGCTCCAAGGTGGGATTCCCTCAGGTTCTATGTCATTCTGGTGGATTAAACCTAATCTATGTTCGTCAATAGTCGCTTTCACACATACAGCCTTTTTCAGACAATTTACTGCACTTTTCAGTTTAGAGGACATGTGCGAACATGTTTTTGACATTTTGCACTTTACCTGAAAAGTTCCATTTTGATGCTATGTTTAAACAAGAGTCGTAAGATTAGCAGTTTGAGCAGGTACAAAGTCAGGACGTGCTGACAAAAGACAGAGATGTTTCATTTAAACTGAAGTCCAATACATTTCTTAAAATTGGACAGATAGTGAAATTATTCCATGTAGTCTGAGGATATAAAATGTATTTACATTTTTAGAGCCGACTATAGAGGAAATTTCGTAGTGTAAGATGCTCCATGACTCAAATCTGAAGTTATATGGTGAGCAGCCAATGGAAATCGACCACACACTGCCACGACACTGGACCATGAAATCGAGATGGCGAACAAGCGCTCAAGGTGAGCTAAACATTTAATGCCACTCACCTCCAACTCGTGTCACAGTCTCTGTCTTTCCACCAAAGACCACACACAAATGCGCTCAGCCTGTAACTTTCGCAACTCAGAACAGAGAAGCAGCAACATCAGCGGCAGCGCATCCATACATCCATGCTTGTTTTCATCTGTCATGTGTTTCATAGAAAGGGGGCGTGTGTTTCCAGTGAGTTTGTGATCGGATCAACTTGACAGCAGGAGTGATCCTCAGTCGTTTAGTGTGTGATGCCCAGTTTTTGTCTGTAGCCATTTACATAGTTGGTAAGTGTGTGATACTGTACACTCAGTGACCACTATTAGGTACACCTGTACAGCTACTTATTCATGTGATTATCTAATCAGCCAGTTTAGTGGCAGCAGTGCAATGCAAAAAATCATGAAGAAATGGGTCAGGATCTTTAGTTAATGTTCACATCAACCATCAGAATGGGGACAGAAAGGCTACAGTAACTCAGATAATGCCTCTGTACCATAGTAGTGAGCAGAATAGCATCTCA
Organism: Myxocyprinus asiaticus; assembly: GCF_019703515.2. Lineage (NCBI taxonomy): Eukaryota > Metazoa > Chordata > Actinopteri > Cypriniformes > Catostomidae > Myxocyprinus > Myxocyprinus asiaticus. The sequence goes on from NC_059355.1 coordinate 32,950,225, forward strand.
GAATGCACAACATGTTGAAACTTGAGGCGAATGGGCTACAACAGCAGAAGAACACCTCGGGTTCCACTTCTGTCAGCCAAAAACAGAAAGCTGATGCTGCAGTGGGCACAGGCTCACCAAAACTGGACAGTTAAAGACTGGAAAAACATAGCTGGTCTGATGAATCTCGATTTCTGCTGAGGTACACAGATGGTAGCCCCACTGCAGCCTCAGCTTTCTGTTCTTGGCTGACAGAAGTGGAACCCAATGTGGTCTTCTACAGTTGTAGCCCATCTGCCACAAGGTTCGACACGTTGTGCATTCTGAGATGCTATTCTGCTCACTACAAATGTACAGAGGATTTATCTGAATTACCATAGCCTTTCTTTCAGCTCTAACCAGTCTGGCCATTCTCCTTTGACCATTGAATAGCAGACGTGGTACATTTACCAGTAAAGATATTCCAATGATTTTACTGCAATTTGCCAGGTTGTATGTGTGAAAGAGGCTATTGTGAGCACAACTGATCCTGCTTTGCGGGTCAGTGCAGTGAGGCATTTAACTTTGCCAGACTTACATTGCTGTATTATGCAGTATATTGTATTATATTGACCACTTTAATAATTTTGTAAACTAATATATATATATATATATATATATATATATATATATATATATATATATATATATATATATATATATATATATATATATATATATATATATATACACACACATACATACATACACTGTGTATATATATATATATATATATATATATATATATATATATATATATATATATATATATATATATATATATATATATATATAGGACAATTGTATATTGTATAGGACAATAAAAGACTATAATTTACCCACCACCTTCTAACTGAATCATCTATCGTTGCATTGTTTCTTCATATTTGATCTATTTAATAAATACTATTAGGCACCACCAAAATCATACGCAAGAAATTACACAGGAAAATATGTTTCTGCACTGAAAAAATTTGCTTCATGCAGTGGTAACATCTAAATTAACTGGTTTTATTCAAGTCAAAAATATTCTTTAACATCACTGAATTAACCAGAATACAATGTACATAAGATTACACCAACTAAACTAATTTTAAGAGTTAGAGCAGGTATTACAGTAATAGCTCATTTTGGTAATAATTGCAGGCTACCACTTTTTACAGTGTGGTAAGCACCCCAGAAAATATTTACCTTTTTTTTTAATTTTTTTTTTAGAAATAATAATATTTCCTGAACAGAGTATGAGCAATGAAAAAGAACACTGAAATGGCTTTGAACTGGGGCACCTAAATAACAATGCTAAATCATTTAGTTTCAACAATGAACTCTCCTGCCTTTTCACATTCACATAAACTCACAACACAGTTAACACTGGCAGAGAGAAAACTGGTTGATGATTGGCCAAGAGGAGAGATGACGCTCTGCTTCCTGCTCTATATAAACTCCCAGGTCCCTTTCTGCAGACAGACTGCTGATACATTTTTCCTAGAGACCACACTGCGTAATGGATATTTATCTCCCTGCTGGCTTTTCAATGTGCAGAAGAATATCAGGGCTGCCAAACACTTGCCTGGAAAGGTATGGCACTCATATCGCCATTAGTCAGGGTTTCATGTGCTCTTTGTCATGAATTTTGTCATTTTGAATTGGTGCATCTCAAATGATCTGAATGCTTAAACATATACCACTGCAGTTGTATATCATAAAAGTAGGGGTGATTTTAAATCCTGCTGTAGCTATTTCAAACAGAATAAGAGTGTATTGTGTATTAATGATACGCGTTTCTTACAACAGGGCCAAAAGATTAAAGGCATGTGTGGGTGGATTTCTGCAGAGGCAAGACTGGAGCATCCTTTGCTATTCCTACAAGTACAGAAAACCAAGGTACATACGTACAGTAGCTATTGCTACTGCATTGTTTCATAACTTACCATTTCTCTTTTAATTCACTAACTGGCTGACATCTTTGCAGGTTGACCTTGGAGGAATGTCTGATGTGGAAACAATCTTTAGATAAGCTCTTGTCAAACAAACGTAAGTATAATGTTCACAGTATTTCACATTGTGTAAAGTTAAAGATGACAGAGTTGTAAGATTAGAATGCTACAGGGTAATGCAAATGGTGTGCAAATTAAATGACTAGATGATATTGTGCCAAACAGCATTAATGTGGTAGATTGATGTAATCACGTAAAAAGCAGTTTCACTAATGCCATGTAAGCAAGAGGAGCCAATAAATGAAAAAGATGAGAGCATCCATGAGACTATGGTTTAAATTTAGATGACAGCAAGGTGACTGCAGTGCACAGATGTGCCTATCTGTGTAGGGCACTCTAATCTGATTGGACACATTACACAACTAATCCCTTCTCTCTAAACCCCATTTTTCTCCCACTATCAGATGGACTATATGCCTTCAGAGCTTTCCTGGTATCTGAGTTTAGTGAAGAAAACATTGCCTTCTTCCTAGCCTGTGAGGACTACAAAAGCACAAAGTCTGCAGCCAAGTTGCCATCCAAAGCAAAGAGGATATACGATGAGTTTATCGGAAGTGAAGCTCCTCGAGAGGTAAAAATGGGAAATCAATCACTGCAGAGTCATTCATATCTCACATATTTTGAACGTTTTAAATTACAAGCTTTTCACTTTCAGGTCAACATCGACTATGAGACCCGAGACATCACTCAAGCCAACTTGACATGCCCCACAGCAACCTGCTTTGATATGGCACAGCACCGCATCTACATTCTAATGGAGAAAGACTGTTACCCGCGATTCCTCCGATCGGCTGCCTACCGAAACCTTGTCAACCAGCTTATGGTTAAGAGCACCAAAGCGAAAAACAAAAGGGCTTTAGTGAATAGGCTTCCACATGAAGAGGAAGAACCCAAATGAAAAATGCGAATCCAAAGAAAGATGTTTTACAAAAGATGGCAACTCAAGCTAGAAGTGGAAGAGGTCAGTGTGGATCCTAAAAATGGCTGCTTGAAACAGTCGGAGGGCCATGATATGAAGATTGACGGAAGTAATTTGCATCTTGGAATCAGTTTATCATTGCATCCCCAGATGCCCTTAAAATAGACAAATAGGGAACAAATGAGCTGCTTGTGGAGAGAACTGCATACATATGTGCATCTACATTCACAACTGTACTCAGCACAAAGGGGATGCAGATAGGACTCTACCAAAGCATGCATGGGGACATAAGCACATAGCATACTTTCAGACAACAAACCATGTATGTTATAAAGGTTATGAAATGGAGAAAAGTGTTTGGCTATTTAATATATTAATTTATTTGTCCTTTTTTTTTTTAAGTATTGTGGTGGTAGCATGGTACAGTGACAATATCGGATGGTAAAACCATCCATGATACTGTTTGATTACCATATTCAAATATCAGGATATTTACTTTGTACTCCAAAGTACTTCAAATAATACCATCATGAAAACAACATGGTATTCCAATGGTAACATGTCCACAAAAAAAAAATAATATATAATAAAAAATAATAATAATAATAATAAATAAAAATGGGGATACTGCTACTTTCTTTTGCTTGTGACAATCTGCCTGTACTGCCATGAGCCATATTTTTAAATGTTCAAAGTTGGTGTGCAAATATTTCTTTTAAGTTATTGTTAAATTTAAGTGAAAAAACATGAAATTAAAGTTCTACTGTGCTTTGACATCTTGTGTTTGTCTTTTTTTAGACTTGAACTAGGTCAAGCGAAGTAGCAAAAAACCAAGCTGGCACAGCTGTAGGTCATGTTAGACACAAATTTAAATGGCATATTTTTTCCTAACAAAATGGCATTTATGAAGAAAGTAGAACCAACACACGGCATTGATACCAGAATCAGACACCTTGAGGTAAACAGGCTTGTTATGCACATGACTGACCAGACTTAACTGAGCTTGTGTCTTTCATATTTAACCATCAATGCTCACAAGCAAAGAACAGCCTGAGGGGGTAGGTTTACATAGTTGCCAAGGCAACTGTTTGAGCCTGGTAGCCAAAGGTGTACACACGATTCTCTCAGCTCACGCTTAAGCCATCTTTCCTGCTAAAAATAATGATAAAGTTCATTGGCCAGCTAAAAAAAAAAAATCAAATACCATGCTCAGAAAAGAGGAAACGCATTTGATAAGACATTTACGTCTTTGTGTGAGCAGTCATAAAAGTATGTTAGACTTTGTGTTTGCTTATCCATGTAATAAAATAAATATAGGTGTAATTTAAAGCGAGTTGTACGAGGGTGGCTGTTATGATATTTTATAAGCAAGACATCACAGTTCGGATCTGTAAATCATGTCACTGGGCACATACACACTGGACTATGTGACCTCCAAGACAGTAATTGCATGAATATTATTATTAATCCACTAAAGCTATAACAATTTGTGGACAAAATATGATTCTACTGTAGAGCATTTACAGTGGGTGAATATTTTGATTTCATTAGCTAAGTGGGGGCTAGAAGATTGTCTAATAGATATACACCATATATTCAACACAGCTATGGAACATTAAACCTGTGGCTTTTATTCAGTGTATGTGTATTAAAACTGGGTTCAGATGCTCCTGATGATTAAAGAGGGGATACATGTACTTGAGTGTAGCGATCCAGTGGTTATTTGATCTAAAATAGGATGACTTTGATTATCAAAAGATAAATGGCATAGGCTAAATTATGGAAGTTATGCAAGAGAGTAACATCAGTAGGCTATGGGGTTTACAATCCACAAGCATGCAATACAAATATGGGAATCAATTTCCATCATGGTAGTAAAGAAAGTAAAGAAATAAACCATATAATTTACAGTACGTTTGTTTTATGAATAAGATCATTAAGATTTCTTTGTTTACTTTGCTTGTTCTCATTAAAAATTGCAACTCATCTGTAATTAATACAAAAAAATAATTGGAATTTACAATTCCCATTGTTTTTAAGGTTGATTCTTATTACCTTAACACAGTCATTTTGTACTGTGTTTTTATTTAAAACAATGTTTTTTTTTTTTTTTTTACTACAAATCAGTGAAAACTAAAGGCAGTATCAGGGGAGAACTATTACGATGTATAAATACTGTACTAATATATTTCACTTTTTGATAATGAGAACATCATAATGATCATCTTGTTTTGCATTGTGGTAATGCAAACCTTAATGGCCCTAAAAATGGCTTCATTTCCTATTTGCTAAATATTATTTCATATTTATTTGTTGATTTTAGAGTACAGCAGGACCAGGGTCTTTTCTTGACAGGTTTTGTGAGAATCACCCATTTTGTTTCAATAAACAAGGATTTAGGTCAAATTGTAATGGTAAGGAAGTTAGCGAGGTATCATTAAATATGTAGTTAATTTTGCATTGGCTATTTACAGTACATTCACCCAACCAATGCTATATCTTGCTATGCAATCTGGTTAACGTGGCTCAAATTGTTTACTATGATCTTAAAGTTAATGTATTCAGATAAGGCAATTTCCTCTTATGAATTTTACAGCCACCCTTCATCATTTTTTGCCTTTTAAAAACAATGCTGCATGTGAGATACAAATGTAACAGCCATGCATTGCCACTGAATGACTATACTATTTACTTGGGTCTTTAATTAGATAGCTAAGCCTACCACCTTATTCATCAGAAGTAAGAGCCAATGTTAGATGGCCTATTCACAGACTTCCAGTGCATCAGACCTCAAAGAAAATGTTGTCATGTTTGATGGCCCACGTCTTCAGAAAACTTCAATAAAACAGTGAGCTTGATGAGCCAGATAGTAGCATCAAGGTTAGCAATGCCTCCACCGTACCCATCTCACTACAGCGAACACAGTGATGCCTCAATGCTGGAACCTCTTGTAAAGAGAACTCTGATGCACAATAAGCATTAAGTGACAATAAATACCACCTTGATGAAGCTTTTCCCACATGTTTTTTTCAGGATCACATTGTAGAGCATACGTGTTTACATCCAACATAACTTTACACAGACTCACAATTTGTGCAACACTGTGTGTCAGATATATTAGATCCAAATCTATAAATTTTTACTTTACACTAATAAAGTTCGTGGTGGTGTATCTGCACAGGGAATGCTGTAGTGTATTTAATCCTGCTTGCAAGTATTTATGCAACATTGCCTCCTAGTGGGCGATAAGCAACAACACATACCAGGATTATTATGTAACAGGATAGCTATCCACATCATAAATATTACATTTTAAAGTAAAATCTCTTTGCTGGCAAAGCCATGGGTCAATGAGAGGGTCACTGGACCCTCAAAGAATTGGATCCAAAAGTGGGAATCATGATCATGATATTCATCTTCAGAAGCCCTCTCTGCAAACTAGGCTAAAAATATAGAACATTTATCACAAAGGGCCCCTTTAATACAAACATTTCATGAAGCTGTGCCATAATACACCTACACACAGCCGATACTGAGGAGCAAAGAGAGCTCCAGGTGTAAAACAGCCTTGAGAAACAAGCCTTGAGAATATTTATCGAGTCTTTGGGATTATCATGTTACATTGTTACATACTTGTATACACCACTACACTCGAGTAAACACAACTTGAATGCCCACAACCCTAATCAGGTAGTGTAGTCTATGGCCGTGGTTTTCAACTGGTTTGGCTTTAGATTCTCAGATTTTACATTTGATATCAGGTGGAGACCCAACACAGTACCAAAATTGCTTATTGTACTACTAATGAAGTAACCAAAAATGTCCTATAAAATGAAACACTGAAATGTATTAATTGTTTCACTATTGGTTTCTAAATGTCTCAAAAGTTTAATGCTTTCAGCAGCCAATAATTCATCACACAAAACCAAATTTAACCCATTTTTAATGTAGTATGAGCTTTTATTTTACCTTGTGTCATTTTGTTGATGGTTTTCAAGGATGAGAGCATGTAACACAACCTGTCCATGTTAGCTAAGTAACAGATAAATTTGCACAATACCATAGTTTGATTGGACACACAGCCTTTCACGAAAACAGCAAAATATCTAGTTAGTGTTTTGTACTCCATTTTTAAAGTTATTTCTTTTACTTTCTTAACTATGAATGATTATACAGTTGGTTGCATTTTATTACCTGCATTAGCATTGTTTTTCCAATGCTGTCCGCGACCCCATAAAATCAGGCCTGCAACCCATTCATGGGTCACGACTAAGCAGCTCTAAAGTAATGGTCACGACCAACCCATTGAAAACCACTGGTATATAGACCTTATACAGATAGATAGCAGCATACTTCATTTTAACAGCAAGGAAAAGGAGGCTGTGAGGGATAGACTTAAGTCTCAGAAGTGGGACATAATGTTGTTTAAACTGTTTTTGATTGTTCTGTGGACAAATGATTTAAAAACAAGCCTCTTTCCATAGACATTTCAGTAGACAAAAAACTCTAGAAAGCAGGAGTTGTAAAAATTAGATGTTATCTAGTAGCTTTATACAGTTTTATACATTGCATGCCAATAAAGAGACAGTAAAACTTACCCTCACAACCTCGTTTTCATTCCCTCCAAAAACTAAAGGCGCACACAGTAATTTTTTTGTGCATGTCGTCTTAGACTGATACTGACTCCTAGTGGCGTGGATGCAGCATCATTCAAAAATGCAATAGTTTTCAGTTACTTGTGCCATTTTGTAGAAATTCACTATTCAGTCAGCCATGATTAATTCAGTCAATTAGTAAAAATATCCAATAACAGAGCTGTTACTCAGATTAAGCAAGCAGTATTCGGCTGGTCTTGTGATCCTAATATGGCGGCCCCCATGAAGGGACGCTCTCCATGGAGATTTAAAAAGCTTTTATAAGGTTTCTAAAATTATTAAAGTCTTCATCTCAAGTCAGTAGTCATGATTTTAAACATACGTTTTCAAATTACAATTCACTGATTCTTGAGATATGGGACAAAACATGTCTTACATACATAAGTCATCTTTATGTTAAAAATCAAAAGAAATTCATAATAGTAAAGTACTGGATAGATAAATCTAAAGAAAATGTGTATACATAGGGCATTCATTACTTAGATTTTTTTTTATTTTTTTTTTTTTTTTATGCATGCTCTAAACTAGGAAGCACATGTAATTTAATCTGTCCTCAGCAAGAGGTCACAATGTTATACTGCCAAACAAAACTGAACAAAATATATTTAGGGTATCAGAATAGCAGCTTTGAAACAGATTACAAAAAAAAAAAAAAAAAAAAAAAAATTGGTTTAAACCAGAACCCCTTCAATTTCAAAGATGGAGAGAAATGATTTTGGAAATATACCAACTGGAGAAAGTAACATTTAGAAAAAATTAAATAAAAGTCTGGAATGTGAACATAAAAGGGATTTTCTTAAAAATATTCTAAATTAATTTAGATTGTTTCCTTCAGATTCTTGATTTTTGAGCAAAATTTGTTAAAATATGAGGTATGATGTCCTATCTCATTTAATATTTAAAAAAAGGAGGTGATGCCTTAACTTTCTTTCCACTTTATTTGAAATAAAATATAATATGTCAATGAATGAATTATATGTGTTATTTATAGAATATGTTGTGAATAGTTGTTTGATATGATTATTCAAAATAACATCATATTTTTTTATTATTATTATTATTTCTCTTTCTTGATGTACAATTTGTACATTGTCTTTAGTAAAAAAATAAAACATAAAAAAAAGCATAAAAAGGCTACTACTGATTAATTAAAAAGTGAGCACTTGGAATACTGTATGCAGAAAAAAATTGGCATACAATAATAAGACTAATATATTATGTTTACATTTTCAAAGATATTTTATGCTATGGCTAAAGAGGGTAAATGAAAAGCAATTTAATTTTAAATAAAATACAGCACTCTATCTGCATTTTGATTCTCAAATAAATAATTTATCATGAAGAGTCGATTTCGTGTAGCGTATGTTGCTATGGCGATGAACACCGCTAAAAGCCGACCAACTTTCATGGTACTTAAAACCTGGGGCCGAGGCAAACTAAACTAAAACTTACCTGGCTAGCTACCGAAACCGGCTTCATGGTACAGGCCTCTGCTGTCTACTTTACGTCCATGCATTTTCATCTCTGCGTCAGCAGAGGGCGGCATATGTCACTGTTGGCAACATCATCGAACACGCAAAGTCAAGGAACTAGGCAGTATTTTTAGCACACATCTACTGATGATCTGAACCCGCCACTATTTTATAAGAAAATAATTCAAATACACACGTGTTTCTGTAGTTGGTGCAGTCTATTGAAGGAGTTGATTGCCATTCATTAGTCCAATGGGTGTGTGTTTGACTAATGAGCACAATGTCAGAGCTACAGAGATTAACTTGAAAATCTGCTCATAGTAGTCCTGTAAAAACATGATCTACAGTCGGATGGCATTGTTATGGTGCCAAACGTTTGTTGATGAGGTTGCATGGCAACAACATGATCAAACGTGAAGTCGGCATGAAGTTTCGGTACCCTGGGATCGGCGACTGTATGCCGACGCGCTGACATGTAACATTCTTATCAGACATGTTTGCAGTGGTTTCAATGTGTTTACCTTTCCACCTGGCGCGATTGGCAACGCGTTACATCAGCTGCGAGGAAGAATATAGGGTTCAAAGCCAGTCAGTAAACACGTTTGACTAATCAATGACGAGCATGATTCGGAGATTTCACTTTCCCCCCTCTAACATTACCTTTTATTCCACTAATGGTTAAGGTAAGGTTTGGGTTGGGGGATAGAATCTATAAATATGTGCTTTTCTCTTCATTGTATAATGTCCTGTAAAGCTGAAAACAACTTGCTTCACTACTAGCTTTTGGTGACCTCTCTTGGACATAAATGGAGCTCACACGTGCCCATATGCCCTACGACACTTACCGCTTTGGCCACTTGGGGCAGTGTTTCGAAATTTCGGTCAACGTATACCGATTTTGACGAAAGGAAAGTCGGTTTACTCTTTCCGATTTCACTGTGAGTTCAGGCAAGCAACAAACTGATCTTCCATGTCTGTGTCAGCAGATGGCAGCATACATCAAACAATGGATGATAGAGCATGAACAAGGTTTGAACGCACATTCAACAACTAGGCCTACTGTGGATCAGAAACCACTAATATTTAATGAGTTACTGATTTAGATTTTTTTGATGGCCCCAATTTTCCTTCACTTGTTTCCTTTTATTAATTTTGACACATTAACTGGAAGCATGTGACAATGGATGGACATTGTCAAAAGAATTGAGTCACTCTTTTGATAGAGCCTTGGATGACCCTTTGTGAGCAGTATATACAGAGGGATGTTGTGAGCACACACTGAGAAGCAGTCCCTTGGTGCTGATAAAATGAGTATTCCAGGAAGAAGCTTCAAATCAGGCACTGTCTGTCCCATCATGTCACTTCTGTTTATGACATAGTTCTCAAAGACTTCCAGCTACTGCTTCAGAGTCATCTATTCCCCCTTCTGACTGCATATCATCAGTATTATCCTGACTGTTTGAGTGTATTAAACTGTATGATGTCATGTTAAACTGGAAACACCAAATTTGTTACCTCATGCCACCACAGAACACTTTTTAAATGAATTTATAATCAATGTTTTAATCAAACTAATATCTATGGGACAGTCTTCACTGCTTTGCTCGCAAAGCGTGGGAAACTTCTTGCTGCTGGTCCCCTGTGGAAAGGAAAAACTGCTCTGTCCACTGACCTTGTTCCTCAGGGCTTTGGAGCCTCCGTCTCCTGTGAATTAGAGCTTTCACAGTCAGTCCTTCAGATCAACTTCAATTTTTCATATCTATTATTTCATCATTGGAGGTATGGAATCTATATTATTGCAATGGGAATTTCAAATAGTTCCAAATTAAACGTATAAGTAAAATTATCAATAACCTTTGTGCACTTCCAAACCATTTTATATATTTTATTTGGGGAGGAATTTAGTTTTCCACAAATAGCATAGTAGGGCTGTTCCTCCTTAGTGTTTTTCATAGTGACAGCAGGGATCAATAAATTGATAAATGCTTCTCTTTACCCTATCCAGATTTTTAATGTAAACTGATTTCATGTTGCCTTTGGAAATTGTGCCCAAAAGAAAAGAAGACCTAAAAAAGAATGTGGCACGGAACACAAATGCATTCAAGATGTTGGTAGCTTTACAAAGTCCAAGTGTTTCAAATCTGTCTCTGTCGCTATTAAACAAGAAATGCTACGTAAATAATGTCATTCAGCACTGCTTGTTGCCCCTCTTGAGTATGGCACTGATTTTGTATTGCCCCGCCTTTGATCTTACCTCAAACACATTCACTTGACCACATAGCCATCATCAAACCATGAGTCGGAAGAGCATTGCTGATCTTCTCATCAGAACTCATCCAGGAACTTTTTGACAACAATAAATGTTCAACCTGCTTTGGCCTTAGGCTGCATAATTGAGAACACATGCTGTTTGAAAAACAACTACTTTAAAGACATGCTTCATCATCATAATAGTAGTGTGTAATGCTTGAGTGTTTTAAAGTTGAGCTTTACAAGCAGAGGGTGAAATCTCACGAATGCAAGAGAAATTACATCTAGATCACACTCCAGACAACAATGTGTATGATTATAATTGAAAAAGTAAAGCAAAAAGAAAGAATAACCTTTTTTAGCAGTAAAGACTGTGTTTTTAATTAATACAAGGTGAAGTATTTAATTTCTGTGACTCTAGAGGCACCAAATAGAATTGCAAATATATATATATATTTTTCTAAAATAGGTAAAGAATGGGATTCCCAAACCTTCTTACCAATCTGTGCCTCATATAACCTGTTCAGGTTAACAGGAAGACCTGCCCCAATTGCTATCAATAGAGCAAAAACTTGACATGTCAGCAGGGCCGCATTAACGCATTAAGGCTGAAGGGGGGCCCCCCAACTCCCACGGAGATGATGCGCAACAGTGAAAGCCATCCATATCATAGGTCACATGTGAATCACCAAAAATGCCATTATACAAATAGAAATATCTGGCTAAGAGTAGTACCCAGTCTGTTCCCCACTTCCTTTCAATTTCAGCCAAAGATTGTAGATTAGGGAGATATTTATATTTCCCACAGTGAGATTGTTGCTCAAACATAAGCCTTCCGTTTTGCTGACTATCACTTGATGATCTAGGAGTGCTAACACTGATGGCACAGATTTTCCATGATGGATTAGCTTCAACATCAAGTTTAGTTTGGCGTCTCTTAATCATGCAAATATAAGGCTTTCACTTGCATAGTTGCACAAAGTGGACATTATCAGAAGGACATTCTCTGTCTGCATCATTAACATTGTCAAAAGTGCTGAAGAAGACATTCATTTAAATCTTAAACCAGATGTGATAAGTATAGGAACAGACCATGTATTTATGTATCTCCACAGAATAATGGAAATCCAAAACAAATAATTTATTTCAGTTAGTTGTTTTATGACAGCCACAACTCAATTAAAATTACACTATGTACTTCATGCTGTCTCAATGAATAATCTAATATTGCACCTTATAAAATAATTACATAAAAGTTATAATAATTTATCTTCAAGGCTGACTTCTCTGTAATTTACACTACTTTTCTCAGTTTTTATACATTTGTTTCTCTAAGGAGGGGACTGGGTTTAAGGCCACGTTATTTGTCCTATTTGTCCTGTAATCTCAGTTTACAGTTATGTAATGGCTCAAATTAATTCAAAGCAAATAATTTATGCACAGGATTCTTCCATTTGTAAGCTCGGGTCCCCCGGAAGAGCCTATGCAAATAAACGATTTTAAGTAATCAATTGATGGTGCTGTGGGAACATAATTTTAATTTCCTCTCAAGTGGCTTGTGCTGGTGTGCTGCATGAAGACAAACTCTCAGAGGCATCCAGCCACTGCCTGTGCCCTGCACTATGTCAACTTTATGGTGATGGAATTTGCCATAAAGATCATAGCAAAACTATTCCAGTGGTTTGCATGTGACATCCTTTTAGCTGTCTGTCTTAGCATGTTCCATTTTCCATCCTGAATATAAGTCCAGTCCTTGATATTCTGTTTATATTCAGAAGTAATGTGAGTGATATGCAGTTCAGTACTTAGCCTGAAAGAGCCGGCCATTTTCATGTGAGCTTTTCAAACACCTGCCTCTGTAATGTTTTCAACACTAATGCTTTTAAGGTACACTCAACACCTCTCTGCTGGCCAAATACACCCAGTGCAGTTGCATACCATGAAAAATGTGGCTTCATTACTTGGCCTTGTTTCACAGCATCCTGTCTGAGTACATTTGTAATAGTATCAGGGAGTATGAGCAGACTGCTTTACAAAACAGAGGATAATGGATGTGGAATGTAAAATATCTACTAACCTAGTTTAGGCCCACTGTTTGTTAAAGTGGTCATGACAATGCTAAAATAGAGAGCTTATAGGGTTAGAGTTTTGGTTAGACTTTGTTGTTATTGGTCATATCATAATTTTTGTTATTAGTAGTAGTAGTAGTATATTTTATTTTTCATCATGGGGTACACATATTATGGTTACGTTTTTGTGCTAACGTAATTTCTTTTAATTGGATAAAAAATGTTCACCCTCTCTCTAACCCTTACATTTAAACAGGCTGTTTTTGATGCTTTGCCTTAAAGACTTCTAACCAACATAATCATGGTGATATCAACATGTTGCTTCTGGCATTACTGATGGCATATTGCATTAACCTCAGATTCACAGGTTCTGTTCCCATGGAAAGCAGGATATAATTGCATTGGCATAAACGATGGTGAGTGTAATTCAGAGGTTGTGACTTTGCTCTAAAATTACATTTTACTTTACTGATGGTTAAGTTTAGGGTTGGAGTTAGGGGGTAGGGTTAATAAAATATGCATTCCTATTGACTGTATTACATCATTTACATCTAAAAATAAAACTCGCATTTGGTGTCACTCTGTGGACATTTCACCTGGAAACTGGAGCTCACACATGCCCATAGTTCAACAACACTTCCAGCTTTGGCCACTGGAGACAGTCGTTTGAATTTTGAAGCACAGACAAAAATCAGCAGCAGAGCTTTCGACATATTGTCACTAAATTCACAGTGCTAGCAGTCTGATGTAAGGCCCTTTTCATATGTGAAATGAGCAACATTGCTTTGTTGTGCAGACACTCAGGCAGCAGGTTTGCTGTTGGGTTCAAAAGCCACTCTGTCCTGATGTTGTTATCCTTTGGAATTATATACAAAGCGACAGTCAGGAACAGTGCAAAGATTGGCAGATTTACCTACATTTTGGTCTTATAATTAGTTCTTCTAGTGTCCTGGAATAATAGCATCTATCATATTTTCTACTCATTACTTCATTGTGATGGGCTGTTGCAAGATTCTGAACACCCAATAGGTATTGTTGACATATAAATGTGGTAGATCATGTGTTCATTTGTTCAATTGTATTAATCTATCTGATCTCAGAACATTTCTGAATTACCGAACGAGTTGTTTTTGTAGCTTAGTTTCATTAAGTAGTCTTTTTTCTGTTTTGAGTTCTGAAAGTTACAGTATGTTTTAACAATACAAAAAATAAAATGTGATTCCTCATAATATGACCCCTTTAACATATTTGGAGCACCATGGCTTATATATCTTTGTGGGTGCTCAAGGGTACTCCTTGTACAATTGTATGGTGATTGTGTACTGTAGAATAAGGGTTGTGGCTTTATTGAAGCTGTAGTCAAACTGGGTTCAACCCTGTTTCTGTAGTCATACAAACACTGAACATTATAGTCCATTGAACAATGATACAGATTAATCAGATTATTCAGATTTGCACTGGTTGATTTTTGAAGGAAATGGCTTGTCAAAGCATTAGCTGTAAGTATAAACAAAACATTTGGACTGAGACAAAAATCTGTGATAAAGGTAATAATGCGGCTTTGCAGAAATGCAAGCTGACACCTCTGAGAGCTTTGCTTGCCTTCCTGTTTGGCAAGCATTTTTGTTAGGTTAAAATGATATCATTCTGCTGAAGGCAAGAGCTTTTATTGTAAACATGCCTAATCATTGGACATAAATGGTATCCGAACATAATACAGAACAAGTTTAGATTTTGATTTGAGGTTTGGACAGGGAGAGAGCCCGTATATGGAGTTTTGATCAGTACAATGATTACCCTAAAAAAGATCCATTTATTAGCAGATGTCTCGGATAGTTCTGAGCAACCAAAATAACTGTGTGAACGTGTATAGTCACAGTGTTCTCAATTATAGTACTTGTCACACTGCAACAAATGTGGCAATATATGTAGCTGAATTTACTTACAACTGTGTTTCAAAACATTGCTCTGTTGTCAGCCTGACATTGGCTTAATCAGTGTCGTGAGTTTGGGGTAATACTCAACCAGTAGCAAATGGGGGAGTGTTGGGGAAACCTGTTTGGAAACACTCATTATTATTGCAGCTTTGTTTGGTGATACTAGTGCCACAGAAATTACACACTTCACCTTTAACATCTGCAAGAATGTCCTCATTTTGATTTCTGTTGTTTTGATCCTCTAACTTTACATGATGGGCTCTATTTATCGTGAGCGTGCTAAGTGCAGCGCTACGTGCAACAACCATGCGCTATGTCTTATGCAATTTTCATGAAAACACTAATTCTAAGTATTCCAAAGCGTAAGTGAGCATGGGTGGAAGTGTTTGTGCTATCTGTGGGTGTATGTGCAAACTGTGGGTGTAGGTGTTACTGTCATAGGAATATGCCTGACATTCAACAAGGATGCAGTTAAAGGTGCACTCAGTAGGCTGAGTTCGGAATGGCGTACTACCCATACTATTCTTACTACTTCTGTCATATGTGTCTATGGCTGAAAAAGTAAGAGTAGTATGGTAGTATGCAATTCCAAACTCAGCCTAAGTTTTTAGCTGGCTCTTACTCTTCCCATTGGTCACAGTAGTACTTGTGGTTTTGGACTCTATACTGACACCTGTCATCCTGGAAACTGGAAGTTTGTTCACTAAATGCTGCTACTTTACACCTAATATGTTTCTGATTTGTTACTTTTAGTCTGTGTTTTTATACGTCTCATAATACACACATACCTATAATAATGGACATTTTAGATTTTAATCCATCCAAATTTTTACGCGTTGTTGTGTGCTGGACTATGATTGGACAGCCGTGACTCACAAGCAGGGACCTCATGATTGAACATTTTATCATTCCACTTGCACTCATTCTGTATGGACTGTCTGGTGGATCACACTCCTGTTAATAACACACTCCGTTGTTGTTTGTAGAAAGTATATTGTGCTTGTTGTTGTATTGTTTGGTTTACTTTTGTTTGCATGTACTTTTATGTTTGAACATTGGCTGAAAGCACAATATAAAATAAGTATGTTATTATTATTGCCATTATTAATGGTAGTAACTCGGTCAATTGGCTTGACCAGCTCCATGTAAAATTAAACAGCTTTTTGGGGGGGATCCTGATTTTACTGGAGTCATTGGGCCTGTTTACACTTGGCTGCTTCATGCGTTTTCACTGATCGGATATCTATCTGATCATGAAAAGACCAGGTATAAATGCCCTCTAAAAGGCATTCGAGACAGATTGCAATGCGATCGCTCAAACCACTTCAGGAGGTTGTTTATGACGCATTCCATTCGTTACTTGGTCAAGTGTATATGCGGCTGTTCAAGATGCATATGTAAACTTTACTCTGCCCAAACCGTGCTCTGTCAGCATAGGGGAAACGTGAAATATGACAGCTGCTACCCTAGTATTTGCATAGGGCTAGCATCGCGCAATAAATAATAACAAATTAAGACAGGAAAGACAGAACTTTTTTTCTTCATTTATTTGATGCAGATCAATGAAGAAACTGAAACTAAACACTGGCAGTGAGCGCAGCTGACACGAATGACGCATGTTACCTACGAGAAGCTCCGGGGGGGGGGGGGGATACTGTGTGTGCACACAAATAGAAACACACATGCACTGTTCAAAGTCAGTTGGAATCAAATAATAAATCACATCTTTTAAATTTCCTGCCTGGCATTAGCATAATTAGCAACACTCTGTGTTATTTGCATATAGCGTGGCAATTGAAGATCAGATTTATTTCCGTTTGGCAGAGACACATTGATGTGGCCAAGTGGAAATGGAATGTGCTTATTCAATCGAATAGCAATCTGATCAGTAAAAACACATGAAGTGACTAAGTGTAAATAGGCCCTTTCTCACATGAGTGTACATTATTCTCAACATAATTCTAATAAATGCTATTCATGTCTATATGTGTAAAACATTTTTAATTAGCAAAAACTTAGTGCACCTTTAATGCACAAAAGAATGTAAGTCCAAATTTCTATTCTTCTAAATCATTTCATACAAAATGAATTTACACTACCAACTCCTTATGAATGTGCAGTCTTTGTTTATTTCACTGGAGCTTGGCAGGGAATGGACTGTATAATAGTACGCAGATGGTGGAATAACCGGAAAGAACCTCAGAATTAAATTGCACTTGACCTAGCCCATTAGCGCTTTGCACTCGCAATTTTGCCAAACCCACTTGTGCTTAGATTTAGCGCATGCATGAAAATACCACTTTGGGCATATGACTTATCGTATAGCGCTGAGCTAAGCGCTAGCACTCTTAAAATAAGGCCCGATGTGTTAAACATCAAAGATTCATGCCATTCAAGCACTAGTTTTCATTTTAATATTTGAAAAATGCCCACAAATAACAGCATGTAATTATGATAAACATTTGAGAAACTATGAGAAAATACAAAACCAAACCAAAAAAAAAAAATACAACCAATCTCTACAAAATGGAAGTTTGGTATATTTTTCCTCTGCATTCTGATGAGGGAACTCATCAGAATACAGTGCCTGACAGAATAGCTGACACACTCATTTTACAATGGCAGCATTAAGTGTTGACATTACCAGCAATGTCATAATGAGGCCACATATTCTGCCCTGAACCTTAAGGTGCCTTAAGCACAAACCCATTGACTGCCAGCTGCTCCATTTTTATCTATGAATTCTATGATCAGCTCAAACTCATTGTCCCACAATGACATTGATTACCATTGGCTACTTTTGCAATATTCCACATAGCATACCTGAATAATTATTTAATTTCCACGCTTAATATATCTGGAAGTTATATAATGTATAGCTGTAGTGTGTACCTTTATTCTAACACAATGTTTATATTTCGTGAAAATAGATTGTGTGTACCAGATAAAAATACTGTATGCCTCATGGCATATTTTATTAATGGCCCATTTTTTGTAGCGTGACAGCATGCTGTATGCTCTCATTTTGACACTAAGGAAATTATTAGGTTGATAATAGGTTGGAAATTCTGCCCTGAACCTTATGGTGCCTTAAGCACAAACCCATCGACTGCCAGCTGCTCCATTTTTATCTTTGAATTCTATGATCAGCTCAAACTCATTGTCCCACAATGACATTGATTACCATTGGCTACTTTTGCAATATACCACATAGCATACCTGAATAATTATATAATTTCCACGCTTAATATATCTGGAAGTTATATAATATATAGCTGTAGCGTGTACCTCTATTCTAACACATTGTTTATATTTAGTAAAAATAGATTATGTGTTACAGTTATGCAAGATATGGAAGCCATATGCTACCCAGATAAAAAACTGTATGCCTCATGGCATATTTTATTAATGGCCCATATTTGTAGCATGACAGCATATTGTATGCTCTCATTTTGACATTAAGGAAATTATTAGGTTGGTGATAGGTTGGTTTTGACAGGTTATTTTTTATATGCAAAATGTGAATGTTTTAAATGAAAAAAACTATTAATTTAAATCATTGTTAAGCCTCTCTGGTCCAACACAACAACTTTGACAACAGCTCGTGTAGGCCTATTGTATTTTCACTCCAAAAAAAATGCTCCTTTTACTTTTTTTTTACTCTTATTTTCATTGCATCATTTGTTTGTTATTACTTTTGTTTTGCAACTGCACAAAGAATGTTCTAGCAAATCCATGTAATTGGGAGTTTTAGTTGCCTTCAGAGAGGACAATACTGCATCCACATTTTCTATGCCTGTAATCATTATTTACTGTCTGTCACTCAGAAAGAAGTTTCCACACAAGACATCGCTTTTATAATATAAGAAGTGTATTCCTAAAATCATTCTTAATGCTGATTTTTAATAAAGCTTCCTTCAAAGAAGGATCTTTAAAAAAAAGATCCTGCAATGATGTTGATATGATGTTAAACAGCAAAATATGGTTTAACAATATATTGTTTTGGTCTATATATTAATTTATTTGGAGTTTGGGTGTATAAACCTTTTTTAAAGGCATATGTTTTTTAACTGTATAGGTAAAAAAATAAATAAATACATTATTGATTAACATTTTTAACACTGTAGATATCCTTCTTTTTTATTTATATATACTGGAGTTACATTCTCAAACTCAAATAAATACAAATGTTGTACTGTATGTTTTAGACCAGAAACTAAAAACATTCAATGTATGTCACAATACCACTACACTACCACTTATTAAGAAACCAGCCTTAAGGAAGGCTTTCAACATGTGCTATATATATTCATTTTACAAAACAGCTTTTGATGTTTCTATAATACAAATTTTGCTGTGTTTTACTATATATAAATCTAGATCTGTCTAGATCTAAAATATTGTGCACTAATGTTTTAATGCTTTGGCAAGTTTAAAATTTCCTCTCCCTTGATGATTATCTCCAGAGCTCTCCCGCCACCCATTGTAATTGCAAGCCAGAACTGGATTGGCTCTTGAGTTGTTGGCTTTGGGCCAGCAGCCTCTCTCCATATAACAGAGGAGTGTTGGAAGACAAATTCTTAAAGAGAGAGGAGACAACAATTCATGGTGGTGAACTAACTCTGCAAACCTAAACTGAACAGCTCAGAAAATGTGTAAGGGATTAGCTGCCCTGCCCCAGACATGTCTGGAAAGGTAAGCTCTGTCAACCATCTTAGCATCATGATTTACACAAATTCACCAATGGAACGTTTTGTCTTGTTAGCCAGTTACTTTAAACTTTGAAATTTTGGGATTATAGGCATGTGTGTTAAACTCTCAAAAAGATTATACAGTTGAGAATGTTTGTAAGTTGGTGCCTGGTACCTTGTGTTTCTACAAGTTTAATTATATATTTCTGTCTTTATCTATAAAAGGTATAGATCCATTGCATGTGGGAAAATGGAACTTAAAGGAATATTCCGGGTTCAGTACAAGTTAAGCTCATTCAACAGCATTTGTGGCATAAGGTTGATTACCACAAAAATGTATTTCGACTCATCCCTCCTTTTCTTAAAAAACAAAAACAAAACAAGAATCTGTGATACAGTGAGGCACTTAATATGGAAGTGAATGGGGACAATCCAAAAACATTAAAATACTCACTGTTTTGAAAGTATAGTCACAAGACGTAAACAATATGCGTGTTAACATGATTTTAGAGTGATAAGATCACATACTATCCTTTTCTGTGTAAAGTTATAGCCAATTTTACAACTATGTTGCCATGATGATATAAACCCTAAAATGACTGTTAAAGCAATTTAAACAACTTTACAGTTAATTTTTTTTAAAAATGTAAATAAAAAATAAAATAAAAAATACACAATTATTTAACAGAATAATTAATATACGTGCTTTCATAAAGTTATAAGCGTTATATGAAAAGCTAGACAACACTGTCCAAAAATTCTAATTTTAGGATTTGGTCTTAGTTAGCTGAGAAATGTGTGCATTGATGTCAGTTTTTTTTTTTTAAGCAATCAATGATCAATTGATCTTTCAGTGTCACAGAAAATTAACTGTTCACCAAACTTCAATAAATTACCAAATTTGTCTGACATCATTGCATCCACACTCATCTGTGAAGAATTAGTTGTATTTGTGCTCAATGGAATTTAGGATATTAGATCCTTTCTCAACTCTACAGGGACAGTTAAGGATAGTAAAGAGGTCAGCTGAACACCTTTACTATCATTGATTTCAAGGGGGAAGTAGAATATGTTGTTTTAGTGTCTCGTCTGTCAAACTGTAGTAATTACTGTGGTGATGACAACTAGACAGGTCAATGAATAATACATTTTGAAGAGAAGGTTTCCATAGCTACAATGATAAATACTAAATAGCACCAAATATCAAAGACTAAACTGAATGTATCCTTAGAAGTTATACTGTATATGCATGCTTTTTGCAGGTATCTTGTACATATAGCAAATGTGTCCCAGTTGTTCACCTCAACAACATTTATATTGAAATTACGTTATAGATGATCATAATAATCGTATATTAATGTACATTAAAACATTCATGGACATTTGGATTGGTTTGTGTCATTCTCAGGGCTAAGGAAATCAAGACTAAATTGGGAACTCTGCTTCAGAAGCCAGAGAATTCCATCGACCTTATCATCCCCTACCAAGAAAAGCCAGAGAAGAAACCAGAGAAGCTTCAGAAGTGAGTTCCTCTTGGCTCCCTTCGCTTTCCCTTCCTCTTTGTCTCTCTTTTGCTGATGGATACTTCAGATCCACATGTCTTCTCTCATGCCTTGCATACTCGTAGATAGAAAGTCAATAAATACAAAGAGCAACTTGAAACTTAAATCATGTTGTCTTCCACTCACAGAAAGCAGCCCTGACACTTTAGTCGCATTTGAAAATGCATGAATGCAATTGCATTACATAACAAAATATCAAAGCAAGTGGTATCTGCAAGCAAATGATGCCACTGTAGATCTCAGAACGTTTACATAACATAGCCAATTTGTGATGTTCATTAAACCTGGTGTCAATGTGATTGTAAGTGTATGTATGAAGTTCACACAGGTGTCCTAGCAGAGCAGCACAGGTGTAAGACAACATTGACATTAACATTGACATTATTGTGACGATGCATTTACATTCCATAATAAAGTAATCCTCATCAATTATACCTCACTCATCATATCTGTTTCCCGATCAAAAAAACAGTAATTGTGACATTTATTCATCCTCATTCAGATTATAAAATAGCTTCATCCAAACAAAACAGCATATTCCTTACCGTTCAAG
Source organism: Myxocyprinus asiaticus (assembly GCF_019703515.2). Classification (NCBI taxonomy): domain Eukaryota; kingdom Metazoa; phylum Chordata; class Actinopteri; order Cypriniformes; family Catostomidae; genus Myxocyprinus; species Myxocyprinus asiaticus. The sequence continues at coordinate 32,972,348 of NC_059355.1, forward strand.
AGAATTAACCTATTCCTCAAAACAGTCATTCATTCATTGCAGTTACCAAAACAAAGATGGCGACGTTTTGGCCCAACCTCGGAATACCTTTATTTTTGATGATGCGAGAGCAGAAAAAGATGGTGGCCATAAGAGTTGTGACCGAGCTCCTTTAGCAGACTCCTCGAGTGGCATTTTATTGTTTCTCGTGACACAAAGTTATTCCGTCTAGTTCTGCCCTAGTAATCCTAAGGACAGCACAATGGACAAGAATATCCAATCTCTCTGCAGCTGGTTGTTGTGAAAACTGAGCGTGCACAGTGATAATCCCTAATTGGATGGCAATTATTTTACATGGGGACGTGAGGTAATTTCAGCATTTACAGGGGGTAGTCAGTGATTTTATTGCTGTCCGCATCCGAAATGTAGGTGTTTTTCTCCCACCTCCCGTGAGAAAATTCTCAGCCAAATTACCTACTGTTTTTTGACGACTAAGGTCGTGTGGTAATTAATTACCATCCGAATCCACATCTCTGAGTTCATAATCCAAAAGCTGTTTTGGAAATCCTTTTTGACCACTGCTACTGTAAGTGCCATACATTTGCGCTGCGCGTGGTAACACCTCTGGCAGTAATGGACTGTTTTGAAAGTTGGAGGATTGTGTAACAGAAATTTTTGAAATAATTCACAATAATAAAATTACATCGCCGCTCCACCACAGTGAGTGGGAACTCTTTAAGTAGAAGGGAAAGAAAAATGAGAGCCAGATAACTGAAACGGTCCATTATTATGGTAGCAATGTAATAAAATGGTAAAATATCAAATTTTAATTTAGAATCGTTTACTAATTACATTTATACATAGGGCTTGCATGACTACTCGTTTATACGGGTCGAGTAGTCCCAGAAAGGTTGCCGGGTTAATATCTTAAAAGGTTTAATTTCCACTTCCACTTTTTAAACACCGACAGATCATTCCAAATGATGTCTGTCATTTTGTTAGATAAAACATAAGAAAACCATTTTTACCATAGCTCCTCAAATTTCATTTTAACTATCTTTAATGTCCTTGATGTGTGCGGCTTCTATATCTCCTTGCGTGCGCTTAGGAGAGAGTGCAACTGAGGTGATGCAGGCAACAAAACATGCGTACCCCATTGACAGATTTATTTGGCTGCGTTGATAAACAGTCTTGTCCCTACAGTTTCTTGATTCATTTAATTGCTCTTCGCAAGAATTTTGGCTTGTTCCGTGTGTGAAAATGTACACTGTAAATGTCCGCAGCACTTTGCAGTGCGGTTCCCTCATGCTTTAAAAAAATTATTTTCAATTTAGCGTAATTCCAAACATATTTAAACGCAAATACAGAGGACACAGTTTGTGGATTGACAACCCAATCTCATGAAAAGTCGTTCATAATTTACGAGTTGGCTATTTCGTATGGTCTCGCACGATGTTGTTCACATAAACTTGTACGACTTCGTTACGTGCAAATTCCCGGATGTCTAATGTGGAAGTAAGCGCAAGTTTCGCGCATGAGGCGTTAAGGACATACTTATTAATACTGTGTCCTTACCCAAACCCCTTATCTAAACTTAACCAATCAGTAGAGTGTGTAAACATGATAGTAGCTGTTGTGTGTGACAGAAGTAATTGTCGCGTATTAGATGGAAAGGATGTCCAGCGACATCATTGGCTGTAATGAAAGTCGTAGGAATTCAAACGAGTGCAGTCGCACTATATCATACGAATTAGCCAAATTTAGAAAAGTCGTACGAATCCTGACGATTTTGCCATGAGAGTGTGTTGGGATTGATGAATTTTCCATATAACAAGCACAACTGCAATCATGTAATCGACAAAAAGTCTTGCTCATCCCCCGTGATTTAATTTTCATCCGAACGCATGAGTTTTATCACAGAGGAGCAGTGAAAATTCACCCTGAGAAACAATTGCTGTCCAAATAGGGCTAAAGTCAGAGTTCTGGGAAATCGCTTTCTGGAGGTATGGAGTGGAATTATACGCTCTCTTAAGGCCCAAACATACTTCACGTAAGTACACGAATGCAGACGCACCTTGCTACGCGAGCTCGATTCCACGTGTCATTGCGTAGTGAAATGTGTCAGCGCTCAATTCATAACCCAACTCAAGTACGCGTTGCATTCTTGCCGCAAGGGGCACTAGAGCGGATTTTCTGTTTTCAGTCAACAACTGTCATGGCGGAGCAGCAATTTGAGGAGAGTCTTGCCGAACAAGTTAGATTATACAAACATATTTACGACCTCTCGTCCCCTCTCCATTCAAATAAAACAGCGATTGAAAATGCTTGGCAAGAAATTGCAGCTTCCCTAAATTCTGATAATGACACTGTAAAGGGAAAATGGAAACAACTACGGGACCGATTTGTCCGAGCCAGGAAGAAATGGAAAGCCATCCACAGCGGAGATGCCGCAACTAGCTATGGATATCCAGTCATTTTGGACATGTTGTGATGGCTTTTTGACTTCATAAATCACCAAACCACAGAGTCAAATTTTCGTAATTCTGTTTCGTGGCGCCTAAAAAAAAACTCTATCGCCTCCTTGTGGTGTGAGGTTTGCAACCGCCAGAGCAATGCAAGAGGGCACGTAAAGTATGTACAATGGGACCATGCATAGGCCATGCATTGGCCAATTGGGGTTAGGGGATAGAATATAAAATTTGTACAGTATAAAAAATGAAAACCCAATGTGTGTGTGTGTGTGTGTGTGTGTGTGTGGGCAGGTTTAAGTGGATTACGAGGACTTTTTTTAGGTTACAAACTGGCAATTACAAGGGTAATATACTATAAATGTGTTTTATGAGGACATTTCTAGTGTCCCCATAATTCAAATCGTTTAAAAATCATACTAAACGATGTTTTATTGAAAATGTAAAAATGCAGAATTTTTTTTGTGAGGATTAGGTTTAGGGGTAGGGTTAGAGTTAGGGTTAGGGGATAGAATCTATAGTTCGTACAGTATAAAAATCATTATGTCTATGGAGAGTCCTCATAATGATAGTTGCACCAATATGTTAATGCATGTATAGTGCTCTAAATCTAATAGTCAAAGATATTGTGTGAACCGATTTTTATAAAAACATGAATTCTCTGCCCATCGTTGAAACATATGTGAGAAAGAAAAGGCTGGACAGTGAAGAGCAAGTGAGGGTGATAGAGAGAAATTGGGGAAGACCATGTTAGTACATCCTGTAATGGAAAAGTGCAAAGAGAATGTTTATAACATAAATTGTATCTAAATTGCCCATAAAAAAATAATAAATAAAAAAACATTTACAGAAAACTTTGGCTCCCTTTCACTTACGTAATAACTTGTGCAAGTGTCATTTACGGGCTAGTTTATTTAGGCAGCTTAAAAAAACACAAGGGCCTGTTTAGAAGGCAAGACTTTGTGGATTGAATCCACTAGAGTTGGGACTTCACCTCAGTGATGAAGTTAGGCTGATATACTTGTATAATACATTGTGTAAGCTGAATAAGGTCTTTTTGGACAAGAAGAGACAAGAATTGTAAACAAACTTAGACTGAACATATGTCTTTGTTAGTTCGTTAACTCTTCTTGTATGTTACATCCTCCCAAACAAATCTTGACAATAAAGGATTCATAAGAAGGTGTAGATATTGAATGAGATTTGTAAGGGTGACATAACCCTTGCAAAAAAGTATGATGGTGGTACTATGATACACTGGTAATGCCATAGCACTTTGGTATATTTACATGGTACTCTTACGTGGTAAATGTCCAAAGGACCATGGTAGTACCAAGGTACTTTTTGGTACTTTTAAGTGAATTTAATTCTATTCAGAATGCACACTGAAACATCACGTTAAAGGGATAGTTCACACAAAAATTTTAATTCTGTCATTATTTACTCACCCTCATGTTCCAAACCCATATGACATTCTTTCTTCCATAGAACACAAAAGGGGATGTTAGGCAGGATGTTTTGGGACTGACAGCCTCTGTCACCATTTACTTTCACTGACTACCCCCAAAGTTAATATCCTCCTTTTGTGTTCTGTGGAAGAATGAAAGTCATATGCATTTGGAGCAACACGAGCGAGAGTTAATGATGACAAAATTAAACATTTTCAGTGAACTATCCCTTTAACACCTTATTTTGCTGGCATAAGCACCATCAGCTAGTTGCGAGAAACCCCTTAAGTTATAAAGCCCTTAGTAACAATTAGGGGTTTCTTGTAACTGGGCCCACATTTCTGGAACACATCATGTGAAATTTTTTACAAGTGTTAAAAAAAATGAATTACAGTACAAGCTAGTGGATAGGGTAATGTGTTCCTCCTTACGTTGCCGGGTGATGCACAATGCAAAACTAAGCCAAAGTGTTTCACTTTTTCTTGAAAACAACACAAGAACGTACCCCATATCACAATGACATCACCAAACTCAGAATAGAGCCACAAAGATTGTTTATGGAAACAGTCTGTTGGCCATGGTTTCTTATGATGGCAGAAAACTAAATTAAGGACTTTGCTTGTTTCGTTCAGACCTTCACCTGAAGAGGCAGCTCAGTGGTGTGAGTCCCTTGATAAGGTCCTCTCCAACAGCTGTAAGTACTATGTTTATCCTTTTTTTTATTTTTTATTTTTATGCAAAGAGTGTAACAGTATTTACATGTAACAAATACAAAATAACCAAGGGAAACAAACATACATACCAACGGCCAACATGACAAGCCTATCTCCTATATGTATATATATTTGTGGGTGTGGGTGTAAGTGTATCTGGGTGTTGGGATGGAAGCATATAAACAAAAGAACATCTAGAAATGTATAACAGATATAACAATAGTAAAAACAACAAATAATAATGACAATAATAATAATAATAATAATAATAATAAACTCAATTAATTAAGAATGGGGGGGGGGGGGTTGGAGGACGAGGAAGAGGGCAAAAATTAATAATAGTAGTAGTAGTAATAATAATAATAATAATAAATTATTATAAGGCTGCCTCTGATCTCTCCGTGGCCACACCATAAGTTAGTCCCCCACCCATGTCATGCCACAACGGGCCGTCAGGGAGAGATGCCGCGGGGCACAGGGCCCAAGGCCCATATCCCCATCCCCATGACACTCCCCACATGCCTGTGTTGTTTTTTTTTTTTTTGTTGTTGTTGTTTTTTTCCCTTACTTGATGCATTCATTGTTAAACTCTTAATAGGTGTGTATGTGTGTCAACTAGTGTGTGATGCATTAAAAAAGTGAGGCGTGCAGTGTAGAACCAGCCCAGGGCAAAGCCCAGGCCTCCACACACATGCCATGCTTACCCTGTGTTGTTGTGTTCTCTTTTTCTGTTCTTTTTTTCTCCTTTTCTCCCTTCCCTTTTCTCCTTTTTCTGATGTATTCCTTGTTAAGCTCTTAATAGATGTGTATGTATCTCAGCTAATATGTGATGCAAAAAAAAAAAATAAAAAAGAAGCGAGGCATGCAATGCAGCACCAGCCCAAGGCAAGAAATCTAGGGTGTATGAGTGCGGGGAGATGGCGGGAAGGTACAAGCCCCAGGCCCCAGGCCCCACACCACACCCACCCACAACTAATCCCCACTGCACTGGACATGGACTGGGATGCCACGGCCTACTGGGGTCCCGAAACAGAGAAAAAAAAGAAAAGAAAGAAAATCAATCAATTAATGAATCTTTATATGTATTTAACTAGGTTCAATATTAATCAGTGTTGTTACCTCTTCCTAATCCCCCCCCCCCCATCATATGTGGATGTAGATACATGTGTATTGTTGTGGTTGGTTTCAGACAAAGAAGGTCAGCGGATTCATGACTGTTGAAAGGTAATGAGAGATGATCAAGAGTGGTGTAATTCTAGTGTATTGTTTTGAACAGAAGTGGAGAGGTTTTCCATGGAGATGTAATCTATTAGTAAGTTTTTCCAAGATGCAATATGTATGGTGTTCCTTGATTTCCAGTTCATGAGAATAGTTTTCTTGGCGATATTTAGTGCCACTAGGAGTAATTGACTGTTTGTGTTGTTTAAATTGATTATGGATATGTCACCTAGTATACAGAGGGAGGGAGACATTGGGATGTGACATCCCATTAGGACGGATAGTGATTCAGTGACGATTTCCAAAAAAATTTAATTGGGGTGCAATGCCAAATGGCGTGGACATAGGTGTCTGGGTTATTTTGTGTGCAATGTGAGCAGGTTTCTGAAGTAAATCCCATTTTAAACAATTTCCGTCCAGAAATCTTTGAAGTACCTTATACTGTACAAGTTGCAGGTTGGTGTTTTTTGTCATGAAGTAGATATTTTTACAGATTTGTGTCCAGAAATCGGCATCGGGAGTAATGGATAAGTCTGATTCCCATTTAGCATTTGGTAAGCTTAATGTATTGTCTGATTTTGATATTATTCTGTACATTTTGGAGAGTAGTTTTTTTGAGGAGGATATATTAATTAGCTCTGAGATTAAAAGGGAAAGGTCTAGGTTAATGGTCCGAGTGTCGATTTTTGATTGGATAGATGATTTGATTTGTAGGTATTCCAAAAAACATTTACCACTGATGCCGTTTTTCTGGACCAAGTGGGAAAATGAGGCCAGGTTATTATTATGAAGGATGTGTTGAAGTTGTGTGATGCCCTTTTCTGCCCATGTGCGAAAGTTAAGTGGCTTTTTGTTAACTGTAAGATCTGGGTTATTCCAAATGGGGGTGTATTTAGATGGTGCAAGAGGGGTGCTTGTGATTTTATTAAATTTCCGCCAGGCTGTCAGAGCTGCTGCTATTGTTGGCATTTAAAACAGGAGTGTTTTTTGATTGTATGACTATAGGAGGGTAAGGCTGAAATGTGAATGTCCTTACAAATTGTTTGTTCAACATCTATCCATGTGTTTTCTGATGGGTTAGGATGAATCCATTTGTATATATTTTGAAGCTGATTGGCCAGAAAGTAATGGTAGAAATTAGGTGCGACTAGTCCTCCTTGTGTTTTTGGTTTCTGTAGGGTAGTCAATTTAATTCTTGGGGTCTTATTTTTCCAGTAGAATTTGGTAATGATTGAATCTAGAGATTTAAACCAGGTGAGGGTGGGTTGTGTTGGAATCATTGAGAATAAATAGTTTAGTTTAGGGAGTATAGTCATTTTAATTACTGATATTCTGCCCGTAATGGATAGTGGTAAGTTCATCCAGCGTTGAAAATCATCGTCTATTGTTTTGAATAACGGAGTAAAGTTAAGTCCAAACAGCTCTGACAGCCTGGGGGAAATATTATTACTATGTTTATCTTAATGGCCATTCGGTTGCATTTTGCATCTGAAATATTCTTTCAGAAACGACCACTGATTGGAAGGTTTAGTTTATCAGTTGGGTTTCTAAAACCCATTTAGGACTTTGTTTATATCTGCTGGCTGGGAACCTCACGAAAATCTATGAAGTTACACTGATGCACTTGATTTGGTATGTGTAAACTGCTTGTACTTGAGCAGTCAGATTAATCTTTAGATGCTGCACTCTTGAGAAAATGTTCCTAACAGTAGTTTAGTTAAAAGAAATGGATCTCTCTGTCTGATTTACCTATGAACACACATTGCTGTGTGCACTCAGATTTATACACACAAAGCGAAACAGTTCTGTGAAGATTTACACACACACACAGTTTTAGGAAACTACTTTAAAACAGAGACTAAAAACAGTTCAAGGAACGAGAATGATAACCGAAAAAGAACGCTATTTTTTTTTTTTTTTTTTTTTTTTGCAGTAACCGTAAACAGGAACAAAAATCCCTTTGAACTGTTCCGAAGTGAAATATTATTTTTAAATGCTGGTAACCAGTTAATAATCGGTCAGTTTTGTTCCGATAGCATTTTTATGAAGCCAAAGTCCAAAAGGGTTTATCACAGTATATTTTTGGAATGACACCACTTCCTGTTGCATGGAAAGATGAGGCTTCTTTATTTATTTTTTCTACTAATAATGTCCAACAGTGTGCATACACCACTGGAGATTTGTCATTTTTTATGAAAGTCATGAAAATTCCCACCACCGTGTCATTTCTAAAAAAAAATGTTTCTTTGTTTTCACAAAACATCACTTGTCTAATATTTTATCTCAAGCATGCTCTTCACTGCTTCACTGATACTTTTGTCGACTTGTTTAATAAGTACACTAACTTTAGAAAACAACTTTATTAGGGCAAAATTGTTTGGTGTGATGGAAATGACACCACAGTGGGACAGCTGTAATTTTTGAAAAATTGATAGGCATCATTTTCACGCAATAAATATTAAATGTTTATTTCACTCTTTTTTTTTACATTGACTTAGTTTTAAACATGTAATAATTTGTATATTTATAATGAAATTTCATAGTTTTAAATTAAAAGTCTGGGTCTGGGACAAGGCTAAATTAATAACATCTATAAAAAAGGCATTAGCAAAGTACCAAAAAGGCCAGGTAAAATGTTTCTAAGTTGTTATATGACCTTCAGTTAACAAAAAGAAAAAAGTTTAACTACTTGTAGCTATACTCGTATTCCTTGTACTGCGCACACACTTACCTAATGCTCTTACCATCCTCACTGAAATTAAAGTTTATCTTATATCTAGGCACACTTAAACGAGATGCCTTTAAAACACTGTTGAAATCTCTGAACAAACCAGTATGCTTTTAAACAAACCAATCTACAGTATTGCAGTAGGCTATAATTGGAATTCCAGCAGCTGTTTTGAGATGTAAATGTTCTGTCTCAAGTGGTTTATCGAACTTATCAAAAACAGCACTTTGACATCAACAACAGCTTTATCTATCATTGCAAGACTTTTTCTTGCAATTTCAAGAACTCATTTACTGACTTGTTGGTTCTCCACTGAAAACATTTGAACACAAACAAACATATAAACAATCAAAATAGCTAAAAAGCTCCTTTGTTCGATTGCACAGAAGGGCTTTGTTAAAAGTTAATTATGTTGCTCCATATTACTGGGAAAACAAACCTTTGTTTTCAGTTATTTATTTTTTAATATATAGGTTCAGATAGGTTTACCTGTATGGATTTACTTTGGTATAATTAATTATTTGTTTGCCAACTAAACTAATTAATCTTTCTGCACTGTATGTATCTAGGGTGTGTGTGTGTGTGTGTGTGTGTGTGTGTGTGTGTGTGTGTGTGTGGGCAGGTTTAAGTGGTTTACGAGGAAATTTTTTTAGGTTACAAACTGGTAATTACAAGGGTATTATGCTATAAATGTGGTTTATTTCTAGTGTCCCCATAATTCAAATCGCTTATAAATCATACTAAACAATGTTTTATTGAAAATGTAAAAATGCAGAAAGTTTTCTGTGAGGGTTAGGTTTAGGGGTAGGGTTAGGGGATAGAATCTATAGTTCATACAGTATAAAAATCATTATGTCTATGGATAGTCCTCATAACGATAGCTGCATCAACATGTGTGTGTGTGTGTGTGTGTGTGTGTGTGTTTGTGTGGGTGTGTTGGGGGGGGTTCAGGTTTGGGTGGCTTACGAGAACTTTTTGTTTAGGCTACAAACTGGTATTTACAAGGGTATTATGCTATAAATGTGGTTTATGAGGACATTTCTAGTGTCCCCATAATTCAAATCGCTTTAAAAACATACTAGCCTAAACAATGTTTTTTTGAAAATGTAAAAATGCAGAAAGTTTTTTGTGAGGGTTAGGTTTAGGGGTAGGGTTAGGGGATAGAATCTGTAGTTCATACAGTAAAAAAAATCATTATGTCTATGGAGAGTCCTCATAAGGATAGCCGCACCAGTGTGTGTGTGTGTGTGTGTGTGTGTGTGTGTGTGTGCATGTACATGTTTATACTACATTGTGGGGATCAAATGTCCCCATAAGGATAGTAAAACCTGAGATCACCTACCTTGTGGGGCCCAGCCAGTGGTCCAAATGAGGGAAATGGCTTATTAAACATACTAAATTATGATTTTTGAAAATGTAAAAATTCAGAAAGTTTTTTGTGAGGGTTAGGTTTAGGGGTAGAGTTAGGGGATAGAATCTATAGTTCGTACAGTATAAAAATCATTACGTCTATGAAGAGTCCTCATAAGGATAGCCACACCAACGTGTGTGTGTGTGTGTGTGTGTGTGTGTGTGTGTGTGTGTGTGTGTGTCTGGATAACTGCTATAGTAAAGTCTTTGTCCAGTCCTTTATGTCCTTTTTTTTTTGGAATGAATTTAGCCTAAATAATGCCACATTGTGCATTTCTTCATTGCTTGTTGAAGTTAATTCACAAACAAACAATTGCAAGCTGATTTCTATGAAAAATCTGTATTGAATAGTCAATAATTACAAAAATGTATCCTTTAAATGCACAAAGCTAAATCAGGTGCCACTTGAATGCCGCATGCTGTTATTCTACATGGACTTGAGAGAGATTGCATTACGGGCTGTGTGCCCTAGGTATGCACAGCAATAATGTTTGGATAAGGTTAAGAGCTGGTGGGATGGGGTCTCTGGTGGCATTGTGTCGCCAACACATTAGTACAAAAAAGAACACACAGAGCTTTACACTCTAATGGATATTCAATATTTTGTATTCCATAGATGGCCTGGCCACCTTCATGAGCTTCCTGAGATCTGAGTTCAGTGAGGAAAACATTGAGTTCTGGGAGGCTTGTGAGGATTTTAAGAAGACCAAGTCCCCCCTGAAAATGGCCACTAAAGCCAAAAAGATTTATGAGGACTTCATTCAGACTGGTGGGCCCAAAGAGGTTTGTTTGTTTTTCAAAGATTTTTGTATAGCGCTAAACACACTCAGATTTCCAGTTAAGAAAAAAGCACAGTGCTTCGGAGGTAGGAGGAAGCAGTTCTTCCTCAGGCCCCTCACTCATGTCCTGTGAAAATATGTCTGATATCGCTTGGTTAGATCTCTGTGTAAATGCTGAGGCCCATGTTCTCCCCTCTTAACATCCCCAAGGAGCTATAAAAAACTTTAAAATGATGGTATATCTGCAAGCTTTTTTTTTTAAGGGAAATTACCTTTCATTAAAATGAATTGGCCTTCATAACATGGAGAAAGGTTATTAGAGAGCTACACATTACCCTATGTACCCTATGCATAAATAAGACATTTTCAGTTGAATCAAGTATTTTGGTAATCCTTTACAATAAGGTTCCATTCATTAACATTTTTTAATGCATTATAGGTATCATGAACTAACAATGAACAATGATTTTTCACAGCATTTATTCATCTTGGTTAATGTTGATTTATCAAAACACTATAATTCAGTGTTTATGTCAGATCATATTACATTAACTAAAGTCACCATGAAATTAAAATTCTCTCATCATTTACTCACCCTCCTGGCATCTCAGATGTGTATGACTTTCTTTCTTCTGCAGAACTCAATTAAGATTTTTAGAAGAATATCTCAGGTCCATTCAATGCAAGTGAATGGGTGCCAAACTTTTTAAGCTCCAAACTCCACATAACGGGAGCATTACAGTAATCCATATAACTCCAGTGGCTTAATCCATATTTTCACAAGCGATATGATAAATGTGGGTAAGAATCAGATCAATATTTAAGTTTTTTTATGTCATAAATTTCCCTCCCTGCCCAGTAGGGGGCAATATGCACAATGAATGTGAATCACCAAAAACAGAAGAAGGAGAAAGTGAAGGAAAAAGGACTCAAATATTGTTCTGTTTCTCACCCACACCTATCATAACGCTTCAGAAGATATGGATTTAACCATCAGAGTTGTCTGGATTACATTTATGTTGCCCTTATGTGAATTTTGGAGCTTCAAAATTTTGGCACCCATTCACTTGCATTGTATTGACCTACAGAGCTGAAATATTCTTCTACAAATCTTCATTTGTGTTCTGCTGAAGAAAGAAAGTCATACACATCTGGGATGGCATAAGGGTGAGTAAATGATGAGAGAATTTTCATTTTTGGGTGAACTAAACCTTTAACATTAATCAAGATTAATAAATGCTCTAAAAGTGTAGCTCACTGATAGTTCATATTAACTAATGTAGTTAACTGATGTTAACGAATACAACCTTATTACAAAGTGTTACCAGAATTTCAATATAAAAATAAATTTTTAGGGATAGCCCAAGCTATTTTCAAGTCAACACAAGTTTTATTTTGTGTCCAAATTATAACTACAGTACCACATTACTTAAAGGGTTACATAAAGGGTTGTTCATTTCTTACATTCAACGCCCTAACACCTTGAGGTCTTACTAAAGAGAAAAAAAAGTGACACAACCTAATGAAAATTAAGCTTTATGAATGCGACTGCTAATCTACAATATTAACCAGATCATTTTTCCCTGTAATGTAAATTCTAGTTGCTTTAGAGCATTGGCAAAAGCATATACATATATCATACTCTATGTATATATATTTTTAAATAACAAATGTCCAAAATGTCCAAACTTTTTCTGGTAGCCCAAAGGTTTCTGGTTCAAATCCAAGTTGGGGTCAGTCGTCTATGGACAGAAAAGTCACATAGACTGTCCTTGTTGTAAATGTACTGTAAGTCTCTTTAATTTACAAACTGGCAAATAATGTAATAATGATCACAACGTTGCTCAAATTAAACTTGAAATTAATTTGGAATTAAAACATCAAAGATGCACTCTTTGCATCAAGATCCTGCTGTGTGCTGAGGTGAAAAGCAAATGTGTTATATAATAGCTATTACAGTAGATAACATAAACACTCTAACCCTGATAATTTAACAATGTCCACTTGTTTCTAGGTAACTATAATTAATTTAAATCACTGAATTTTTAATAGTTTCTCACCATACTATTTTAAAATGACTTTAATTAGTCTGATTATATCTCCTCAGCATTTGTGTTCGGTTACATAATTTTTTGCTTCTTCTGTTTGTATTCAATGATGATCCAATACAAAATTGGAAATGATACAGGAAAAAATCCTTTGTCCATTGGTCTCTCTTAGTTAGTGCTCTCTTTGTAAAAGCAAGGCCTGCTTGGCAAGCTATAATAAGAGAATCACAGTAGAGCATTTTTTTCCATGAACTATCTAGTGCAGCCTTTACCCAGGGAAACCACAGGTATCTGTCTAAATTGGACTTGTCATTCTGCTTTATGTAGGGTTCTTTCACCAACTAGTCTGGAAGACTGTTGGTCATAATGTCTTTCTTGCTCATTAAGTTTGTTGTCCAAAGAAAGAAAGAAAGAAAGAAAGAAAGAAAGAAAGAAAGAAAGAAAGAAAGAGAGTGAAAGGCAGAAAGAAAGACATTACATATAATCATTGATTTTTTTATCTTGTTTTCAGGTAAACATCGACCACTTCACAAAAGATTTGACTCTGAGGAACCTGGTGGATCTTTCTCCTGCTACCTTCGAGCTGGCTCAGAGCCGAATCTTCACTCTGATGGAGAAAGACTCTTTTGGTCGGTTCCTGAGGTCTGAGCAGTATCGGGAACTTATCAAGTAAACTGACTTAACCAGTTGCAGGGAGACAAAAAAAAAAAAAAAAAAAAGGCAAGAAGAATCAGCACCACTTTCTTCAAGACAAAATTGTCTCATATGAACTTTAGTTTTTCTTTATAAATGCATAACATACAAAATACTACTTTTATTTTTACTGTTTAAGTCTTTAATATACTTTTTTGAACAAAATACATTGCTGAACCTCAATTAACACTGCCACATTGTTTATTTAAAACAAAAAACAAAATACAAAATTATATATGGGTATAAATGCATTTGTCTCCCTGCAGCTGACTGAATCAGCCCATTGCTAATGAGAACATCTTAACGTCAATTGTTTAGTTAATGTGATTCCTGCCCAGTGCTTTGAATGTCAAAGTCAAGAAACTCAATAAAGAAGTTATCAATCAGGGATTAAGAGAAATACCACTCCTCACAAAAGTGTGATTTGTCATTAGCAAACATTTGAATTGTACAAGTGCCAAGGGTTTGAAGCACCTCTTAAAATTTTGTAGATATGTCTGATTATTTGGAGTTACACTCTTTTCTGACCCCTGTAGACTAAATAAAGCTCTGAGACTGATCCCCGCTTGTTATTCATGGCTTTTCCAGTAAGTACAGAAGTGGTTCATGTACTTTTGATGAGGACATTCTGACCTGATCTTTTGTCCTCTTAGAAGAAGCATCTCAGCACCATCTAAAATGCAGGGAAAGGGCTGGGGAATGGGATATGGGAATGGGAAAGAAAAAACTTTTTTTGGGGGGTGGGGGGGGGGGATATCTGTGTTCATTGCTCAAATGGTAAACAGAAGGAAAACATGGAGAAGTAGCCCATTTAGTACAGAAAGCTTCACTATAAGTCAATGTAGAGAAAACAAGTGACGTGCTAAGATGCACTGCAGTCTCTGGGAACTTGTTGGTTGGTTACCGCTATTGAAAGTTGCTAAGATTGGAATATCAAGTAGGAGGGAATCTCTATAAAGCACTGGGCACAGTATCTTTTTATTCTAAAGGCAATGATCATTCCCATGCCAGTTTAAAAGCAGATTAGATCATGGAAACCCGAAACATCCAAACAGCAAAGGTTTACCAGAATGCCACACATACAGTACATTGTAAGTCTTATAAACTTGTAGTCTAGACAAGAATAATCAAACTACAATTATTACTTCCATTTACTGTTATTCAAAAACTTTTTTTGCCCTTAGCATGTGCAGCTATTAGAGTTCAATCATACGTTTTGAGAAGAATGGAAGTTACAGTGTGAAAGGCATATTAAACACCAAAATGTAACACAAGTGTGATGTTCAGTACACTTTTGCATGCTTTTTTTTTTTTAAAGTATGTTTTATCAGACACAAATACTCCTGCATGTTTCTATCTTTATCATACTACAATATTTGTGTAGCTGTGTGACTAAATATCCATTCATATTCATTGATATATAAGCACTGATAAGCAGGTGCTTTCAGAAGTCCTTACTGATGCCCCACAAATGCAATTTTTTTTTTTTTTGTTCACTAAAGGTCAGGTTTAGTTTAAGATGGCTATCAATAATTGGGCATCACCAACAAAAAACAACAACAACAATAAAGTGATTCAGATCAAGAACCAAGAAGACTGGACATTTTTAAATTTGATATGCAGTATTCCATATTAACGGCTTTAACATAATAACACTTATAATTATAAACCATATTACCATATAATTCTTTTTTTATTATTATTTCCTTTGGTCAAACTTTTAGCACAAAATTGAGGTAACTGCTGAAAATGTGTCAAGTTATCAGTAAGGACCGACAGAGTACCTTGCTCCTACAAGAAATCTGCATTAAAAACTATATGCATGTATGTCTGACTGTTTGATTCTTAATTTAAAAAGTAAAAACAGAAGAGATTGTCCTTATGGTTTCTGATAAAAAATGTGAGGCCTGAATTTGTCCTTTTCTTTAGCAAGGCTGGTAATGTAACAAAAGAAATTTCAACACATAAAAGTTTAACTCTAAAGCTTTGGATTACATTTGTTTTCCTCCTCTATATGATAAAAGTTATGAATCATCTTGGAATTACTCACAGTTGCTTGATGGCACTACATTGTGTCATGCATGGAATTTCAGTATTATTTGTATTCTCTGGTGAACATTTGTCTAAATCTTTAAAATGCCATATTTGAATAATAATGCAGCTGCTTCCTAACATTTCCTGAGCTACAAGCTCTTTCCTTCACAGCCTTTTCATTTAGCCACTTGACCAGAGTGTTTTATTCACCATGAGATGATTGAGTCTGTGTGGAGAATAGAAAGATATGAAGAAAAAAAAAAGATATAGAGAAAATGACTGAGAAAGAGAGAGAGAGAGAGAGAGAGAGAGAGAGAGAGAGAGAGACAGGAAAGCTGAGATGAAGCAGATGGGCAATGGAACATTTCCAAAATAAACATTGTCAGATGTAAACATTGTCCACATTCATTACCACTCTCATTCCTAGAAACAGACACATGACTCGTGGCTTGGGGTTAAGACCCTTGTGTACTAGCAGAACTGAAAAGACACAAGGCACCCTTTTCCTAAATGCCAAACAAAAGAGCATCTCTCAATTTTACTTTGGTGATGCTGACCTACAGTTTGGACAAAGTTGTTACTCATTAAATTGTTTTGGTTTGTACTTAACATTTGATAACTGGTCTTGGAGACGTACAATAACATAACTCATTTGATTTAAAAAACAAATGCAAATATCCAATTAATCTCTGCTTAATGTGAAATTATAAGGTCAGCCTCAATTGCACTACCACTAAAAGCTGATAAGAAGGGGGATTTGTATATGACTTAAAGTCAAATGTGAAATACTTATGTACTGTATAGAGACTTATTAAATTATTATATAAAATAGAGACTAAATACAACCACACCCAATGGAAAGACCTACATGTCATCTGTATCATTTCACATGTCCATTTCATGGTAATGTTAATTAGACAGGATGGTAATATTTTCCTCTTGGCATATAGAGTATATAATGCACTAAAATCAAATAAAATGTTCATGTTTTAGAAAGGTATTTTACATTCTATATCATGCACATTGTACACTATAATCTAATATTTGTAACCACAGTTAATGTGTGTATTACACATTTTAGTTGGGCATAACTCTAAATAGTTGAAGTGATATATACAGTTGTGCTCAAACGTTTGCATACCCTTGGAGAATTGGTAATATATGTACCATTTTTAAAGAAAACATGAGTGAGCAGGCAAAACACATTTCTTTTATTTCTTATGGGATTCATATTCACCTGTAGGTTATAACAGAATGGCACAATCATAAAACGAAACATGGCAACAAAGAAAAAAATGAAATTACCCCTGTTCAAAAGTCTGCATACCCTTAGTTCTTAATACTGTGTATTGCTCCCTTTAGCATCAATGACAGCGTGCAGTCTTTTGTAATAGTTGTCTATGAGGCCCCAAATTCTTGCAGGTGGTATAGCTGCCCATTCATCTTGGCAAAATGCCTCCAGGTCATGCAAAGTCTTTGGTCGTCTTGCATGAACCGCACGTTTGAGATCTCCCCAGAGTGGCTCGATGATATTAAGGTCAGGATACTGTGATGGCCACTCCAGAACCTTCACTTTTTTCTGCTGTAACCACTGGAGGGTCAACTTGGCCTTGTGCTTAGGGTCATTGTCATGCTGGAAAGTCCAAGAGCATCCCATGCGCAGCTTTCTTGCAGAAGAATGCAAATTGTCTGCCAGTATTTTCTGATAACGTGTTGCGTTCATCTTGCCATCAATTTTCACAAGATTCCCTGTGCCTTTAGAGCTCACACCCCCCCAAAACATCAGTGAGCCACCACAATGCTTCACAGTGGGGATGGTATTCTTTTCACTATATGCCTTGTTGACCCCTCTCCAAACATAGCGCTTATGGTTGTGACCATAAAGCTCTATTTTGGTCTCGTCACTCCAAATTACAGTGTGCCAGAAGCTGTGAGGCATGTCAAGGTGTTGTCGGGCATATTGTATCCGGGCTTTTTTGTGGCATTGGTGCAGTAAAGGCTTCTTTCTGGAAACTCGACCATGCAACTCATTTTTGTTCAAGTGTCATCGTATTGTGCTCCTTGAACAACCACACCGTCTTTTTCCAGAGCAGCCTGTATTTCTCCTGACGTTACCTGTGGGTTTTTCTTTGTATCCTGAACAATTCTTCTGGCAGCTGTGGCTGAAATCTTTCTTGGTCTACCTGACCTTGGCTTGGTATCAAGAGATCCCCGAATTTTCCACTTCTTAATAAGTGATTGAACAGTACTGACTGGAATTTTCAAGGCTTTGGATATCTTTTTACATCCTTTTCCATCTTTACAAAGTTCCATTACCTTGTTACGCAGGTCTTTTGACAGTTCTTTTCTGCTCCCCATGGCTCAGTATCTAGCCAGCTCAGTGCATCCACGTGAGAGCTAACAAACTCATTGACTATTCATACACAGACATTAATTGCAATTTTAAAAGCCACAGGTGTGGGAAATTAACCTTTAATTGCCATTTAAACCTGTGTGTGTCTGTATTAAGGCCAAATATTCAAGGGTATGTAAACTTTTGATTAGGGCCATTTGGGTGATTTCTGTTATCACTATGATTTAAAAAGGAGCCAAACAACTATGTGATAATAAATGGCTTCATATGATCACTATCCTTAAATAAAATATTTTTTTTTGCATGATCAGTCATATTTTCAAAATCAATGCCAAAATTTCACAGTTTCTGCCAGGGTATGAAAACTTTTGAGCACAATTGTATTAAAGTGTATATATAAGTCGGTTGTTCTTAAGAACATACACTTGGTTATTAGGTGTATTACAGGCATTATGAAAATAAATTCGAATGCATTAAGAATACCTTTATAATGCATTATGTATACAGGCTTCGAAAACAATATAAAGCCTTATCCAGGTGTAAGTGTATGTCTTACAACAGCTTAGATAAAGCTATAACAAGGCAAGTAAAGTATGATCCACTGGTGAATTATTTAGTGTGTGTGTGGGTTTGGGTGGTTTACGATGACATTTTTAAAGTTACAAACTGGTAATTACAAGGGTATTATGCTATAAATGTGGTTTATGAGGACATATCTAGTGTCCCCATAATTTCAATCACATACTAAACAATGTTTTTTTGAAAATGTAAAAATGCAGAACATTTTTTGTGAGGGTTAGGTTTAGGGGTAAGGTTAGTGGATAGAATCTATAGTTCATACAGTATAAAAATCATTAAGTCTCTAGAGAATCTTCATAAGGATAGCCGCACCAACATGTGTGTGTGTGTGTTGACTCTGATGCTAATCAGGCCCTAATGGCACGATGATGCTTTGCCTGCTATTTGTGCATGCACACAAATGGAAACAAATGAGGCTGAAATACACAAAACCAGAAACCAGATAATGACTGAGCAGGGCTAAGATGGCAGGTAAGATGATACTCTGTAAATACTCACTTCATGTTCATTTGTGTAGTAAAACCAGACCACTCTCATTATAGGGAGAATGGGTTTAGTTATTGTAACGTAAGGAAGGAAGTCACGAGAGCTAGATCTAGGTGCAGCGAAATAGTATTTAATAAAGTAAACAAAGTACAGATTAACGGGGTAAACACAGGAACAAAAGAAACATCCACGATGGGAAAAACACAGGAACAGAGAAACCATCTGTGATAGGAACGGGTCAAAGAACAGGAGGTCAAAACACATAACAACTGACAAAGAACAAGCAAACAACAGGGCATTATATACACAATGGGTAATGAGTAAATGAATGACAGGTGAAGACAATCAAGGACAGCTGGCAGTGATGAGGGCAGGGAATTATGGGAAGTGTAGTCCGGGAGGAATAGATGACAGGGGAGAAACACAAGGCGAACAACAGTGAATCATGACAGTTACGAACATGCATTGTTTGTGATAACTGCCTCCAGGATTTACACAAAGCATGTCTAATTTATTCTATGAAATCTAAATATAGAACTGGTAAGTTCAGCTCCAAATACCAAAGTTGTTTCTTCTTTAAGCAAATACCTAAACATAACAAAGCTATTACCATACCATAACAACGCTATTACATTGATCAAGCCACTTCCTTCAAATAAAGCAAATAATTTGAAATAGTTTTATGACATGTACAGTTCTGGTAGGTACAATAAAGTAGTAGTGAATCAATTGTTTTGGTAGTGTAAACCAATGGTTTTACGTCAGGTTCTAGATTTTATATTTAAAGCTCCCTCTACACTAGCTGATTTTTCCAATGATTTCAGGTGTTAGCTTCATTAACATTAGGCAGAGGGAGACAGAATGCCCATTAGCACCTCTCAGCGGGAGGCAGTGTTGTAGTCAAGACCACCTAAACCGAGACCAAGTCAAGACCAGAGTGTATCGAGACCGAGACAAGACCAAGACTTTAAGGGGTTGAGACAAAGTCGAGACCAAGGCAGGGCGAGACTGAGTCAAGACCAAGACCAGGCCAGTGCGAGTCCCACATTGCATGACACACAGTAAAATGTGGAACATGCAAACCATAGGCACTCCTCAAATTGATCTCAAAGATCCACATTCCCATAAAAACACCCACAGACAACAAATGAAGATTCCTCTTCATTCACCTCTTTTATTGCCATATATATCAAACAATTATTCAATACTCAAATTTTCACTTTTCTCTGTCTTAAACAATGTAGTAACTTTCCAAGTTGAATGGAATGCAGCAAGAGGCAGATTGCTAACGTTAGCTAGCTAGCTTTGCTAGCATTACTTACACATAGCTTACCTTTCTTTATGCTTCCTTTCTAAGTGCCAATAAAAGTTTGACATGGTCCCAGCTGTCTCGGTAAGCGTTGCATTGCAGAATTTACATACTGCTGTGTGTTTTCTTTTGGATGCTTTTTTGCAGATGAACTCTTTGTGGTTTAGGTCAGTGTTTCCCAACCTTTTTTCTGCCATGGCACACTTTTTACGATTACAAAATCCCATGGCACACCACTATCCCACTTAACCATTGTCGAAGGTTCACTGACTGAATGTTTTTACTACAAGTCTGATGATGAAGCATCATTTTGTGGGCATGTGGGGACTAGAGTTTGTTAGAACAATAATGTTATGATGGACAAAATATTTAAACTGGTTGCATAAAATACTTTGTAATGGAAAATATACTGAATTGGCAACTTTAAAACTCTTCTACCATCTCTATGCCTTCACTAAAGTACCGGGAAAAACTGTATTTATTTATTTTGAGGAATTTGATAATTTTCCATGGCACACCTGACCATCTTTCACGGCACATTAGTGGGCACAGTGGTTGGGAAACACTGGTTTATGTATAAAGTCATGATTTGCTTGTAACTTGACACAACTGCATTATATTTATTGGCACATTGTTACTGTTATTGTCAAACAGATGTGATTATTAATATTGAGAATTACAAAATGCTTAAGGTGAGTAAGGTTCTACTTGGGCTGGTTTGTATTTTAAAACTTCTAGATTTGTAATTTGATGAATATTATTGTATTATATTATAAGCAATCTTATGATATAGTTATGTTGATTGTTTAGGACGGAAGCAATTTATTTTTTCTGCAGAAAAAGCATGGTGTCCGGAAAGTACTCATTGATGTTGCATTTGGAAGAGAAGTTTATTGCTCTTTGGAGTCAACACGTATGTTTGTATGACATATCTCATATGTCATATCATGACAGACCATTAAAAACTGTAAAATAACAGCAAAGTTTTACTTCAGTGGTTGTACCGTTTTTGAATAAACAGTGTTTTGTTGTGTTATAAAAAATCAGTAGAGTACTGTAAATTAAAAAATACAGTATTTTGCTGGCAGCAGGGGTGCCAACTCCTTACTGTTGTCTTACAGTGATTGTGCTGCTTTTAATTTACATTTTCTTGCTGTAAATCTCCAACACAGTAAAATATAATAATAATAAAAAATAATTATTATATATATATATATATATATATATATATATATATATATATATATATATATATATAGTAACATACTGGTATCAGGGGTGCCAGCACCATACTGTGTTTCTGCGGGGTTTGTACCGTTTTTACATTGACAGTGTCTTGCTGTATTTTCACTACACAGTTAAATACTGTAAATGTTAAAAATACAGTATAGAGCTCGCAGCAGGGTTGCCAGCTGTTTACTAGTTTTATGAAGTATCAATACCGTTTTTTGTTTGCGTATTCTTACTGTGATTTCAAAATACAGTAAATTACCGTAATTTTCACAGATTATACACAAAAAAAAAACACTCCCCAGATTAAAATTACTATTAACATGACATGACACAGTTTGAATTGACCTGAATACGTTTTTATTTAAAACATTCTTTTATTTATTTCACATATCTTAGTTATGTGAAACAATGAGTTTTGCCATATTACATTCAACTGAAAAACTCACATTAGATATCAAAATTCCAGCATCAAAAATTACAATAAAATGGCAGCATTACAAACTGAAATAAAATTCAAGAACAAAATGTTCACATAATCAGCTAAAAAAAAATTAAGCAAAAACAAGACTTGCCCTTTAAGTTGTATGTCAGTATGACAGTCACAATGAATGCATGAGAGTTTGTGTCAAAAGACTGTGAGAATTGGAGTGACCACATGTTTGACTAAGGTGACAATGTAAGTGTGTGTATGAGAGAGAATGTGAACTTATTGCTGACTTCTTTAAATGAAACTGCATTCAAAGTCTATGAGTTTCTTCAGTAGGTTGGAGACATTGGGATTGACTGTGACAGTCTTCTTTAGGACCATTTTCCCAGTCCTTTTTGAGAACATTTTGTCCCAGCTGGTCTTAGACCCCCTTTATGGGTTTATACCAATAAAACGCCTGTATTGTAAAAACATTATTGTTAGATTAGAGTTTAAACAAAATAATGGTTAAAGCTGATATGTGTAATTTTTGGATAAAATGGTTACATTTTTGCAATTTTGTTTGGTAACACTAGTGTCACGGAAATGATACACTTCAGCTTTAATACATTTTTTAATGATATGTGCTTGAGTGCCAAATGAAAGTTGAAGTGGAGGTGAATAGGAAATTTCTTACCTCTGAATGAATTCCAGTGTACCTGGTACTGTACATTGAAAATGTAGTACACTGAAAAACAGAAGCAAGGCCTGTCAAAAAATGTAGGTTAGATGCTCTCACAAATGACCTGTCCCTCAAAGCTGATCATCCAATGCTCAATGCAGAACTGATTTGGTCTACCTGAAACTTTAAACAATATATCTTAGAAAACATAATTTTGTGGTAACCTAAGTGAATTACAATGCTGAATACTGTTGAATAGGCAACACATTGTGCAGGAATAAGTCATGTGGTCAGTGTGGTTCAATCACTCCGTTTTTACTTCCTTAATTCCTTAATAATAGTGCACATACCAAGCAGTATGAGACGAGGACTTGCAGGTAAACTAAAGGTCCTCTCAATGTCTACTGCACTGGCAGATGCCTGTAGGGAACAAAATACATGTTAGAATAACATCTGGAGGTGTTACAGTTTCTCCATTACTCTTAACTTGTGTCAATTTGTATGTATAATACCTTTGAAAACCAATAAACATTCAATTTAAAAGAACATTTGGAGGTGAAAAGAACAGATTACTTACATCAGAAAAAACTGTAGTCCTTCTGTGATTTCTTTAAAGTGTGCCATCAGTAACTTCACAACACGGAGTCCCACCTCAACATCCTCAGCATGAGACTGAGAGAACACAGCTTTGACATTTTTATAATTTGATTTTATGATCTTCCACTTTGATCCAAGGAAAGCTCCAGGGAATGCAGAACATTAATATCAGTTAGGAGTTGAAAATGAGTAAAGATGGACTTTAAATGGAAAAGATAAGGCCATTGGCTCCTGACTTCTTCAATGGAGGGGGATGGTGATGCATTTATATACTGTCATTGACAGCAGTATGTAGCCTCCATTGTATTCATCACCTCTGCTCACTCCTACTCCACCCATGCCCTCCTTTTTGTAAATTTCCTCTAGTCTCAGTCGCTTGTTTTCCAATGTCTGTTCAGTTTCTTCAGGTGGGATCTGAGGCTGAAATCTTACACATTCCCCTCTTGTGTGCAGAATGTGATGAAACCCTATGGTGTGTGAATGTGCTTTCACGGTTTACATTCTCAGTCTGAGTTTTCACCTGATTGAAGAGAGAACAGTAACTTCCAGCCATTAAGGTGCCCTCAGGGAACATATCAGCAAAGCTGTTGGTTGGTTGATTATGTTTTTGCAGATTATAACACATTGTGATCGTGAAGGGTTAAGCTCATATTTGCACATCTCATCCACTAGGATTCTTACCATTTGGCACCTCCTCCCAGCAGAAACTGCTGAATGGATTTCTTGGGGCATTTTTTCCAAAGGGAACTGAAATGTCTCAGGCCATGATTTGGACACAGCGAAAGAAGATAAGAGTTATTGGGCCTGTACAATCCATCTCAGGGGATGATGAAATTGAAGATGTGCTTGTGTGAGGTGATGAGCCAGAAAGAGATGACAAGAAAGCACTTGGTTATGGGCTGGTATGTAAAGATGGGCCAGGCATCAGTGAAGGGCAAGAAATTAACTGCAGAAACACGGTCTCTGTCTCTGAAAAAAAAATATATCATTTTTTAATCATTAAACAATAAGGGCAATTTTTATATAAAACATTCTCAGCATGCTAATATACTAGGTAAAACAAACATGATTGGTGTACATAATTACCTAATCTAAATGCCTCCATTAGCTTGCGAAGTTGAATAATTGGCAAGAGGCCATCAATGTCCTCTTGACGTACATACTGCAAGTCTCCTTTACATTCTACACCACACTTCTTTAGTGTAGAAATAACTTGGGTCTCTTCATCAATGTTTGGCAAAGCCTTCCTCTGCATTGGTGCAAGGCAATAAACACCCATGTCAGGACAGCGAACAGCCTGATACTGTTCAGTAATAAAATAAACTGCTATTAAACCCTTATGGATTAGAACAAATTTGATCTGTCAAAATAAAAACCCTTCATCACCTTCACCAATTGCAACAAACATGTCTTTTTTGTACTTTGTTCCCTTTACTGTAACCTTGTGTGCTATCTGAGAGTTCACAGGTTCAAAGTTCAGATGAGAAATTGATTGTTTAATGTCATCATTGTAGTCTCCTAAAAAAAAATCTGTGTTTTTTTTCCACTACCAAATTTGGTGGGAAGAAGTTGCCAGCACTGAGGGTTCCACAGAGATTTTAAAGTTGTGTAATTTCCAGGCACACTGTTTGAAATGTGTGTGTTTGCTTTCAAACCTTCGTGTCCACAGATGGATGAGAGGGCCAAAGTGGACAATCAGCTCTGGATAGTGAATAATGAAATGGTGTTTGGCCTTTAATGGATGATTAGGAAAGGCTTGCAATCGAAAAAATAAATACTCTTCAATCAAAATTTTTTAATACGCTACCTGGCTAACAGAGATAGCTGGTGCACATATGAATTTTGTCTCCAATCAAGACTAGCAACATTCTCAGCAAGCACCAGTTTTGCACTGCTTGGTCAGAGAGTTTTTCACTCCCAGATTGAACCTCACAAGGTTTATTGTTGTCATCATTGTCTAAGTACTTAAAATGATTGATGTGTCTATTCAATTCTTGATATGTGAATTTCTTCTCCGCTATTGCAAGGTGTTTGATACAGTGCATCCGGAAAGTATTCACAGCGCTTCACTTTTTCCACATTTTGTTATGTTACAGCCTTATTCCAATTATTTTCCTAAAAATTCTACAAACAATATCCCATAATGACAACGTGAAAGAAGTTTGTTTAAAATCTTTGCAAATTTATTTAAAATAAAAAAAGAAAAAAAAAAAAGAAAAAAAAAATCACATGTACATAAGTATTCACAGCCTTTGCCATGACACTCAAAATTTAGCTCAGGTGCATCCTGTTTCCACTCATCATCCTTGAGATGTTTCTACAACTTGATTGGAGTCCACCTGTGGTAAATTCAGTTGATTGGACATGATTTGGAAATGCACACACCTGTCTATATAAGGTCCCACAGTTAACAGTGCATGTCAGAGCACAAACCAAGCCATGAAGTCCAAGGAATTGTCTGTAGACCTCCGAGACAGGATTGTAACGAGGCACAGATCTGGGGAAGGGTACAGAAAAATGTCTGCAGCATTGAAGGTCCCAATGAGCACAGTGGCCTCCATCATCCTTAAATGGAAGAAGTTTGGAACCACCAGGACTCTTCCTAGAGCTGGCCACCCAGCCAAGCTGAGCGATCGGGGGAGAAGGGCCTTAGTCAGGGAGGTGACCAAGAATCTGATGGTCACTCTGACAGAGCTCCAGCATTTCTCTGTGGAGAGAGGAGAACCTTCCAGAAGAACAACCATCTCTGCAGCACTCCACCAATCAGGCCTGTATGGTAGAGTGGCTAGACGGAAGCCACTCCTCAGTAAAAGGCACATGACAGCCCGCCTGGAGTTTGCCAAAAGGCACCTGATGGACTCTCAGACCATGAGAAACAAAATTCTCTGGTCTGATGAAACAAAGATTGAATTCTTTGGCCTGAATGGCAAGCGTCATGTCTGGAGGAAACCAGGCACCGCTCATCACCTGGCCAATACCATCCCTACAGTGAAGCATGGTGGTGGCAGCATCATGCTGTGGGGATGTTTTTCAGCGGCAGGAACTGGGAGACTAGTCAGGATCGAGGGAAAGATGAATGCAGCAATGTACAGAGACATCCTTGATGAAAACCTGCTCCAGAGTGCTCTGGACCTCAGACTGGGGCGAAGGTTCATCTTCCAACAGGACAACGACCCTAAGTACACAGCCAAGATAACAAAGGAGTGGCTACGGGACAACTCTGTGAATGTCCTTGAGTAGCCCAGCCAGAGCCCAGACTTGAACCCGATTTAACATCTCTGGAGAGATCTGAAAATGGCTGTTCACCGACGCTCCCCATACAACCTGATGGAGCTTGAGAGGTCCTGCAAAGAAGAATGGGAGAAACTGCCCAAAAATAGGTGTGCCAAGCTTGTAGCATCATACTCAAAAAGACTTGAGGCTGTAATTGGTGCCAAAGGTGCTTCAACAAAGTATTGAGCAAAGGCTGTGAATACTTCTGTACATGTGATTGTTTTTTTTTTGTTGTTTTTTTTTATTTTTTATAAATTTGTAAAGATTTCAAATAAACTTCTTTCACGTTGTCATTATGGGGTATTGTTTGTAGAATTTTGAGGAAAATAATGAATTTAATCCATTTTGGAATAAGGCTGTAACATAACAAAATGTGCAAAAAGTGAAGCGCTGTGAATACTTTCCGGATGCACTGTATATAATGCCAAATCAGATGACACAATACCTTCAAAAAGATCATGGCCAATACATGGAGTTAACCCAGACTGACACACATGAAAATATGTGAGCTCATTAAATATGGAGTTAAATTTGACACCTCCATGGCCATATGATGATCGACCACAACTCTGAGCCTTTGCAAAATCACTGTATGATTGCACTGTTCTAATACAGCCTTTGGCAAGAGGATCTACTTGAAATGTTGCCTGCTCAATCTAACAATATCTGCAGAAGTGCATACTCTTACTAAAATTTTCAACAAAGCCTCCAATATTATGAGATCCCAGGTTATCTCCGGCAATGGCGCATAATGTTCGCTTGCACACCTGTCCATGGCAAAGTAATACCACTTACCTCAAGATCTTTAAGGTCTTGGACCAAGGGACCCAGCACTAAATTTTGTCCAAAATACTTGAAATCCTGCTCCCTGCAAAGCAGTACAAGTTGCATTTGGTCAATGCTTAATCTAATGTGTGGTGCAATATCTGCAACAGTGGCATACAGAAAGTATCTTGTGCTTCTTCTTCCCGGAACCCAAAGGGTTTGCTACTTCTAAAGCATCCTGATACAAGATCAAGCCAAATGGAGAGATCTGTTCTTTGTAAAACACACTTTCAGCCATATTCTTGCCATCCCACACATCTCGAAGTACATTACTAGATCGGACAGAAATTTGAACTTATTTGTGCTGCTCCACAACAGACCTCATCCAAAAGAGAGATTCGATTGTTTTTTTAATTGGCACATACTGCACAAAGCACTCTTTACCAGCATCATTCTGCCCAAGACAAATTGGTACTGGATAAATGTAATTAAACATACTCTTGAAAACCGTTTTCCTTCTTTGGTCAGTTTTAAGCGTATGAGAATTGCAAGCATAAAAAAAGATCTTCACTTTTCAAGATATCAATGACCGCATTTATGCCTTCTTCCTGAACTCCAAGTGCAATTTTTCTTTCATCTTGAAAAGTAAATGTGACTGGCTTATCTCATGAGGCTCTTGAAAATTTTCTACAATTGTTTGTATGACAGATGTTGGAAGCAGCAATTTGCTTTGCAATTTCAAATAAAACAGGGCAACACTTCTCAAAACTGGTCTTCATCAACAATTTCTGCTAAAATATATTCCTCAGTGCTTTCAGTATTGCTTTGAGCAAACAGCTGTGTATCAAACTTCTGTTCTTTATACCCAGAATAACAGGCAGGATTTACAATGGACTGATTTCCCCCTGAAGAATCACTTTTTCCTTAGATATACAAGATGTGACTGTGGACAAAACTGTAAAGGATTTATCACATTGTCGAAATGGACAGGGAATGGATTTCCCCTCTCTGATGTGTGTTTTGAGATGACAGATTAAGTTCTTCAAATTCTCACACTTGACACTGCACAAATTAATATGGCATGCTAAATCAAATGTGACAAACAGCACTTGCCTCACATCTGATTTGCCATCTTTGTGTCGATAAGTGTGAGTATGAAAGTTTCAAACTTTACAAAAGTTTTGTTACAGTTAGGTAACACGGCACTTAAAATATGCGTTAGAGACATGTCTGTGTATTCGCATGTGCCTTACTTTTGTCTAGATTGTAGAACAATTTTGTGAGCACATT
This sequence comes from Myxocyprinus asiaticus, assembly GCF_019703515.2. Classification (NCBI taxonomy): domain Eukaryota; kingdom Metazoa; phylum Chordata; class Actinopteri; order Cypriniformes; family Catostomidae; genus Myxocyprinus; species Myxocyprinus asiaticus. The sequence goes on from NC_059355.1 coordinate 33,000,839, forward strand.
TTGCAGGTGAACATTTCTGCACTATGAAAACACCCTATATTCAATATCAAGTTTGTCAGTTACACAAATATCTTGTGATCTTCACAAATTAGCTAGGTTGTACTAGCACCTGATCCAAGCTTGCTCACTACATTTATAGGCCTACTCAAAAACTACTATGATGCTGCCTCCAATTACAATTAATGAAATAACCAATTATTATCATCACATGGCTGTCAGTATGTTTAACAATCTAAAATAACACGTCATTACCCAAACAAACAGGAATTATTATACATACCTTCTTACTGGAGCTAGCTGATTTTTCTCAGGCCTTCCACGCACCATGCTGGGAGGCAAGCAGTTTGTGTTACTAAAATGTTTTTAAATTGAAAACTGCCTTTCTTTAAATATTTTTCTGTATAACGTATGAATTCATAAATTTTCTACATGGATTATTGGCAAATGTATTTGTTTTTTACCTTGAGAACCAGAAATGTAAATAACCTGCTATGTAAATCCGCACAGGTGATCATACCAAGGCTTGCCAACTCACATGGATGGAAATCTGGAGAAGTGAAAGTAATATATTACGCATATGTGAAATTCATAATAATAGAATAAATGTGAGGATACATAAACATTGCACAAATATATATAATTACCGAACATACCTTGACAATCTGTCACTCAATCTGTTGTTAGGGGGAAATGATTGTCTGAACATTTATGAGAGATATGTTTAACTCAAGATAAGGGACAACAGGCTTAAATTCCTTAGAATCCATGAGAAAACATAGTGTTTCAGAATTAAACATCATATTCATCATAACCAATAAAGTACCTACCTTGAGCTCCAAGAATCCATTAGTGTATTGTGAAATCAGTAGTAAGATCTGTAGAATCTTTAAATCTAAGGGAGTTAGTGGTAAATGCATAGTGGTGGTGTTACCATAGAAAACACAACAGCAGCTGTTTCTGTCATAAGACTTTTAAATGAAAATAATTAAATAAAGGGTCTGCGTTCCTTTCAAAACTGATGTGGGAAATTCTGACATGGTATCTCTGACCATATGAATTCCATTGCCCCATTCTATGAAGATGATGTATAACAATCAAAACTGCAATTTTCTTGTTTGCTCAGCCAGTGCTCGATTGTCAACAGAGACGTCTCCTAGCAACCTAAATAACAAACAATTTAGCAATACTAGTACTAGCACTTGACTCTATGCACTGTGTATAGCCTTCGTATTTCCGGTAAAATCTCAGCGGCTATCTGAACTTCCGGTATAGTGTTCTCTGATAGGAAACTTCACACAACTAATTTAATTATATTGTATATATTATTAACTGTAATAAACATAATGTTTTAGTGTACAATATTAAAGAATAACGTTCTAGGAATAGTTAATAGAGTTAAATACCTTTGGCTTGAAGGTGGATGGTCTCAGTATTACAGTGTCCCATTGTATGACACTTTGTCACATTTAAATACAGCGATTTACAAGTGAGGAATACAACCATACAAGCGATTGATGTTAAAAGATCTCAAACGCCAACAGATCAGTCTGTTGATCAGCTGAAGTTTTAGCGCCATCTGCAGAGCGACCAAACATCACTGAGAACACGTGATTTTTGCATATTATTATTATTTCCCCATTGTCAAAGCATGAGCTTACACGTGACATGAATAAAGCAGTATATTCTTCTGAAGAAAAAATAACTTTTTTGAGGAAACTGTAATAGCACACCACAAAATTCATAATTAAACAACAGTAATGATACAATACACAATTTAATGTATTGTGTCAAATTATTGTGTCATGGTTAACTTTTAAAAAACACTTTTTTGTGCAAATAAGGGAATAAAAGGGAGAATACAAGAGTCTCGTAAGTTTGCCTTCATCATACAGGCTCATCTTCAGTTCAACACATGACAAAAATCTCTTTGAAACAGACACAATTTTTATGAACATAAATGACAGTTCTAATGAAAGTGAAAACTATATTTTACATGCTGCATAAATACAAAGAAATGAATGAATATCAGCCATACTAGACAGATGGTAGGCCTATAGTTAAAGCAAGGATCCCTATGTTATATAATCGTTCACTCCCGTATTTGACATGAAGCTGGAGTATCATATCAATTATCATATTATATTAATTTATAATATCACAGTGGCATATTTCATTTAGCAAGATGAATCAAAATATTACATGTATACAGTTGGAAACGGGGACCTTACTAAGCCTCTTCTATGGAAAAATCACCCTCATAGTTGTCGTTATAGCTTCAAATATACGTTGTTAAACCTCCTCTCTTTTTTAATGTATGGAGTGACAGATGTCAGCCTCACAGTGCAATTCTGCAAACAGCGATTAACCCTATTTTGAATATTTGTCACTCCAAACATTTGCTACATTGGTTTTGTTATCATATAGTGTAGGAAGTTTGACTCATTTATGGTTAATTAGTAAAAGTGAATGTTTATCATTTTACTTTAAGATTCATGGGTACCTGACATGCTTGCACAGTGCCATGCACCCGCATCTCTGTGAAATCGGAGCAAACATTTCCACATGAGTTTCCGAGGTGGAAGTCTTACTTCAAGTGGCGGGTTCCATTGTACTTTTCCCTATTTTCTTCTTCAGGATTTTAACTATATCTCATGAAGTCTTGCAAGTGACGTAATCGAGTTGATCTCCCTATGATGTGCATTAGAAACAACAACAACAAAAAAGAAATCAAGAAAAACGCGAGTCGGTTCTTTTATTTAATTTATTTTAAATTGTAATGTTTATCCCTGGCCAAATTTAAGTTCAAGCGGTTTATTTGTTTTAATAACTGCTGAGTGAGATGTATGTAGACTATTTTAAGTTTGTATTACTCTTGTATATAATTCAATAACAATACAAATAAAATAAAAAATCTTTCTGAAATGTTCATCGCCTAAGACTTTCCCACAGTGGCAGCTGTGGAGGGTTGAAGGGTGTTTTTATTTTTAGTCTTTTCTGACTGTGAAATAAACTCAAGTTTTCAGTTCATTTTTGAAGACCAGTAAAAGTTTGAAAGATATGTCTCAGGAGTGGCTTTCCAAGTATGTCTTTTATTGAGCTTAGGTAAGTGGCCAGTCTTTGGCACAATTTCCATTTTGGGAAATAAATTAATGATTGAATCTCATTTAAGGATTATGGGTAGTGTAATAGTAGGGACTTTTAATGTAGTAGGGACTTTGTAGTTAGGGAATCTTTCTGTTGCACTTACAGATTACAGATGCAAGCTGTAGGGATGTTTCACGTTATCAGTGTTTTAAGAAGATAAGTGCATTTTTTATAGTACAAGATTTTTTTTTTTTTCTAAAACAGTATGGTAATGTTGCAATTTGGCCGTATTTTTACAGACATTTTTTACAGTGTTGGTTCTATCTTCCTCTTCAAGTTTTGTTCTTGGCCTTCAAGGATAGCTTGTCACACAACCTGTCCATGTTGGCATCTGTCTAATTTGGCCAGCTTCCACCAAGTGACAAATCCACAGATGTTACAGTCCACAAAACACAGCGGAATCTGATTAGATACATAACTTTTGACATATCAACAACAAAAGATACTGAAGTGTTTTCTCCTCCCTTTTAAAAGTCTATTAAAGATCAGTTTTCTAGATCTGTTACCCACATTTTTTTAATATATATTTATGTATTTATTTATTTTCAGAGAGCCTCTGGTCTAGGCAATTAATGCTCAGACCAGCATTAATTTCCTTGATGGTCCAAACAAGTTTATGCTGTGTAACCAAAATGTTAATTAGCAAATCTTGGCTGCTGAAGTTGGTTGATGAGTGTGTTTACATGCACAACCTTACACTGATTATGCTTAATAAGCTAAAAACCATGGCCGTAGCAACAGGGGTGAAAGGTGGGAACAATTCTAGGGGCCCAAAAGTGCAGTAGGGCCCACAACAATTCCAGTGGTTGTAAGTAAGGGGCCAAGAGCAATATACAGTAATGGTGCCTAGAATTCCTGCCTATGGCCCTGCTGACAACGTGTGAGGTAATGTAAACTTTATGCCTTATTTTTATTTTTTTCTATTATTATTAGTGGGGCAAGAACCAATCAGCACACATCGAATTTTGCCCATTACCTACATTTTGCTCTGCATATTAACACCTTTACAGGCATTCTGATGGCTTATGTCCAATGTGCACATGTGTTGTGTGCATTCCTGTTTACATTTTAATGTCAAAAAACCTGATCATTCCAAATCTCATGTAAATGTGTTTTTCTTGTGTTTTTGGATTTTCTGAATAAGTTGATTTTTAATTGTTATCAGCATATTTTTGAGCATGTAGAAGCTCTGCATGTCAAGCTACAGTAATAAAGCAAACTGATGGAGACACCAGCATACCAGCATACCTTGTACTGGCAGCACCCAGAACACAACAGATGGTAACCAGCCATGCTGGACTTTTCATTTCAGATATCATGCAAACCATAAACTGTTTGATTTTTATTTGGTTCAAGGAAGTTCATTTCTGTTCTGCATGTATTTGTTTGTGTGGGCTGTAGCCTGGCATTTCAAAAGCTGCTCACTCCAGTGATCAAACAGGCGCTGCAGCACCTGAAGCGCCAGAGCAGAGTGTAATTACATCAAGCCCTGTGCTGAAGCATAATGAGCAGCCTGCTGTCCTGCAGCAAGATCCTACCACAAAACAGAACAGAGAACAGAGAGAGAGATAAACCATTCAGGAAAAACAGCCTGTTCTCTGTTCCTCCAGACACTCATTTACTCATCTCTGTTACACTGCCGGCAAAGGCAAAGCAGATCTATCTCTGTAGATCAAGAGCATTGCAAAGTCACACATTTCTTTTGGGATGTTAAAACAGCTATGTAGATAGTGATTAACTATTCATTGTTTGTGTAGGTTGTTATTAACATCGGTTGTACAGGCTTAGATGTGTAGTGTTAATGAAAGGAATGAGGAGTACAGTAGAGTTCAAAAGAGTCTATACTGAAAATCTGGGATTTAAAATCTAAATTAAACCTGGAAATAAACAAAGCTGTAGGACTGACATTTTTTTTTTTTTTTTTTTTTTAATTTAACATTTAAGATTCTTCGCTTTTTTTAGGTAACTAATAAAATAAACCAATTTGAGACATTGACCATATTAACTCCTTTGTTCAAAAGGTCAGATTTCCTTGCTTCCACTTAAGTGTACATGATGCTCTTCAATAATTCTCAAATCATGCTGGGATAACATGGATCATCAAGTTTCCTTGTGGAGTCCATGCTAGCTTGAAATATAAAGTTTAATAAAGTCGTATAAAGTTTACCCAGAAGGTACATTTCAAAATGCAAAACTGAATTGTTACAATGTCAGTTTCTATTCATTTAAATTCATCAGCAATATATCATCTCTTAAAGGAATATTCCACTTTTAATACAAGTTAAGCTCGATCGACTGCATTTGTGGTTTACCTCAAAAAGTAATTTTGACTTGCTTTTGATTTTGACTTGTTCAGTCTCACCTTGCACTTTTATGTTATGGAAAATCAAAAATCTGTCTTAAATTGGAAGTGAATGGGGGCCAATTTTTGAATGTTATAATACTCACTGTTTCAAAAGTATAGCAATAAGATATTAACAATATGCATGTTAACATGATTTTAGTGTGATAAAATTGCTTACTAACCTTTTCTGTGTAGCCAATTTCACAACTTCGTTGCCATGACAATGTAATGTCAACAAACCCTAAAACCCTAACATAACTGTAAGAATTACAATTTAAACAACTTTACACCTCAAATAATACATGAGTTTTAACAGAAGAATTAATGTACGTAATGTAATAAAATTATAAGCCTCAAATTTCTGCCTTTAAACCCTCCAATATTTGGCCACAATCACTTCCATTGTAAATGCCTCATAGTATCTTTGATTTTATTTTATTATTTTAAGAAAAGGAGAGACGAGTTGATATACATTTTTGTGGTAATCAACATTATGCCACAAATGCTGTCAATTGAGCTTAATTGTATTGAACCCGATATATTCCTTAAAGCTGGACTGAATTGAATGGAAAGCATCATTGTAGAGATGTATTGCAACACTCAGTATTAGTCATTATTTTGACTGTTTTCCTCTGAGTGTGACAAGTCTGAAGTTTCCCATCACTTGTTTACATCCGAAGATTTTCTCTGCTTCCTACTTCAAAAAGGAAGCACAAAAAAAAGATCAGAACTAAATGTTCCCATCCAGCAGTTTTCTTGCAAATAACCCACTCCAGCTCAGCCTCTGTGTGCATTTTGATTGGCTTTAAAATCTCTCAGCATACATTTAAGACAAGAGAGCTTAGAAAAATAGGCGAGAGAGAGTGAATGGATAAAAACACTCCAAATCACATATTCAAAAGAGTATTAAGTAGCCTCTATCATTTAAACTCCCACCCCTCTACGTAATGAGTGAACATCAGTTCATTTCATTAAAATCTCAACAATCCTAATTACAAGCACGTGCTTTCATGTGTGCTAGGTCATGTTGACTTGCCAAAGAGAAAATCTTGCTCTACTGCTAAGATTTAGTAGCATTGTTTATAATCAGTAGGTCTTTATCATAGGAAAGAGGACTATTTAACTAATTGTAGCTGATAAATCCCTGAAACTGATGTTACATGTAAAAATGTATTGGAATATATAAACAAAACATTAACCAAGATTAATTTTAAAATAGTATTCTTTATTAGTTCATTTTAACTATTGTGTTAACTAATGTTAACATTTACAACCTTACTGTAAAGTGTCATACATTAAGGTAATATAAATAGTTAAAAATTACTCTGTCATCACTGAAATAAAAAACATCTTGTTACAAAGTTTTCAAATGATCACTGTATTTGGACAAATTCTCCTGAAAAATACCCAAGAGTAAACGTATAGTTTTTGAATTTCCTGTGTTCTTCACTCAGTGTCCTTAACACCCACTTAAAATGTATTACAGTCCTCCATTACGTCATGCACAAGTCACACTGGTGTTCATTATAATGGGTTTAAAGAGATTATGGCTGTTGACCTTATGAGGCAGTTTTTAACAATATAATAAACAATGTGGTGCAGAACACGTTCAAGATGCTGCTCTCAATAATGGGACTGTTTGCTTTGTACATGATGGAAATCAATGCATTTCTTACATTTTAATACTGGTTTGAAGGAAGTCCTTGTAAAACTTAATTTTAAATTCACATCTGTGATTTCGAGTTTATGCTTTTTAATAATCACTGTTTTATGTACAGTACAGTATATGGGCAAAGCACAGAAATTATGTTATGATAAAAGATATTAGATTATCAACTAAGTACAAGTCACATATGATTATGTGTGTTCTGAGTTTTTTAAAACACAACATTTGTTAAATGAAGAGAAAAGATATATAAAAGTACAAGTGTTAATCTTTAGAATAACATTTCAGTTGACTTTTAAAATTAGGAGTTGTATGCTTTATCTGTAAGTATTTCAGAAACCATTCAAATTGTATGATCTTTTTTTATTCATAAATATGACAAAATAAATATGGCACCAGTAAACAAATATGTAAACAACTCACATTTGGCCATTTATTCTAATAGGAGCATGTGTCGTTTAATATGTGAAGTCTGCCATACTGTTTCACAACATAATGGAATGTAAATCATTGTCAGTGACAAGTTATACATTGCACATGCAAATCTATCACATTCACTTGTCATTTGTATTCCAGAGCTTGTCATATTTCTGTATAATGTATCATGGGCGGCCAACAGAAAATAATAGGAATAGGAAATGACATCGCCTGTAAAGACAAGAGAGCTTATACAGAAACATATATAAATATCTTATTACACAATTTTACAGTAAAGTGAATATACTTGGTTATTAACAGTGACATTAATCATGTTATTCTCATCATAGCTCAAATAAAAACTCAGCAGAATAATTTATCCATCTGTAACAGTCATTTAGTTGTAAACCACGTCACAGGTATACTGTTTTCCCAAGCCAATTCAAAGAAATGTCAAGGTTGAATAGCAGGTGTGGGTTTTACCTTTGTTTTCTATAAAAACATTGCCTGCACACAACGCTTTCAGAAGATGGTGTCATGCTTACGCAGTGATTAGATACACACTTCAATAACACTGCTGCAAAGCTATAAATGGGAAATAACTTTTGTGTAACAGGTACTGCCCATTTGGGTCTTTATTATACGGAAAATATTTTACAATCACAATGGCTGAACCATGGATTTGCATCATTGCTGTGATGGCTAGTTTGTCCTTTGCTTAAAACTCCACCTTATTATTCTTAGACCTCAACAAGCTTTACAAACCTAAGCCATATGAGTGGAAGTCGAATTATGGCAATGTTCAGCATATGGTTTGTTCATCTAGGAGGAGATATGTTAGATTAGGCATAACTTGGCAGGCACTGACTGCGGTCAAAAATATTTTGCTTTCCTATTTTCTCTAAGCCACAAGTTTTGTTGTCCATTGGTGGTTGAGACAGTTCCAGGAACCATTTGGATTTCAGGAAGCGCCTGTATGAGTCCTTTTCCATGAGGGTGAAGATCTTACTCTGAGCCTCATCGAAGCAGGATGCATCACAGCTTTCCAAATTCTTTCTAGTATTCTCTCTGGTGGCAGAATCCAAATTCACCTGAAAGATTTATAAGAGTTATGAGTACATTTTCTACATGGGTCTGTTCCATCATTCACATATTGCAGTCAAGTAGCGTTCTCACTTCTTTCGGAGAATCAGCTTCAACGTATTGCTCAAATATCTTTCTAGCTTTCAGGTTCATCTTGTCCACTGATGTCTGCTTAAAATCCTCACAGGCCTCCCAGAACTCAATGTTCTCTTGACTGTACTCGGACTGTAAAAAGGCAGCGAAAGCCTTCCGACCAACTGAAAGGAAAAGAGTGTTGCAGTTAGATACTCAATATTTACACAGTGAATCATGTTAAAAGGCTATTTTAGCAATATTGTATGCAATATTCTTAAAGGGATGGTTCACCCATAAATTTAAATTGTGTCATAATTTACTCACCCTTGACTTTTTTATTCCGTGAAACACAAAAGAGGATGTAAGAATCATTCATCAGTCTCCTTCATTGGATATTTTATCAATACAATAAATGTGAATGGTGACTGAGGATGTCACTCTACCAAGCATCTCCTCACATGTGATGAATGTGTGATACATTATAGCAGAATTTCCATTTTAGGGTGAACTATCCCTTTAATTTGATAGTAAATCCTATAAGCCCTTCACAATAACTGTCTGAAGACTTCTTAATCTCACATCTTTGAGCTACATTTGTTATTCAGAGAGGATGCTGGGGATGCTAAAGAGGTTTAGGAATGAAGAGGTCAGTCTAAATGGAATTCTCTGAGGACTGTCCTTGGGGTCAATAGTCCCTATAGCCCACCAGAGCAGAACACTCAGGCTCTTCAGGGGCCACATAGTGCAGTCTGCGGACACGTAGCACACTCTGGAGCGTGAGAAAACATTGGCATGGTCTATCAGCCTGACAAAGCATAGTCTTGTTTAACAGAGACATTAATGGGGCCAAGGGCTCTTTGATGGCAAATACAAGACCACATAAACCAGGGTCAGTTCTTCAGGGCTTTCTTATAAGTCATTAGTATGCCACAAGTTTACCAGCCTGTTCATTACTAACTCATTAACTAATACAATCTCATGATGAAGCGTCACTGGGGTGACTAGTCGATGGCTCAAAGGTATTCAGCTCAATTAAGAGTATTCCATTACTTTACACATATTAAACACATATAAAACAATAATTAATTAAATGATTTGAAAATTATATCCTTATGTACTCAATGCTTTATTATTTTACTGAGATTTTATTTGCCGTTGGACTCAAACTCCCTGACATGCTGAAATTTTTATTTATTTATTATTATTATTATTATTTTGAATCAGAACAGTTGATTTTATTTAATTACCAAATAATCTTGGCACTTACTGTCATTTTTGATCAGGTTGTTAAATGATGTTTTCCATTTCTCAGTTTCAACAGGCGAAATTCTAAAATCAGAGGAAGAATAAATAACATAAAAGGGATGATTAATAAATTAAAAAACATAAGACATATATGAAGTAAAAGCCTATAACCTTCAGTAATACTTATATAATCAATTTCAAAAGTCATTATGCACATAACATTTTTAGTTATATTATCTTTTATTATGTTATCTTCTATTATGTTATCATCTATTACATTATATTATATTATATTATATTATATTATATTATATTATATTATATTATATTATTCACTTTTACCTGGCCTTTGCCTTCTCTTTTAAAGCCTTCTGCTCTTGAGGATCTGGCTTTTGAGGATCTGGCTTTTGAAGCAGGAAGCCAATCTTATGCTTTATATCTTTGGCGCTGTTGAGGGAAACATATATAATTCAATTAGTCTTTTGACTTTGGTGACCCAAATATGAAAATAAAAATTGAGAAACAAACGCTAATGCTGTTTAAGAGCAAACTGAATTGTAACTTTAAAAAATATCTCAAAAACATTTCTAAAAATGTGGCTCCTAAGCATAAGAAAACATACCTTTCATATTAATAAGCAAATTTTGATTTCCTAAGCCAATATTCTCATTCCCAAATGACAGACTTGACTCTTAGTCCACAAAAACATATAGGCTACAAAGTATAACAACATATAATCTTGAACATTGAACCAAGGATATTAATTATATATCAAGATCTCTAATAATATCTGATGCGGAGCAGCTCATACCTTTTCAAGCATGTTGCAGGAAGGGCGGCAAGCCCTTTACACATTGTGCCGGTGCGTAATACAAATCCAAAGTTAAGAGAAAACGAATCTGAGTGTCACAAAGCAGATCTTCACAATCTCAATACAATCTCCTCCTCCAACTCTGCTTTTATTCTGCACCAACCCTCACAGCAAAGGAGCCAGCCAATCACAGCACAGGTAGAAACAGAGAAGATGCAAAACAAAGGTAATATTTAACAAAAAGTTTGGTGTGTGATGATTATTTTTTTTTTTTTTTTTTTTTGTGAAGTATAATAAACAAGTAATTGAATTTTTTGTGTGCTTTGCCTGCATGTCTGATATGTATATTTGCCTTTTGGATTTTCTTGAATGACTTAATTAATGTGGAAAACAAAAGGAGATGTCAGGCAGAATATTAGCATCAGTCACCATTCACTTTCACTGCATCTTTTTTTTCCATACCATAAAAGTGCAAGGTGAGACTGAACATTCTGACAAACATCTCCTGTTGTGTTCCACTGAAGAAAAAAAAAAGTGATACAGGTTTGGAATTAGGATGAGTATATTTCCTTTTTATTATTATTTATTTATTTCTATTTTTCCACTTCCATACAATGAAAGTGCATGGTGACTGAGACTGAAAACATTTTTTGTATTTCATAGAAGAAGAAGAAAAAATCATAAAGGTTTGGAATAATAATATAATGATGACAACGACAAAATTATGACCTTTATTTATTTACATTTTTTTTTCTATTTGTTTATTAGGATTAAATCACTCAATATTTTTTTATTTTATTTTTTACAGCTTCTATTGTAAATGTTTTCATTTGCAAATGTCATGTTCTTTGTGTCAGCAAATGTCATATTATTGCTACCATTATTCACCAGAGTGATCTGAACAAATATCACAGCACATATTTATCAAGACTGACCTCTAAGACAGCATGGTGCCCTTAGGTCAAGGCAGAAACATATTCTTAGCTGTCAAATATCCGTTGCTTCCATGCTGTATTTAATTTCAGCACATCCCCAGTGCCCTAAAGAAACAAACCTGTGGCATAGCATACATTTTATCTATTAGGACTGCTACAAATGAAAAGCTAGCTGTGCTCAAAGCAAGTAAATGTTGTTCTCACCAAGTCATAAATCTTTGGATTTAAAGAAATTTACTTTAATTTACTTTAAGGCCCTAGTATTATTATTTTGCACTGATACACTCACTCATGCCACAATTCCATAAATGGAAACAAAATCAAATTCAACTGCAGTCAAAGGACAAGGCAAAGTACAAATTCTGTATTTATCTGGAGACAGGAAGTGACCCCTTATCACAGCAGGATGTAATTTAATACAAAATAATTACATTGGTGTTCCTACGTATAAGATCATAACAGCTCTGTGTTAAAAGCAGTAGTGCCAAGATGTATCATTACTGGCCTACCTCACAAAGAAAATGAACACTGAAATAATTATAAAAAAATGTTTTCCCTATCAATAGCTCTGATGCGTCTGCCTGGAGAGATCTAATGCCAAATCTCCATTGCCACTGTGACAACACCCAGAAAACCAAAGAAGTCAGCTTGTCATTCCAGATCATTCAACTGCATCTGCCTAGTCCATATAAGGCACGTATGAATGAACAATAGTGTAGACAAGGACAAAGTGAGAATGTGATAACCGAGCTCATATGAGGTCATATTCAGGGGAAAAGTCACCTCCCACTTGTATTCTCCACTTTTCTTCTTATCCTTAATTACCTGGTCTCAAATGTAGAGATGTGACTCAAAGCATGTTGGCTTTCAGGTCCATTAAGCTTTATATAGATTATTCGTTCTCAATGCTGTTTCTTTCCCCCACAGCGATTGTTTTCATTGCTACTTAAATTATCATGTTCTTTTGTCTTTAACTTTATAATTAGCTGTTTGACTAAACAAGTAGGCTAAATTAATCTTTAAACAGACACTCAAAACAAAAGACAAAAGAAAATCTCATTAGATATTTTCCCCTACTGTATCAGAATTGTTTATTCATTGCATATCAGATGAATTTTAAAGGGATAATTCACCTCAAAATAAAATTCTGTCATCATTTACTCACTCTCATGTTGTTCCAGTCCCATATTGCTTTATTTTTTTGTGGAACACAAAAGGGATGTTAGTCAGAATGTTAACCTTAGTCATAATTGTTTTTCGTTGCACGTTTTTTTTTCTCCATACAATGAAAGTGCAGGCTGATCTCACAGTAAAACAGTTGACTTTTTCTTTCGCTAAAATAGGTCTGTGCTTACCAAAATTTGAAACACTGCCCCCAGTGGCCAAAGCAGTAAGAATTGTTGGGCATAATGACATGTTTGAGCTCCATTTTCTGTGTGAAATGTCCACGGAAGAGTGCCAAATCAAGTTGTGAAGTGAGTTGTTTTCAGCTGCACAGCATGTAATACAGTGAAGAGGAATGAATATTTTATAAACTGAACCCTCCAACCCCAAATCTTAAACCTAAACCTAACCATCAGTGGAGTTAAATGTAATGTTAAAGGGAAAAATTGTGGCCTTCACTGATCATGCAGACACGATTACTTCCTGGTTTCAACACAGAACTCGAACTTGGGTCTCCCACGCTGCTGACGCAATGCGCTTCCAGTCGTGCCACACAGGAAGTTAAATATTATTGAGCCTATGCAAAAATGTCTGATGGGAGATGAAGCTTGTCAGTGACTTGGCTCAATGTGTCCAATCCTAGGATATTGAAACTCTTGGAAACAACATGCTGACTTCTCGTGTGATCATGTTGGAAACTGAATGGTGACTGACACAGTCCCTAACATTCTGCCTAACTTATCATTTTGTGTTCCACAAGAAGGTCATACAATTTTGGAAAGACATGAGGATTAAATTATGAGAGAGAGAGTTTTAATTTTTAAATTAAAACTTAAATTTGAAATTTGAAAACTAAATTGAGTTTTGACACCTCTTTCTAACTGCCTGCCAGATAATCAGACTGAATTGCACTGCCTTTGATTAGCAAGTTGGTAAATAGCAGCTGTTACATACCTTCGAGTGTGTCTTTAGCTTGCACATGTAGATGTTTAAAAACTGGATCTGCGCCTAATACGGGATGTACTAGAGGAAGGCTGCAAAAGAGGGCAATTTCTGAAAATTGTTGTCTGATGATAATGTTCACACCTTAGTAGCACGGGCCAATTAAAGGCAAACAGCCAACTTGTCTTGGGCACTGGCACTGACCTCTATTGATTTTTTCTCCTGAGATCTGTGGTTGCGCACGCCTGCCTAGTTCTGGCTCTGTGTTTACTTTCTCATACCTTATGCGAAGATCCATCAAACACTTATTATTTGCAATGTTTACACTCCATAAATTTCCGTTCAAAGCAAGTGGTCTGGGCAGGATCCAAATCATGGCTCATTTCATATGAAGGAACTAGACCCTTTCCAGCTCAATATGTTGACCTCACCAACCCTTCTGAGTTCATACTACAATTGATGCAGAACTGATGCATTGATCAAACAACAAGACTCAAGATGAGAAGCAATCCTGTGAGGTGAGGTCATCTCTCTTGACTTGGCAGTGTTTAATGTCACTCTATATCTCTGTCTATCAAATCATGGAGAAAAACAGAATGGTTCACCCCAGAGTACTGTCATAACAAATCTGTTCCAGCTTCTGCGTTTACACAGGTGTCATTGTGTCCTTAGCTCATCACATAATTTCTCACCAAGAAATCATTTATCGACTGAGGATTCAGGGCCATGGTGTCAGAACAGATTCAGAAGGACCCAAGGATGCAGAGAGAAAAAGTTCGTTTATTAAATGAAAAAACAAAAGAGAATCCACAAGGCAAAAATTATAGTCCAGAGGGTGGAAAAAATAAAGTGTGAAAAAGTTTTTCAGCAGTGAAAAAACAAACAGTTAAAGTTCAAAGCATGCTGGAAAAATCAGTGGAGGAAAAAACAAAACAAGGATAATCCACTCTAAGGATATAGCAGCAAATATCACAGTTCATAAAAAATGTCAAAGAAAAACAAAAATGCCAGGAGGCAGGAACAATGGCGTGTGGTAACAGATAGTCAGTCCACAAGCAGGATACAGAGTTGATCGGGTAATCCACAGGAATAGTTCACTCACCGGTATCTGTGACGGGAATGAAAACTGGGCAAAGAACACACAGATCAGGGCATAACAGAGAGACCAACAGGTTGGCAGGAAGATAGTACAACTGACTACCATGAAAACAAACCAGCACTAAAGACGAGACAAGCTGAGGAAAATATAGGATAACACCAGTGAGGAACAGCTGACATTAACTCGTGAGTGGCGTGAATCACCCGTTCAGGAGTTAAAGGGCAACACACATGAAATACGTGAACACACAGAAAAAACCGACATACCCACCAGAACCATGACAGTAAAATTATTGGACCGCCTTGCGAGAGTCTGGGGTTGGCCAACTCTCAACAGCCTTGACCTTATCGGGGTCCATTCAGATACCATCAGGTGAGAGGATGAACCCCAGGAATGAAACCAACTGTGCATGGAACTCACATTTCTCCACCTTGATGAACAGTCGATTCTCCAGCAGCCTCTGAAGCACTTGCCTGATGTGCTGGATATGGTCATTAATGTCACGTGAAAAAATCAGAATGTTGTCTAGGTATACTAACACGAATTGTTTGACCATGTCCCAGAACACGTCATTGATGAGTGCTTGGAAGATGGCCGGGGCGTTGGACAGCCCAAAAGGCATAACTAGGTATTAGAAGTGCCCAGTGTGTGTACTAAAAGCCTTCTTCCATTCGTCCCCCTCTCTTATCCGGACCAGGTGGTAAGCGTTGCATAGATCCAACTTCATGAAGCAGGTGGCCCCCTGCAAGTGTTCAAAAGCTGAAGACATCAATGGCAAAAGATAACTGTTCTTTACCGTGATGTCAGTCAGTCCCCGATAATCTATGCAGGGTCTTAAGGAGCCATCCTTCTTCCCAATGAAGAAGAACCCTGCCCCAGCCAGAGAAGAAGAAAGACGAATGATACCTGCTGCTAGAGAATCACAGATGTACTTCTCCATGGCCTCCCTCTCCAGTATAGACAGCGAATAGAGATGCCTTGAGGCGGAGATGTACCGGGTAGCAGGTCAATGGCACAGTTGTACAGGTGGTGCGAAGGTAGAGAAGCAGCCCGGGACTTACTGAACACCACCCTCAGGTCATGGTAAACCTCAGGTACTCCAGTGAGGTCTGCCAGCATCTCCTTTGACACAAAACAAGACAATACTGGGGAAAGAGCAGAGATAAGACATTGTGACAAGCAATAGGGACTCCAAGACAACACAGTATTCTCTGCCCAGTTAAGATGTGGATTATGAGTTACCAGCCAGGGATGTCCAAGCATGACTGGAGCCGATGGGGAACAGATAACCATGAACCTGGCTTCTACAATGTGGTTTCCTGAGATGGTAAGAGTGAGGGAAACCGTGATGTGAGTGATGTCAGTAAGGGTAGTACCACAGGGTGCTGGCAGAGATAGGTTCTTTCAGAGTGGTGACAGAAATGGACGATTTGGTGATGAGTTCCAAATCTATGAAGTTCTCTTCGGCCCCAGAGTCTACCAAGGCAAGAACGGAATGTAGCTCACCGTTGATCTTGAGACGAGCAGGTAATAATGTCTTGCTGCCTCCCCGCAGTACAAGCAGAGCCCATTTACCAGCCTCCTCCTTCGCTCCTGAGTGGATAGCAGAGCTCCCCCAACCTGCATGGGCTCTTCCGTGGAACTGGATTTGGGGAAACTTGTTGGCGGAGGCAGCTGTGAAGGCAGAACAGTGGAAACTCTGGTGGTAAACTCTGCACGATGTCTGCGCCTCAAATCCAGACGATTATCCACCCGAATCGTCAGATCCACCAATCCGTCAAGACTCTTGAGTAATTCATGTGCATAGATCTCATCTTTGATGGAGTCGGAGAGCCCACACAGGAACCGGTCCCACTGTGCTCATTCCACTCACAGGAAGCTGCCAAGGTACAGAACTCTATGTAGTAATCAGAGGCGAACATCTTATCTTGGCATAGTTCTGAGAGTACTCTGGCCGCCTCCGTACCTGTGGAAGCCCGGTTGAACACTTTGTGTAACTCTTCAGAGAAGGCCTGAAAGGAGGAGCAGCATGGTAGTTTTCTGTCCCAGACTGCCGTAACCCCTTCACGAGCCCGTCCGCTGAGCAGAGGAACCACAGATGCGACCTTAGACTCTTCAATGGGAAAGGATGATGGTTGCAAAGAAAACGAGAGTGAACAATGGGAGAAAAATGAGCGACAGGTCTTGGGCTCACCAGAATATGGCGCAGGTGGGTTGAGGCGGGGCTCGTGCAGCCTAGTCGGAGCTGTGAAGGTGGGTGGTACAGAAGCTGGAATGGCAGTGGTGGTAGAAGCCATTGGTGGGGGTGCGACATTGGGAGAGATGCTCAGATGTTGAAGGCGTGACATGATCACATGATCACTATCCACTCCGCCATTTCCTTGAGAGCATGGTTGGTCTGATTTAATTGGGTCTGCAGATGATCTAAGATTACTCCTTGCTGGATAATGGCTTCTTGGAGCAAAAACTTCTCTGCTGGTTCCATTGTTGGCTGGTTTGTTATGTCAGAACATATTCAGAAGGACCCAGGGATGCAGAGAGAAAAAGTTTGTTTATTAAATGAAAAAACAAGCTGGCAAACAGCTGTGAAAAACAAACAGTTAAAGTTCAAAGCATGCTGGAAAAAACAGAGGAAAAAAACAAACAAACAAGGATAATCCACTCATCTACACATCTACATTTAAACCTTTCAACCTTTTGTGTGTATATATATATATATATATATATACAGGGTTGGGGAGTAACGGAATATATGTAACGGGATTACGTATTTAAAATACAAAATATATGTAACTGAATTCCACTACAGTTACAATTTAAATAATTGATAATTAGAATACAGTTACATTCAAAAAGTATTTTGATTACTGAAGAGATTACTTTGCATTTTATTGTCATTTGTTTCATTTAATATTTAGTCCTTTCAGATGGAAAACATTTATACATATAAATGATGCGATCCAATGTGTATTTGAACAACGGTGAAACACTTTCTTATGATGTGTTACATTCATACGAGCAGACAGAGAAGTAAGTTTGAAGTAAGTTTGGAGCAGAAGAAACAGAAATAAACCTTGTGTAAATTGTCAGCTTTACGCTAAGCTAAAATGCTATTTCTAGCCATTTTACATGCACATGTTACCAGGCATGATCATATTTTTTTTATCAAGAAAATTCACGTTGGATCATAATTTCTTTTTTTCTAGTAAGACCTTTGATATTAGGACAAAAATCATATTCTTGATAATAATTTTAGTATTTTTTTCCTGTAAAAATATCTAAAAATCCTTAAAACAAGATAAATTTGATAGGTCTTGTTTTAGAAACAACACTGCATAAGATATTTAGGTTTTTCAGAGAATGCATTTTTAACATGTGGATTTTGTCTTACTGTACTGGCAGAGTTTTTATAGTCAAAACAAGTGAAAAAATCTACCAGTGCTGAAGAAGTAATCCAAAGTATTTAGAATACATTACTGACCTTGAGTAATCTAACGGAATATGTTACAAATTACATTTTACAGCATGTATTCTGTAATCTGTAATGGAATACATTTCAAAAGTAACCCTCCCAACCCTGTATATATATATATATATATATATATATATATATATATATATATATATATATATATATATATATATATACATACACACACATACACAGTGGCGGGCCATGCATTAAAAGTTTAGGCCTTCAATGTGATTTATGCCATTAATTCTGAATGCTCAAGCAGCCTAATTTACACTTAGAAAACTCCTGATGTTGCTATAACAATGCAAAAAGTCAATCAATGCAAAAAATCAGTCCTCCTTTCCTGTATAATAAATTAAGCAATCACACAGTCATGCAGAACATCTCGTGTTTTTAAATCCATAAGGATCTCTTTCTCAATGGCGATAGCGGCAGTGATGACAATCTCGCG
Source organism: Myxocyprinus asiaticus (assembly GCF_019703515.2). Classification (NCBI taxonomy): domain Eukaryota; kingdom Metazoa; phylum Chordata; class Actinopteri; order Cypriniformes; family Catostomidae; genus Myxocyprinus; species Myxocyprinus asiaticus. The sequence goes on from NC_059355.1 coordinate 33,019,690, forward strand.
CTCTTCGCTTTCAAATTACGTCATTTAATTGCGTGATTGCATCACTCAAGACCAGCTAGAAGGCCTCGACCGGGACATATCCTAAAGATCACACCCACCATGAACAAATAAATCAATCTGATTGGCTGATGAATCTGACAATCTGACTTTAGTTGCCCATTCATTTGCACTGTTGAGGGATTCTGTAGAAATTCTGAAGGCCTGACAGGGTGGAGCTCAAACTCACACGCTGCTTCGGGCATGCGATTTGTGAAACAGTTGTCATGCTTCGCTTGTAAGCATCAAGGAATAAATTCTGACTGGATAAACTTTTTGTTTTTCTCTGTTTGTTTGTAGATTAATTAAGAGTGGAAAGCGATTAAAAATACATAGGCAAAAAGGTCAATGAGAATGAAAGGATGAAAAATATTTATTTATTTGGCATGTTAGGCCAGCAGAGAAGGCTTTGTTGGCCCTGAGAATTCGCCACTGTATATATACTGTATATATATATATATAGAAATAGCGCACCATTTTTTTTCACGCTTTTTGTCTTTTCTGACTTTGTTGCACTTTAATGTCATGCAGTAACACACTGAGATAGTGACTGATGTATGTCATTATAACACAGAGTCCCTCCCCTCCAAATCCAAACACAAGTGGTCACAGGAGATGCATTTAAGCAACCAGGTGTAAACAGTGATGTGTCTCACCTGACCACATGTCATCGGATCACCCAAGACACATCTTAATACCAGGTGTAAACGAGGTCTAAAGGTTTTTTTGTAATGCCTTTAGGGCTTCTTTAAACAGGAAACTGCCGTGATACGCACAACGAGCCATTTAAAAATCATTCATATATTTATGTAGCCGGAGGGTTGTAAATAAACACACAGGATACAAAAATAACTTTTGGAGTTTTATTCTGACGGCTGTTCTTTAAAAAACAAAAAAAAGAAAAACAGCGGTCGATGGGTATTGTATTTTTAAATAATAATATATATATATATATATATATATATATATATATATATATATATATATATATATATATATATATATATATGTCTTTTAAAAAAAAGAATAAAGAAAATACAAAAAATGTAATTCGGGAATGAAATAAGGTACAATGAAATATGGTAGAGGCTAATGTTAAATGAAAATACAAACAGGGCATTAGCCTACCCATATGCTTCAGCATACATCACCTTAATACATGCTTAAACACTCACAGTATTTATACATTTAACCAGGCTTTAAGGACATGTACTACTGTTTAAAAGACTAGAATTCTCATTACACGTTTTCACATATAACACGTATTACACATATTAATTAAACTGGAAAACACTCTGGACTATAAATCATTAAATAAGATATGATAATACTAAATTTACATACCCAGTCCTTGCATGTGTGCAGAAAACGTGGTCAAACTTTTTTTTGAGGGATGTGCATCCTTTAAAAATAACCCATAGCAAACACTCAGTTTTAACTTATGACTCTTGTGAACACATATTTAATGTAATTTTTCAGCATTTTGTGTGAAATTTTATATTTACCCAAAGAACTGTTAACCGATGAACAAAGCTGGGAGCTCTCTTGCACAATGTATGTTCTGACGTGTCTAACATGAGAAAGCAGGTGTCACAAAAAAAAAGTTTTTGAAGAGACCACGTCCAATATATGACTAGAGTTAAATTACATTAAATTTGGCTACATATAGATTTATATATTTTTCATTTTTATTTTAATTATTTTTACATTTTTCCTCATTAAAAAGAAATGAACATTACTTTTGAAAAACAGGTTTTAAATTAGGGCATATGACTGGGATTAGTGCATTTCAAGAATGCATCGATAACTATTGCTTTTGCGTGATGATACAAACACACCGCTTGGTGTCCAATGTGACTTTCATTTCAGCCAGTGCAACATAAAACTAAAAATTACTAAGTACCTTTAAAGCACCTTTAAAGTCCAAAACAACACACTGTGTCCCTGCTTTTAAGGCAATAGAGACTTATATTAAGTCCTCTTTTGTTATGCTAAAGTTAGCCCATCAACACGGCTTTTATACATTGCCTTGTGAGCACATTTCTTCTTGAATGAGAGGCAGGTGCTGTTCGTGGGGGTTAGTCTTATCAGTGCCCAGATAACCTCTGCTCCTGAGAGAGAAAAACACAGTGCTGAACGCTCAATCAGCATCTTACTGAAAGAGCTCAATAAAATGCTGCCATGGCCAGACAAATGAATAACAGTCTTCCATTGTCAATTCACAAACTGGATTGAACAGTCAATAAAGCTTTGCAGTGCATCGGCGTGTTTGTCATAAGTGGATAAGAGTGTTCTGGCTTTTCTGATCGTTCTGTTGTCCTGTGGGTCCAAGCCATGTTTTTGGTCACGTCTGTGATAAATTGGAACTAATTGTTCCAAAAGTAGCTTCAGAATAATGGTCACTGATTAGAAATGGTGACACATTTTTACTCAAGCTTGTCAGATGTCAATATCCCATTGTGTGATGACACACACACACACACACACCGACACACAAAACAGCAGAGGCGTCAGTCATTCGATTCTTACACTGTGATTTCAGTCATATGGTATGGTGAAATATCCATACCCCTTTTTTTATTATTATTATTAAATTAGAAACTATTAATACTACAGCATGTTTGAAGTATTTTATCTGTGTCATTTCACATTCATTCAAAGTACAATGCTATGGAGCAACATACTGATAAAAAATTAATTTAAAAAAGACCTAAGATCCCATTGGAATACTAGGTCTAAAGTTCAACCGCTACTTATCTTTTGTATTTCAAAGACTGATGCCTTTACTCAAGACAGAAGATAAATGCATTGTAAAATTAACAGGTGCCAGGCAAACTAACCTTACTCTATAACACACCTAAGATTACGTAATGCTTATGGCCATTTATGACCTTTTCTCTCAGTGCAAAAATGACTAAATGGATTGTAATATCATGAGTGAAAGGAAGTTGACCTCTTTCTTTCATTTTCTTTGAAATATTGACATGAAATTGATTGCGACTTTTGATCATTTGGTGATATTAACTGATTGATAAATGATTTTTTCTCTTCAAATTGGGATGCAGTCTGCTGTTTAATACTCGTTTACTATACCAGAAAGCACGTTGTCAGTTGATTCCACAAGACATTAAAATAATGGCAAACAAACAAGCCCTTTCGTCCCCCAACTGTCCAAGAGAGTGAGAAAGCCTTTGACCTACATGAGGGAGCATGTGTGAGGAATTAATGTGGACATGTCTGTTAGCGGTAACATAAATAAACGTGGGGCTACGTGCCAGGCAGCACACAGAGTGAGGTAGATATTTGGCCAGATGGAGCTTAAGGGCCCATTGCCTCCTTTCATCTTAGACTTGGACTGTGTATGATTATGTGTGTTTTAGGAAGCCATGCAAAATGTCTGATTTTACCTGCGTGCCTTGCTCTAAAAGACTGAAGAGTTTATCACAGAGATACAGACTGTTCCCTACAATCAGTACATCTTTAGCACCCTTCAAAGAACTGAGAAGAATAAGGTTACAACAGATTCAGTCTTCATCACTGCTCAATACAGAGGCTGGTTATGACTGCTGACAGAGAGAACTTTAACCTCAAGTGTTACAAAATCACATTGTGTTCCTCTGCACTCTACTGCCCCACATTGTTTCATTAAAGGATTGCACTGCAAAATTTGATCTAAACAGCTGAGATTAAATTTGATCTTGGCTGTGATTAACCCTGTCCTTACACTGAAAGAACAATTGTGTTTTTGAGTGAAATCAAGACTGCCAAGATAATTAAAATCTTTTTTTTAATATGGAGACATTGAGTTAGTCCATTTCTAAGGGTTACATAGGTGTGAATTAGTTTATAGGTTTGAAATGATTATGTAATTTATTTCATCATCTTTCAAGCCCCTGGCAGTTGCTCCCTCCATCTGATGGTAATGTGGTTATTTTAGGGCAAGTTCCGTCTACGCTATTAGTGGTGTGAATTGAAATGGCAGCAAATGCATCAGATAGTAATCGATATTGAGAGTAGAATGACCACGTTTGTGTTGTTTTTTCTTCCTGAAATTTCAATATGAGAACTATTAAAGTGTCAATTTGACCTCAATGCTCATTTTTCTTAGTATGCGGCTGACCTGCTGAAAAGACCATCTTAGACCACCATGGATTTCGATGCTTGTCCAGGGGTGCGTTTCCCAAAAGCATCGTTAGCCAACTATGGTCGCAAGTTCCATCGTTACCAACATAGTTCAATGATTTGGGGATTCCAGAAACCATCATTCCAATGAACATTCGCAAACAACATCGCAAAGATGTTTGGTTGGAACTACAGCTATTTCCCTGTGGTTAGAAGCATAATTCCTTATTAGTTTGCTGTGTGGACATCATTTGACATTCACTTCATTTCTAAATCTTTTATTCTATATAATGTATATCTTTCATTCCGTCAACACTTTGAACACGTTTTCATGCATTTAAGAAAACTATTTATTCCAGGGTTTTGCAGAAAGTGGCATTCTAAAACATCAAGTAAACGCAAATGCAATGCAGCCGTTTAAGGGATTAAAGGTTGATAAGAGAAAGTGCTTTATCACACATGGTTTCTGTCAGAGAACACGGCTTTTGTGTGTTTATGTTAACGCATAAATGGCGTTAATAAGATTTTGAAGAGTGTGCATGTGCATATATGTTCAAGTGCGTCAGGGGAACACTGAAGTCTAATACAGAGGGAAACTCTACTATTGCAGCGTATCAATCTGTCGCATTAAAAAGTGCACGCCGTTTTCATGTCTTCAGCAGCTTTCACAAATTAAACAGCTTTCTAGTGTATGTGTAGAGTTATAATAATTTTATATTTGCAGAAGTTATTACTCCAGCCCCTGAGTAATGTCATTGATGACAGCTCTTTGTTGTTGAGCCTGCCCTACGTGTCAGGGTTTTGCAGAGAATCAGCAGGACCCAAACACATGGGGATTTATTATTTTAAAAAAAAACAAAAAAACAAAAAACAACAACACAAACTACCCCATAGGGGCAAAGCACAAAGTCCAAGGCAGAGCTTACTGAAGTGGTGCTGGGGCAGACAAATAGGGTCCAGGACTGACCGGAACCGACAGACAAGATCAGGTAAATGGAACAGGACCGACATGAGATGCGAAACATGACGAACTGGCACTGGACAGCACACAGGGGGAGATTAAAATAGGGATAGAAATCGAACAGGTTAAATGCAGGGCAGGTGAGACAGATTAACTAATAATGGGCAAACAAGGAGGTGGGGTATGATGCGAGACTGAGAGACACAGCAACACAGAAACAAAAACAAAGCCACATGCTCTCACAAGACACTAACACCTGAATGGCATGAGCACACATCGCCAAGACAATAAGGCAATATACACTCAGGCCAACTGACAGACAAGACGAGAGAATGCGTAGCAACGGCAAACAAAGCAATGCTACACATTCCCACACTTATGGAGGGAACTCTGTGCCTAATCCCAAGTGTCCAACTGACTGACCGACCGTACGTCTAAAGGCCCAGACACACCAAACTGACATCAAAGAAATAGCGGTGACAAAAGCCGTCTATGGTGTCGCCTCACGTCGCCTGCATCTGGGCCAAAAATAAGGAGAAACCGCACTAAATGGGTGAAATCATGGACACTCCAAAGACAGGCTCAAGGGGCTTTGCCGAACCACTGTGTGCCTCGTAGCCAGCATACCAGGCCGACATGTAACCTCCCCCAACACTGTTATGAGCATCGAACGGCCCTTCAAGGACAAGTCGACTGCCCACAAGATAGGGACAGGCTAGCCCAGTCGTGCCCTCTTATCCTCTTTTTTTTCTCTCCCCAAAAAAGAGTGAAATTTGTTAACCGACTGGGGCCACCAGTGTCTACATCGGTGGGGTGTCATTCCCAAGGTGAAGACGCCGCAGAGACCACACTGCCCAGATGTATTTTGAGTGGAAATACGTCACATGGTCTTGCCAAGCCTTGTCGGAAGTATGTCATGTGGAGAAGTCCCATGGTAGGTCCTACCCAATGGGGGAGGAGTTTCTACAAACATGGTGACTGGGGCAGAGGTGCCTCTGCTCAAGGAAGATGCAGTTTACCAACAGGGAAATGAATTAGCGGAAGATATAAATCGCATGGGGTCACCTATGGGGAACCAACACATGTGGAGCACCTACCCCAGTACAGGGCTTAGTTAGCACATGTACTGAGCCGGCAGTGAGTTTCTCCGCAAACTTGTCTGCCACAGGGCTCGGAGGAATTCATCCAGGGAACACACTTTGTGAACACTACTGGGAGTCAACAGCGCACGTCTTAAGCTCAGGGGAGGTGAAAGGTGCTATATGCAAGCGATACACTCGGCCAGCTGTCCCGGACTTACCTGCTTGTGCCTGCCACTACACGGGACGAAACCGGCTCAACCTGGAGATTGTAGAACCTCGCAAAGGTGTTGGGTGTTGCCCAGCCCACTGCTCTTCAAATGTCTTTTAGGGTCGTGGGAACCTTGGGCACATAGCCCGGTCGGGGTCTCAGGGTCATGTGAGAGTAGCCCGGACCGAACTCCAGGCACGTTTCGCTGACAGAGAACGCTTGCAGGTCTCCTAACCTCTTGATGGAAGTGAACATAGTCAGGAAGGCAGTCTATAAAAAGAGTGCCTCTCAGGACCCTGATGATCAGGTCGCGCTTCCCTAAGGACTTACCGTCCACTGTGTCGTGGTGTGCCACTATAGCGGCTACATACACCTTCAAGGTGGAGGGGGACAGCTGCCCCTCCAACCTCTCCTGCAGAAAGGAAAGCATCGACCCGACTGCGCATTTCTGGGGGTCTTCACATCAGGAAGAACACCACTTAGCGAACAGATGCCACTTCAAAGCATACAGGCGCCTCGTAGAGGGAGCCCTAAACTGAGTGATCGTGTCTACCACTGCAAGTGGTATGCCACTTAAGTCTTCTGCATCCCGTCCAGCGGCCAGACATGGAGATTCCAGAGGTCTGGTCGCGGGTGCCAGATGGTGCCCCGTCCCTGAGAAAGAAGGTCCTTCCTCGGGAATTCGCCGGGGGGGGGGCTGTCGCGAGGAGCGTGAGGTCTGAGAACCATGTCTGGGTGGGCCAGTAGGGTGCTACCAGGCCAACCTGCTCCTCGTCCTCCCTGACCTTGCACAGGGTCTGTGCAAGTAGGCTCACTGGGGGAAATGCATGTTTGCGTAGTCCAGGGGGCCAGCTGTGTGCCAGCACGTCTATACCGAGAGGTCCCTCGGTCAGGACGTACCAGAGCGGGCAGTGGGAGGATTCTCGGGAAGTCTACCTGTGCCTGCCCGAATCGACTCCAAATCAGCTGGACCACCTGAGGGTGCAGTCTCCACTCTCCCCTGAGAATAGCCTGTCGTGACAGCGCATCTGCTGCAGTGTTGAGGTCGCCCGGGATGTGAGTGGCTCACAGCGACTTGAGGTGCTGCTGACTCCAGAGGAGGAGACGGCGGGCGAGTTGTTACATACAACGGGAGCGTAAACCGCCTTGACGGTTGATGTATGTCACCGTTGCCATGTTGTCTGTCCGAACAAACACATGCTTGCCATGGATCAACGGCCGAAACCTTCACAGGGCGAGCAGAATTGCAAACAACTCGAGGCAGTTGATGTGCCAACATAGCCGTGGGCCCGTCCAGGAGCCGGTGGCTGCGTGCCCATTGCATACAGTGCCCCAGCCCGTTTTGGAGGCGTCTGTCGTAACCACGACGCGCCTGGAGACCTGCTCTAGGGGAACGCCTGCCGTAGAAATGTGAGGTCGTTCCAAGGGCTGAAGAGGCGGCGACAGACCAGCGTGATGGCCACGCGATGTGTCCCGCGGTGCCATGCCCATCTCGGGACTCGAGTCTGGAGCCAGAGCTGAAGCGGTCTCATATGCATCAACCCGAGCGGAGTGGCCACCGCTGAGAATGCCATATGTCCCAGGAGCCTCTGAAACAGTTTCAGTGGAACCGCTGTCTTCTGTCTGAATGTCTTCAAACAGGTCAGCACCAACTGTGCGCGCTCGTTTGTGAGGCGCACCGTCATCGAGACTGAGTCCAACTCCAAGCCGAGAAAAGAGATGCTCTGAACCAGGAGGAGCTTGCTCTTTTCCCAGTTGACCCGAAGCCCTAGTCGGCTGAGGTGCGAGAGCACCAGGTCCCTGTGCACACACAACACATATCGAGAGTGAGCTAGGATTAGCCAGTCGTCGAGATAGTTGAGGATGCGAATGCCCACTTAACCCTAACCCTTAACGGGGCAAGGGCTGCCTCTGCGACCTTCGTGAAGACGCGAGGGGACAAGGACAGGCCGAAAGGGAGGACCTTGTTCTAAAAAACAATAATCAAGAATTTATTCATTTGGAGTGTTTGGCATTGTACAGTAGGCTGAAACTAAAATTTGAAAATCTTGAAATTAATGTATGGATTCAGATGAGAAAATTTTACTTGTATTTTAAATGTTATCTATTTATTTCTTTACTTACTTTTATTTACATACCCTTATCCTGCAATTAATTCACCCACCGCCTATACTTATAGCCTATAGACAAAGATGTGATGCCATGTACAGTATTCAATGATATGTTTTGAATATGAAAACATGAGAGGCAGTGAAAATAAATGTTAGATCCAATGTTCACAAGACCTCTCTCTCTCCATCAGAAGATATCGTTATATCAGATTTCTGTCTGATATCCAAACCAATCAACATCTACAGCATGTTATGTTAACTCACTCGCCCAAGTGTCAGCAGGGGGAATATAGCAGAAGGCAGGAGACGAAATGATGGTAAAAAATGAGCAGTTTATTGAATAATCTTAATTGTGTCTTTCTCAATGCTCAGTCTAACTTTGTCTGACCAGCACTAATTTAACAAGTGTTATTATACCATGCAAAGTCAATGGATAATTACTTCTTCAGAACATCGTCCAATGACATTGAAGACCTTGAAATTGAAACTCTTGAACTTGAAATATAGCAAACAACATCAAATTAAGGAATTTGACAAATAACAATATGAAAAATTTGTAGAAAAAATGATTATATAAAAATGATATATGTATAAATAATACAATAATATGAGAAAATAGAAAGAAATCAATTTTATGTATGTATGTATGTATGTATGTACAGAATGCTTGCTCTCTTTAATTAACACACACTCTCAAGCACACACCGACTTACACAGACAAAATACCTTTGAAAAATGAAAACAGAACTTTAGATCTTTCTGTCATGGAATATGTGTAAGTTTCTTTCAAAATTATCAGAGAAAGTTATGATAGACAGGTGGTAGCTTTTTTATAGCTATCAGTTCATCACTCAGAATAACTTAGAATAGCCTACAACACCTTTCTTTAAATGCTTATTGAGGGAAGCACAGCAGGACACAGGAAAAAATGGTTGAGTATTTTTTAGGTATAAAATATCTACATCTAGTGCCTGTATTGTCCATTTATTGTCTTTAAACAACAGCTTGGCTCTTTAACTAGTTAAAAACCAGCTAATTTCAAGACGTTGACATCACGTCAGGTCGTCACATGACGTCGTCACGTAGGTCCACCTGCTGTGTAAGATGCTCAAAGCACAAGACATTTGTTAGACATTCGGTCGGTCTGCTTGGGATTAGGCATGGAGTTCCATCCATAATTAGGACGGAGTTCCCTCCATACGGCCACACACAAACCCGACACCTCAGACCGAAGTGACCGAACCTCAGCACAACGTGAAGACAGCTCATGACCCGGGCGTGCAGCGCAACGTGAGGTGCACCCGTGTTCGCGAGAGACAGACATAAACTACTGACGTAAGTGCGTGGTGCCAAGGTGACATAAGCACAATGTACTCAGGTCAATAACAGACAGAACATGGAGCATGAGTATCCAGATCCCGACACAGACTGAAACCGAACCAGACAGGGAAGTCAGGATCCAGACACCATGCTCCACACATGAAACAAGACAGACCGAAGGGCGCATGGCAGGGAAATAAAAACCAAAGTCGTGTGCTCACACGAAGACAGACAATGAAACACAAGACAGACATAGCACAATGATGTCACGGTCTTGTCACACAAAAACCCAGACTGACAGGACCGTGACACTACATGTTTCGAACAATGGATCTGTGACATATTTATTATGGTTTTGGGAAACAGTCGTGACTAGCTAGTTAATTTCAACAACAATGCATCATACTATGTTGGTTACGCAGTGATTTATGTTGTTGTATGGGAAACACACCCCAGGCTGAGTTATAGGCCTATTTGATAGTGCCGGTTTGTGTCTAACTGCATAACTGTGCTGTTCGTCAGGCAAAAGTTAGTTGGTAAATGTTGAACATGATCTTTATTGTGAAACTGGTTACTAGTGAAGCAGTTTGGTGGGGACCCCAGCACACCAACGTCCAAAATGCATCATTTGCTGGTCTTTTCAGCAGTGCTTTCAGAGTACATACATGTCTCCAGAGAAAAATTTACAGTGTCTGTTTATTAGCTTTTCAACCCTTCACAGGCCATTGTGGCATGTGGATTTTATTGCACAATTATGTGGTCACTGCAAATTGTAAAATATTTTATTTAGTAAAAATTACATCAAATAAGAAATGTAGAATGCATATACAATCAGATTTGTGTTGCATTATTTATGAGTTTTAATTTCAACCACTCGTATTCAAAGATCTTTTCAACCGCCAGTCACTTATCTGTGAAATCTTTAACAGTCAATTTATTCTACAGGCATTCTTATGCTGTAATTTAATCAAATTAAAAGGATATAACATAGGATTATTACAGCTAGCCTACGTGTCACATATTCCATATGGAACAGAAGTATTTGACATAGACAGCATTACATCCCTGACCCACAATGGAGGTCTTTGGGAGAGCTGCAGTCCACCAGTCATGCCTTGGGGATGTGGGAGAGGAGCTGGGGATGGGAAAGCTCTCTGAATGCAAAGAATGAAGTCTGGAGCATGCTCATTCACATCATCAAACCAGTAGATGATGCCAGGATGCACAGCTACTATCCATCTGTAAAAGTCAACAAGAGAGTTGTAGCCCCAGGTCATTGGCCAGTGTATTTAAGTAGTCATGGTTTTATGGAAACGGTTTGTCATGGGTTACATAAATATGTTATACTGCTGGAAAAGGTATGCTTCAAACTTTGATCAAGAGTCTGATCAACATTTGGTGATGGCTCTCTTGAAATACAGGCTTTGCAAAAAAAAAAATTAAATGTATATATATATATATATATATATATATATATATATATATATATATATATATATATATATATAAAATAAAAATTTACATTACTTGAATTTGGGGTTTCAGAAAACCATACCAGTAGTATTTCCTACATGCTTGATGCAGTATGTCTAATGTATTTACGTATGTTCTAGAAGTAGCAAGTGTTCTTACCTGCTCTGCAGCAGCAGCAGCATAAGTAGATCTAGTCTGCCAAGACCAAACTTACCATCTTTTCAGATCCATTTTAACAACTTGTAATGACTGAAATACAGTAAAGTTAATCTGAACAGATTTAAACAAAGACCACCTGGCTCAGGTTGAAAGCTCATGGTTGAGCTTTCTGAGAGCAAATGAAGATTGGGAACAGTTTGACACTCGACAAAAAGAAAAGATCTGCATCCTAGTAATGCGATTATGGTTTAAATATGTGTTTAAAGGTGGACCAGAGTAAAAAAAAAAAAAAAATGTCTGCGTTATTTCAGCTGGTACTGATGCCGATAATTTTAATTGATTTACAAGCTACTAATTGATAATGCCTGTAGTAACAGAACTGCAGCTACAGGAACCATCATGTGAGTAGAGTAAAAAATAATAAAACGGGAAAGGAAATTGTCACAACTCTGAATGACTAATATTGCCACAACTCGAATGACTAGTCTTTGTTTCTGCACGTACCATTTGTATTTATCTATATAGATAAGAAGAGCTACCAACAAAGACAGTTTTAAAACATTCCACTCCTTTATCCCAATAAGGGCATCATCCTAATAAATGTTGATAGATTGTGGAAATGATGTCATTATTGGAGAGGGGCTTTGTTGCTCTATATTTCTAGCACAGTTTCTTTACAGAAAATATTCTATCAATGAATAATATTATCTATGTAAATTGCACATATGTTCAGATGAGCCTTTAAAAAGGATATTTCCAAGTGTACATAAATATTCCATTTTGTAATAGCAGAACATTAGTGACACTCTGTGGCAAAGATGGTAACTGCAGCCTTTTCTGTACTGGTGTCCTCACTTAATCGAGATTACCCATAAAAATAATCTTGAATACTGTTTAGACATTTGGCCTTGGCTGCAATAAAACATCTATTTTATTGAGAGTAGATAAGCCATCTTTAGTATGTCATTCCCTTGGATGCTTTGCTGCTCAAATGAAACACAACTATGAGTCTTTGACCAAAGGCAAGGCCACTTTATATCAAGGGTAGTGTGTCAAAATGTGACATTTTGATTACATTTTACAGGCCAAATTAACCTTGATATGTCCAACCATAAGATTAATGGTTGTTAGTTTGTTGTTTGGCAGCCTTGTTATAAAATAATAAAATCTGTTCCCCTGCCTTTGCACTGAGCTTGTCCTCTCACCGATTCACAGAGAAGCCTTCAGAAAGCATGCATCAAAAAAGTTACATAAATAATAATAATAATAATAATAATAATAATAATAATAAACATAACCTTAGTGTACAATAATAGAATACAATCTGGAACACTTTTATTGTAATAATGTAGATTTAGGGCATAAAGAAACAGTTCTCACCATTATTATTATTTCCACATTCTGTTTTTCTGCCTTTTCTATGGTTTAATCATGAACAAGTGTCACTAATATACAAAAGATTTCTTTGTTTCTTTTACCCACAGTTGCCAGTTGTGATATACTGCATGTAAAGTATATAAAATGTGTATATATAGTTAGTCCATTGCAGGCTTACAGTGTTTGTTTTAGTGCCTGAAACACCTAGGCCTATACAGTAACAATATTATCTTATAATATATTTCAAGAAAGCTCTGTTTAAATGTCTGGGTCATAAAATGTGACTATTTTGCATATTATGATACAATTAAAATAGTTGTTTCTATTAATGGGCCTATAGTAGTTTGGATGGATTTTTTTTCTTTTTCGCTCTGGCATGATCAACAGAGTTCATTATATACACCGATCAGCCACAATATTAAAGCCACCTGTCTAATATTGTGTAGGTCCCCTTCGTGCAGCCAAAACAGAGCCAACTATTCTTCTCTCCACAATTGTACAGAGCGGTTATACGAGTTACTGTACACTTTGTCAGTTCGAACCAGTCTGGCCATTCTCTGTTGACCTCTCACATCAACAACGCATTTATGTCCACAGAACTGTTGCTCACTGGATGTTTTTTTTTTTGGCACCATTCTGAATAAATTCTAGAGACGTGCGTGAAAATCCCAGGAGATCAGCAGTTACAGAAATATTCAAACCAAAGTCTGGCACCAACAATCATCCATGCGATTATCTAATCAGCCAATCGTGTGGCAGCAGTGCATAAAATCATGTAGATACGGGTCAGGAGCTTCAGTTTATGTGTACATCAACCATCAGAATAGGGAAAAATGTGATCTCAGTGATTTCGACCGTGGCATGATTGTTGGTGTCAGACGGGCTGGTTTGAGTATTTCTGTATCTGCTGATCTCCTGGGATTTTCACGCACAACAGTCTCTACAGTTTACTCAGAATGGTGCCAAAAACAACAACAAAAATATATCCAGTAAATGGCAGTTCTGTGGATGGAAATGCCTTGTTGATGAGGGAGGTCAACGGAAAATGGCCAGAATGGTTTGAGCTGACAGAAAGGCTACGGTAACTCAGATAACCCCTCTGTACAATTGTAGTGAGCAGGGTAGCATCTCAGAATCCACAACACGTCAAACCTTGAGGCGGATGAGCTACAACAACAGAAGACCACTTCGGGAAGTTTGGACACTTTATTAGGACCATGTTGTTCCTATAAAGTGCTCAGTGAATGTACATGTGCCAGTGCTAAATATTAAAATAAAATGACAAAACTACTTTATCCTTGTAAACTTAACCCCATGAAAAGCCAACAGAGATGTAGGCTACAAACAAATATGTCCCCTTGTCCTCAGCTTCTTTGTTTTTGTACAAGGGTGTTTACACAAAGGCCCTCTGTGTGGAAAATGCTGATCCTGTTTCTGCAGCTAATGTGCCCCATATTCCTAGGGAATTACTTCATTATTAATTCAGGATAAGCAGCTTGCTCTGTCTGTCTGTCTGTCTGTTAGGCGGCTGCAGAATGATTTAGTGTTACCAAATGAAGGACTCTAAAAAAGGATCCAGTGGTTCCTGTAAGTCAGTGAAGGAACAGGGAGTTGATCCAGTATTCCTGCAATCATCACTGCATTTACCAGAGTACAGTTAATGTCTTTGTCACTGATAAAAATGTATATAATTTGGCTATCTGATAAAAAAAAGAAAAAAAAAGTAATAAATAAATAAATAAAAGAAAATTGTTGGAGCACTATGTTTTTATTTAAATAAATAACACTGAAAATGAGTAGCAACTAAGTAGGCACACCATAAAGTTGCATTTGCTATAGGATGTATCTCTATAGCAACAGCAGACTGCACAAGCACTTTCTGTCAATTCAAGTGCTTTTCACTATCTGAAGGCAATTTGATGAAACTTAAAAATGCCTACTGTCATTTATCACCAGTTAATCAAAAAATAAAAATAAAAAAAATAAAATAAATAAATAAATAAATACTTTCCTTAAAATAATACTTTCCCAAACATACATATGTGTAATAAAATAAATCCGATAGGTAAGGCGTTAAAAGACACTAGAGGCAAACCTTGACAGATTATGTCACAAAGGTAAACTGAAAGCTATCTTATCTACATAAAATCTTTTAATTCTTTTACTTTTGTAAATGTAGATGTGAAAAAGGAAATAGCAAAAGTGTTGTGTTCACTGAAAATTGTTCATTGAAATTTTTTTGGAGGAGACAGTTTAAAGGAAAATTCTGGGTTCAATTCAAGTTAAGCTCAATTGACAGCATTTGTGGCAATTTTGATTACCACAAAAATTAATTTTGAGATTTGTCTTTAAAAAAAAAAAACACAAATATGTGAGGCATGGAAGTGAATGGGGCCAATATGTAAATGTTAAAATACTAACTGTTTCTAAAGTATAGCCACAAAACATAAACATATGCATGTTAAAGTGATTTTAATGTGATAAAATAGCTTACTACCCTTTTCTGTGTAAAGTTATATCCTATTTAACAACTTCGTTGTCATGATGATGTCACAGCATAAAACACTAAAATCCTAAACAACTGTAAAAATAATGATTTAAACATCTCGACAGCTCAAATAATACACAAGTTTTAACAGAAGAATAATGTAAGTTATTTTTTTAAAAAAACGATAAACTTCACATTTCTGCCTTTAAACCCTCCAAAAATTGGCCTCATTCACTTCCATTGTAAGTGCCTCACTGTAACCTTGATTGTTGTGTTGGTTTTTTTTTTTTTTTAGAAAAGGGGAGACAAATGGAAACTATTATTTGTACTATTATTATTATTTTATTTATTTAGTTATAATTTTTTGTGGTATTCAACATTATGCCACAATGTTGTTGACTGAGCAGAACTTGTTTTGAACCAGGAATATTCCTTTAAGATTAGAGGAAGCTGTTGAAGTCAGGTTAAATGGAGAGAAAGAGAGAAAAGAACCTGAACTGTATAGTGTGCATGCTTGTTTGTACCACTGGTTAGTACATATTTCCAAAAACTGTAATGATACACAGTTATAGCCTACTAATCCATCTAGCATGCTAGCACGCCTTATTCTCCCATCTGGTAGGGAAAGGAAGAATATTCGTACTGCAAAAGTGTAAACAAAAAGTCTGCCCACTGTGTATCTGACATGAAAATGCATTGAAAATGAAACATTAAAACAAGTTGCCAATTTGCCACAACTGCCCATTGTGTGCCGATTCAGTCGAATCCTGCCACTAGGTGCCATCCTCCGCTCTCCGTTAAACCAGTGCTAGAATGTGAAGCGAGGTGTTTTTCTCCTCCTCCAAAACCTGTGATGAAGCCGTGTTCCAATGAAAGCAGGTGGAATTCCCCCTTTCAGCCAATGGCTCTCTGCCCTCGCAACAATCGTTTCGAAAAGGATGTGTGGGCTCGGTTTTGGCGCTGGTGTGAAGTTGTTGGAAATGGACATGCCCAGGAAGCAGGATTTTAGTATTACAACGCCGTTTAGGACTACCCGCTGGAATGGGAACAGCTCAGCAGATTACTAATATTTGGACACATAGGCACCTTAAACCAGACGGGGAAATACACACGTCTTGCGACTCCGGACTGAAGATAGTGATTTCTTCAAAAGTTGCTCTGTCAAATGCTATAGCAAGCGTGAGAAATAAGAGTAACCTCGGGCTAAAAACAGACATGGAACGCAAGAGTTAGACTTAGTCCTGACACCACCAAACTGTTGACTTCTTCCTCGAGCTGTTTTTGTTTTTAACTGTGGCGAAAGACGTATCAAAAATAGTCACCATGCCTGCCAAAACAAAATATAATTTAGTCGATGATGGGCACGATTTGCGGATTCCTTTGCATAACGAGGAAGCATTCCAACATGGAATTAATTTTGAGGCAAAGGTAATTTTTTCTTACGTTGTCTTTATCAGCAACATATTTATGCGTTTTAACTACCACTAAAGATATCTGCATCTAGTGTATTGCAAATCCTGTTTAAAGTTGTTGTGCCAATTGTTTACATTCCATATAGCAGTCAGTTAATGCGTGCGTGGATTTTCATACCATATTTCTTTCACTAAGCTTAACTTGTCGACAGGTTGTCTAATATATTCAATCTTCTTGGCTTTGATTTCCAGTATATCGGTAGTCTGGATGTGGCTCGACCCAATAGCCGTGTGGAGATTGTTGCGGCCATGAGGCGGATAAGGGTGAGATTTATGGTACTATATAAAGTTGAGTGAATGTAAACTTTCCAAATGTCAGTAAATATAGATTTCGCAATGTTTTTAAAATCTTGGTATTCTGAAACATTATGACACGAGCTGGGGGCCGTTCACACAGAACGCATTTTTGCCTCTGCTCTTTTCACTTGTTGTCCTATGTAAACATGTGTCAGACGGATGTCTTTGACCGTTGAGCCGCGTTTTTTTTTGACGCGTTTTTGAACTTCAGCTGTTAAAGACGCGTCTCGAGACACGTCCGTCCGTGGCGCTGCATCTAGATTTTTCTTAGCGCAAGCACGCGTTCGGTGTGAACGGCCCCTAAGCCTCTAATAGTCCGCACGGGTGGTCTTCATCCCTGAAGGAACAATCAAAATACAAAAGCCGGACAGATCAATGAGCAAATTGTTTACAAAATGAAAGAGTGGATATTGATAGCCCTGTCAAATGTGCCAGTCCTGTCATTTATGTCGCCTTTGGCATAACCACAGTGTTTGTGAATGTTCACGTGTAAATAGAGAAGGGCTCTTTGAAGTGGGGGACTCGTTTTGGCGCCCACCAGCCATGCTTGGATGTGAATGCACTGGCTTCCAATGTGGCTAGACCTCCCTTGTCTGGAGAAAGATATCCTCCTACATGTGCTTTGCTGTCATTGTTTTTGTCATGGTCTTCAAACACTTATATAATTTGGTATATGTATCCAAATGTTCTTACAAATTTCTGTAATGACCTGGTTGATTTGAAATGTTCATACATGTAGTAAAATTGTTGAGCTCTGATCAGATCTTGCCACTGCAGAAAGCCCACTGTCCAGGTACAATGACATATTCAAAAATGAGGTATGCTACTTGTCGATTTACAGATACATTAGAAAAAAATGGTTTCTTTCCCTTATAATATTGTAATTTCCTTCCCGTGACTGGTTTACAAACCTGAGTGTGATCTTCAAGGTAGCCAGATATTATCAGTTAGCTGTATTAATGTTAGCTGTATTAACTTCACTACTTAAAATGTAAAATACTATTTGATTGTTGGCAGAGAGGTGTGCTTTACCTGAGCATTTAATATATTTAAGATATCTATTTCTTCTTCTGGGTATATTTTTAATTGTGTCACCTGGCTATTGCAGTCACAATGATAATTATTTTAATTGTAAGTAGGCAAAGCCGTGGTTTGAAAGTAACAACTGAAATGCAACGTCCTGGTTTCCAGAGTGGCAGCACGCACCAGGTGCACTGTGCAAATTATTCTATTAACCTTTTCAGTGTGCTGGACCCCCTGTGATGGTTTGGCAACTGCAGCTGTTACTGGCAAAGGACAGCCATAAACATGCATTTAAAGCAGGGAAATACTGCCAGTGTGTTAAAGATCAAACACACAGAGTAACATGCAGAAAAATGACCCTATTATAGTGGTCAAGTAGTGTGTTTTCTTTTTTCTTACAGTTCAGCCACCCACAACATTGTTCAACTTGCATGAGCTTGCTGCACTGTAATTGATTTCTTTTATTGAACCCCATATATATATTTTTTCTTTTTAGAATATGGACCTTATTTAACAGCATCTTCAGGAAAATCCAATAAGTATGTTGTCAAATGAGATACTACTTGTTTGGTTTCAGTTTAAGCCTTATTTCCTATATTGATTGATTGATTTATTTTTGCCCAAAATCGGCAAGCTGCTTTTCTGTTTATTACTTTGTTTATTGCTATTGTATACTAGATTTATAAAATGGAAACTATCGATTTGAATTGTTACAACATAGCATAACAGACATCTCCAAAAAACAGTTTTTATTGTAGTTAACTTTTGACTGTTGGAAATTTGATGTGAAAGTCCGATGAAAAGAAGAGTTGTACATACTGCAGAATGTGTAGCTGAATTTACTCTAGTTTCACTACAGTGCTGAACACAATTAAATGGTTCCTTACAGTGCTTCATGCATGTTCTCTTGGTATTTCATGTTTTAGAATCATATGTGGTGTCTATAAATGAAAGGAGAATCTTAAAATGGCTGTAGGAAATAGTTTCTGTTTAGTCTACCTTTTGATCTTAATTGCCATCATCCTGATAAAGGAGCATGGGGTTAGGATTCTTAACAGCGAAGAAAAGAGAACCAATGATATGTGAATACATAAGTCAGTTTAACTTAAATCAGATAGTATGAAAGGTGAGAAAATGATCACCTTTGATGTTTTGGTCAAAAGTTTAGTTTTATAAAACCACAGTGCAGGAAGGGGTGATTTGGAGTCCACTGGGCCATTAAAAGCATGAAGCCAACAATCACTGGCAATTTCCACCACACCCAGATTCCATTTACACAAGAAAATTATCTGGAGTCAGAAACGTATAGCATGTTGTCATGTTTTATTTAGTGCAAAGAATGTCTTCGTTATCATTTAATCATCTAATAATAAAAATATGCATGAGTGCAGGCTTGTGTGTAGATTTCCTATAATAGTTTTCCATGTGCCCTGATCTGTGTGTGTGAGCACAATTTAGTTAATTTAGTCGCAGATTTTACATTGCGTTTAGCAGACTCTTTTATTCAAAGCGACTTTTTTTTTTTTTTTTTAATGCAAATACATAAAGCGATTCATCCGAAGGAGGCAATAACTTGAGAAGTGGATGCAAGACAATGTTCCAAAATTGCTCAGAGAAGTACAGGCTAGAGATAAAAAGTGAGAAGGAAAAAAAGAAATAAAGAAATTAAGAGGCTAGATCTATGAAGAACTTTGTGCTCTTGTAAACAACTTTGTGCTCTAGTAGTAATTTAATCAAGAAGGTAAAAAAACCACAAGAAGGATGTTCCGTTTTTGGGCAGGGACTGTAAAGACAGTAAGCCCTTGTGTCATTGCCCACATATGAATTGAGGGATTAACTCCCATTATTTTCTATTATTTTGGGAGTATATTTTAGAGTGTGAAATGTTAGCTATTTTTTTGAATGTGTGTAATATCCAAGGCTGTGTGTATTTGTATTTTTATTTGTGTTTGTATTGTGTATATAATATTAATAAATGTTAAAGTTTATTATGTGTTTGAATAAAGTACAATGTACAGACTTTAAATGTAAATTAATTATTTGAATTCAGAGTGTTCAGAAGCGGGAATTAATTAAACCCCTATGTTAGTGAGTGATAAGTGCATGAGAAGAATAAAAATCTAATTAAACGGTCAAATTAAATAGTTTAAATTAAAACAAAGGAGGAGCAAACAATACAGATTAGTGATTGGTCCTTGGCAACACTGTTTGCACATGTGCAGCTCATTCTCGTCTATGTCAGCTGCCTTGCGGTCAACTGAATGTGCTGCTCCTCTCTGCCACTCACTGAACAGAGTAGACGCAGAGAGGTGTGCCTGCGGCGGGAAAACAAGACCTCGCATTCGCGGGGCAGTACTGGCGACTCTCTTCTACGGAAAGTAGATATGGTTTGTCCAAAAAGTCGCTAGATTTGTTTCTAGGTGCTTTTTGGAAAAAAAAGTCGCTAAAGGGGTCTGAAAAGTTGCTAAATCTAGCGACAAAGTCGCTGAGTTGGCAACACTGTCAGTCGACATAAGCGAGGAGACTGACAGCTAACGTTGTTAGCTAATGTTAAAGTTACCTAACTTGGCTAACATTAGATTAAAATTAATTATCAATGATAACTTCTGCAGTAACGTTATCTGTTTGCTGTCATACATTGATATTTAAAAAATTGTGTTTGGACTAGTGGATACTGTAACGTTAGTTAATGTTACCTCAAATAATGTTGTGCTCTCAAAATGCCTTGGTGTCTTGGATGCAGCCAGGTTGTTCCAGTGTGTGTGTGTGTGTGTGCGTGTGAGCATGCACGGGGGGGAGGGTATTCCTGAAGCAACGGCGCAAAACACAATGTTAGAGATCTTTAATGTTATTATGAGAAGTGTAAAAATATTTTCGGTTCATTATGAAACTGTGGCGGGACAAATTAGACAGTGGTGGGCCGCCACAGTCTAGGTAATTAATGGATGGACACTGCATTCCACCAGTGAGGAACAGTGATAGGAAGGTTTGGGAAAGTGATTTTGTGCCTCTTTGTTTTGAGGCGCTGCTCACTCATCAAATTACAGGCTTCGGGAGGGAGCATAGAGTTTTATAGTGGTTGATTATGTAGTTTTGAACTTAATACCTGCAACATCAAGCCTGTCCTGCTTGAGCTCCAAGCCTACCTCAACTTTATAACTATGGCATTTCACTTAATCATTAGAAGAGCTTTAACACTGAAGTGTGACCGAAGTGCATCCATTGAGGCTAAATTACAGCACCACCTTATGTTTACAATCTGGCTTCCTTGATTTACATTTATGAGATACCTAACACTAGCAGACACCTCGTAACAAACAACCTGATCGCAACATTATCTTTGTGGAGATGATTAGCATTAAGTAGATGTTACTGTGAGATTTGAAAAGGGGAAAATTTATGGTCCTGCAGTCCTCTCGTAAAAGCTTTTAGTCTGGTTTGCAAAGCCCAGTGCACTTTGCTCTTATTGCTGTGCCTCAAATTTATTGCCATATACAGTATATTGTTAGCCTTAAGATGGTCAAGCCTCATTCTTTGCAGAATTCATTACTTCTTGTACTTTAAAACTGGACCTTTATTAAAGCGGAAGTGTGTAATTTCTGCACCACTAGTGACCACCAAATTGAATGGCAAAAATAAACATAGTTTTCAAACAGTTTTTCGAACACTTCCCATTCTGCCATTGATCAAGCAAACAGATAGTCAGGGCTGACCCTGGCCAAATCGATGCCCTACTTAGAGTTCAGTTATAATCTGATGCAGTTTCCGGTCTCAAGTTTCTTTACTTGCATTGGTGTATATTCTTAGTTTGTAATGTTTTAAGTTATTACATTTGTAAAAAATGGTCAATAGTTCAGTGCAGATACTTCAGATTCTAGATGAAAGTGCCTCACGTGAGTGTGTAGATGTTATGAAGAGATGGTCCGATGTTACGTTGATGTAATTAACCAGCCATATCTCATTAATATACGTTGCTATTTGTACGTTAATTTTTGTAACATTTGAAGTACATGTTTGTACATTTGGATAGACGCTAAAACATACAATATGGACGTTTGAAAGCATCTAAAACATAAACATTTTTATGTAATTACAGCTTTAGAAATGTAAAATATTGATGAATCCATTACAAATATATTTTAATACACAAATCGATTCTAAATATATTTGTACGTTTTTACTGTTTTATAGATATTATAGATCCCTTAACCACATTTCAACAATATAAAAACATGTGACAAGTAGATTAATGTACAGTAGCTATAATGTTTGTTACAATATATAAATGTATATATATTTTACAGCCACTAATCCCACACCTACTCCTAAACCTAACATATCCATTTATTTAGCATATAAAACACGTAACGAGCAGATAGATTTAATCACACAAATGTATTCAGAAAAATGGCAAAATTCAGTACAAAAGTAGTTCAAAGGAAGATGCGCTGCATCCGATCTGCTCCCTGATGGCATACAATAGCGTTGTGTGAGGTAGAGAATGAAATTTAAATTAATAATGGTTGAAAATCTTCTTCTGATGCACTCCATAACGGCACTGTCATTTCTCATTCAAACATATACATTGCAGAATACGGCATGTTGCAAATGGTCACAAGACACTTGAGAGCCAAGACATCACTGCCGAGCTGATCGTAATGCTTTTTGAGTCGGCAATTATTTAATTTTGAAAACAAAACCGCACTGGTTGATGGTTACGGCGGGCGTGGCGGCGCTGCGGCGGATGGTGACAGAGATCATTGAATAAAAGACTTGAATTTGTGTGTGTTCTTCACAGAAAGCAGTCTGAAGATTTGAATTATAGTTAACAAATGCATAGATTAATTTTGATATTGGTTTGTGGTGGGGTTTTTTTTTCTTTTCTTTTGGGCATATTCTGAAACCTCCTTTTGTGTCCCATAGCAAAGGAAAATAAAATAAATGCTTTATAAATAATTAAATGATTACAGAGCTTTTATTTTATTTTAATATTTTAAAGTTTAGTGTTGGTTAAAGTGATATAATCCTTTAAAACATTGTATAGGGTAGCAGAAATCACACAGAACTGAATGAAACTGTTAAAATGTCATATTATAATGTCAACTGCATTAAATAAATGTGATGGCATTTAACTAATCTCATTGATTGTAAACTAAATGTAATTAACTGATTAATTCTATGAATTATTCAATATTAATCAATTCAAACAGTACACATAAACATTTGTACGTTTCTATAGTACGTAAAATGATGATGTTTAGATGCTGTCAATTAGTGCCCGACCGATATATCGGTATGGGCATATATGTTTACTGATATGTGCCGATATGAAAACTTTTTTCCAGAATATATAATGCAGAAAACAATGCTTTAGAATTGATGTCATAGCGTAGATTGTCCAGCAGAGCGCGCTCCGACTCCATTGTTTACAGAGCTGAGCTGATGGTGGCTCTGCAGACAGGGTGGAGTTCAGCGGTGTGTCTTCACGGTAAGTTGCTAACTAGTTTGTGAAATACTTACTGGAAAGTTAATAAAAAATGACCCCATCATTTTCCCTTTTCAATATTACTAATATTACGTTAACCCTGTCCCTGACAACCATGTCACTCATGTTTATCTTTGCTATTGTTTGCTATGTTAGCCAGCTATAGTTTGTCAGTGCAGTAAGTAATGTAGTAGATTGAAAGGTAAACATCTGAGCATCTTTTTGCAGCTCAGCAGACAACATTGCGGTGGTGGATTGTGTATGTTGAGTGTTGATTTCACGCTATGTTATTACCTAGTTGGTGAGACACAATGCTGGAAAGTAAAATAAACAACGTCGGTCTTTTACTCTCCATGACAACGAGCTTATAGCTAACTAGCTAATCACGTAGCTACTTTCATTGTTGTCAGCAGAGTGGAAGCTAATGAGTAAACATGTATTCACCTAACTGTTTTGTTCAGGATTCTCAATTTGGTACCCCCTTCAACCGAACAATTCCAGTCATTGCATTTACAAAATGTAATATTTAAAAGTCTGGTTTTCCACCGTTGAAAGTTTCCCCTGAACTTGTATAGCAGAATACGGTGTAACACTGCTGCTGCTGTTTATCTTGACCCGGCAGTATTAATATAGTCAGCATTTGACTGATACTAAACAGTAATACTGATGTTTATTTAGCTATTTATTTTATTTTTATTTATTCTTTATTTTAATGGTCAGCATTTGGCTGATACTAAACAGTAATACTGATGTTTATTTAGCTGTTTATTTTATTTTTATTTATTCTTTATTTTAATGGTCAGCATTTGACTGATACTAAACAGTACTGATGTTTATTTAGCTATTTATTTAATTTTTATTTATTCTTTATTTTAATGTAAATCCTGTAAAAATGCCACTTATGCATTTACATGGCCACAAAAGAGAAACCCAGGTTTGTTAAACCGCTTTCTCTTAATCCCTTAAGCAACGTAAGGAAATAGGCATTCTCGTTTACATTTCAGAACGCAGCTTTCTGCAAAAACCTTGGAATAAACTGTTTTCTTAAGTGCATGTAAACATGTTTTGAGTGCCTTCAAGCTAATGTGTATTTTTGTTTGAAGGTTTAGCCTGAGCTATACATACCAAAAGTTATCTGCTGCCTACCCAGGCTGTTAAAAACTAAAACAACTAAACAACAAAACTAAACAACAACTGTATCAGTATAAATATTTGCCTATTCCCCTTTGCTGCCATGCTGACAGAACTGGTAAAATGGATGTCATTATCAGTACCCAGTACTGTTTGTCTGACATTTTGTTGTGTCAAAAACTGGATGACTTTGTGCAGTACTGTATGAGAGCAACCTCTCTAGGCATCCAACCCTTACAATGTGGCTCATTTTGTCTTTAAAGTGCCTTTTTGGAATTTGGAAAAGCTCTCTCTCCATCCTTACTTTGCCTCTAGAACTGAGCAATCCCTGGTGTCACATTGACCAGCAACAGAACAACAAAAGCCAGAGAATACTCGAGCCCGTACTCTTCTTAACCATAGAAACGGAGAGCAGTAAATTGACTCATAACTCTCTTCCTTTCCCCTTGAGTGTCTTTGCCTTGCAATCTGTTGTTTTCAACCCCATCAACCACACAGCAAAATCTCATCTTGAAGCATGTTTATTTCCCTTTTCCAATACATCCTCTTTTGTGTGTCCTTTCACTGTAACAAATGAAGAGTTTGCCCTAATTTGATCCTCCTTTTTAATTAACGTCTTCAGCGGCACAGAGATATAACTCATTCCTTGCAATTTCTTTTTTTTTCTTCCTTTGAGGGTAGAGAGTCATTAAATATATCTGAGATATATCCAGATACCTGGCCCT
The DNA here is from genome assembly GCF_019703515.2 of Myxocyprinus asiaticus. Classification (NCBI taxonomy): domain Eukaryota; kingdom Metazoa; phylum Chordata; class Actinopteri; order Cypriniformes; family Catostomidae; genus Myxocyprinus; species Myxocyprinus asiaticus. Next base: position 33,045,160 of record NC_059355.1, read on the forward strand.
GTTGGACATTGATTTTTTTTTTTTTTTTGTCAAAGCGAGAGTGCTAAATAATGTTCTTGTCTAATGAAATCACTTGATAAATTAAAAAGGTATAGAACAACACCTCCACTTGATGCAGTTTATTCAATTTTAATGATTTCAGTACAGCACCCACTCTAACTCATCAATAAATTCAACAGTTATTGATTTAGTCACATTTCATTTATTTTAGAGTACAACATGTTGTTTCTTTCAATCCCTATTTAATACATTATGTATTAAACTTATTCTGTGTGAATTACGCTCTAGATAATGAGGACTCTTCCTTTTGAAGTGGTTCAGCCACTGCAAATGTCATTGGATTGTGATTTAGTGCTGAAGGTTCCTTTCCCTTTCTCTTTATAGTTTTCTTTCTAGTGTTAAGCCACTTCATGCCCTGCAGTGATTCACTGCAGTGAGTTATTCTGTCTTGTGTTTGTTTGAATCTTAATTATCTCGGGTCTGCTCTTTGTTTTCTGAGCAAATAAATAGGATTGCTAATCAGGATAGGATGGCACTGAAGCTGATGCCATTTTAAGGTGCCTAGAAAAAAATACTTGCAGTTAAACTACCACAATTGTGAGATTCTCTCTTTTTTTCTCTTTGTCTAAAATCATTCCACCAAAGTGTTTTTTTGTTTGAATTATTGAGCAATTGTGACAAAAACTCTCATGCCAGTGAACCTTCAGTGGGCAAGTAATTTAATCTCCTTACTAACAATGACATAAATCCTCCTGTTTCTCGACAAACCAAAGGGCTGCATGTTAACACGTCTGTTTTTGTTATTATATTGTTAATAACTTATTTTAATTTTTTAACAATTAGCTGTTCAGTTTCTTTGTGTTTCCTCTTGTAATCTGGATTTTCTCATTTTCTTTAGTACATCTTTAATCTTATAAAACAAAAAGTAGAAGCTTCCTACAGTTTGAGATCATTTGCTTTAATAGGCAGTTAAGGCAACTTTCAATAACACATAATGCATATTAATGCAGTATGGTTCAACGATTTTAAGGCAAGTGAATTGCCCTTTGAAAATTGAAGGACTGCTTATTTGACCAGTGTTAGTTCATTAAACATAATTGGATATTTCCCAAATGTTTCTCTCTTAACTATTCATTGCTGTCATATTTAGCAGTACTCTGCCTTAAGTGCTGACATGCTTTCATTAAAGTGGAAGAAAGCCTGCTTTACTGCCACAGTAATGAGCTACCAGTGAAAATATGACTGCAATCATAACAGTGCACAATGTCTTCTGTCTAAAGTCTTTGCAGACCTGTCATGTCAAACTCTTTCTGTCTCCAGGCACGGCAATTTTTTGCACTTTTTAAATTGTCAAAGACTATTGAAGTGTTCATAATTGTCAGTATTACTAGAACCCTACTAAGTGCTTTAATAATGGATTAATACATTTCTACTAATCAGTTTTTGCCCCCTGTAGTTTAGTATTCACAGCTTGAGTCGTTACTAAGCCCTATGTCTTACCTTTGATGGTTATACTATAGAGCAAGCTTCTGTCTCTCCTACTGGTGATTAGGCTGCTCGATTATGGCAAAAATCATAATCATGATTATTTTGGTCAATATTGAGATCACGATTATTTAACACGGTTACTCATTGACTATGGAAACATCATGCATTTATTGAACTTTAAAAAAAAACTTGTCTTTTTAACAGTGGATTTCCTTGAACTTGAAATGTAAACTGCACTGGGTAGGGGAGGAGGCTTTTGTCATATGGTAATTATTTTATGTCACGTATGAATCAGAATCAGAATCAGCTTTATTGCCAAGTATGCTTACACATACAAGGAATTTGTCTTGGTGACAGGAGCTTCCAGTGTACAACAATACAAAAACAGCAGCAAGACATAGATAATAATAAAAAAATAAAAAATAAAACTAATTATACACATACGTACAGACACACACATACATACATACACACATACACATGGGTAGTGCAAATCTAATACAATCTGTTATGTACAGTGCAAATGTTGTTGTTTTTTTTTTCTTGTTTTTTTTTTCTCTCAGAGGAATGAAATGGCAGAAGAGGTTGGATGTGTTGGATAAATATAAAAAAAGTACTAAACTGTGTAATGCACATAGTTATTGCTCAATGGGGCAATTTAACTGTTGATGAGATGGATAGCCTGAGGGAAAAAAACTGTTCCTGTGCCTGACGATTCTGGTGCTCAGGTGCACAGTTCAAAAAGGTAGTGGGCAGGGTGAGTGGGGTCCAGAGTGATTTTTCCAGCCTTTTTCCTCACTCTGGAAGTGTATAGTTCTTGAAGGGGGGGGCAGTGGGCAACCAATAATCCTCCCATTGTAAAACCCAAATAAAAGTATTTGGGCAGTTCACGTGTGAGATTTGGTTTGTTAAAATCCCCAAGAATAATAATAACTGAGTCCGGGTATTTTTGTTCTGTGTCTGTGATTTGATCAGCCAGCTGTTGCAGTGCTGTGTTCACACACGCGTTTGGCGCAGTATACACACTCACCAGAATAAACGAGGAAAACTCCCGCGGCGAGTAGAAAGGCTTACAGTTAATAAAGAGGCTTCCAAATTAGGACAGCACATCTTCTTTAACGTTGTTACATCTGTACACCAACTTTCACTTATATAAAAGTATGTTCCACTGCCTCTCGTTTTCCCCGTTAACTCCGTGATGCGATCCGCTCTGAACAGCTGGAAGCCAGGCAGATGTAACGCACAGTCCGTAATGGCTTCACTCAGCCTGGTTTCTGTGAAGCACAAGGTAGCAGAGTTTGAAAAGTCCTTGTTTGTACGGGTGAGGAGATGTAGTTCGTCCGTTTTGTTAGGAAGAGAGCGGAGATTTGCTAGATGAATGCTCGGCAGCGTTGTTAGAAGGCCGCGCCGACGGAGCCTGACCGGCGCGCCTGCTTGTCTCCATCGCCTGCATCTCATAGCGCGTTTAAACAACACAGCTGCACCTCCGACTAAAATGTCCAGCAAAACGTCCGAATAAAACCGGGAAAATGTTGTCTGGTATATGCTGCTGAATGTTCAGCAGTTCGTCCATGGTAAAACTGACTTGAAAAATATTACTAAACACAGGACAAACAAACAAAAACAACAAAAGAACTGAAGAGCTACACACCGAGGCGGCCATCCGCGGCGCCATCTTGATGATAAATCAAATTTTTGATATATTGAATATTTGAACTGTAATAAAGGATGCTTTAAAGATATAACGCCGGGGTGTTTCATTGCGAAACGTAATGAGGCACAATAATCGTTTTATCTCGATTATCTTGTTTTCATAATCGCTGGAAGCCAAAATCATAATTGAAAATAAAATTTGATTAATCGCCCAGCCCTAATAGTGATTTACACACACTATCAAGGCATTCTTCATTGGCATAAAAAAAACTATTGTCCTTTCTTGTAGGGTGCAGGCCTCCAAGTCTGAAAGACTTCTCAGCCCACTAAGTGCCTACATTTATTGCATTTCTGATTAACAATCATTGCTGCCTGACAATGCTGATTCATGTTATCACTTTGCTGATTATATATGGGGAGAATGAAGCTTTTAATTTGTAATGGTTAAACTGAGGCAATTGATTTGATGGAACCTAGTAACACTTCATGGGCAACTGTGGTGCATATATATATATATATATATATATATATATATATATATATATATATATATATATATATATATATAGTGTATATGTTGGTGTAGGGTTGTGGACTTTAACTCTATCTGCTAGATCACATTATTTGTGCCAGTTTTCAATTTGATGAGATCGATTTGCTTTGAACTTATTTTCACCTTGAAGGGAGTCTGCAAACATCTATTATAGTACTCGTGTTGTAGAAATTGTGAATCTCTTATTATCATCCCATCATAAGAGAGCTAATAATGTACACTACCAGTAAGCGTTTGGACACACACACACACACCCAGACATTCTTTAATTGTTACTTTGCACATTTTAGAATAATAATCAAGCAGTGTTTTTCCTGGGTCAAAAATGGTCTTCGGTGGTGGCTGACATACATGTTCATCATGATTCTTTCTTTTTTTTTATAATAGCAATTAATAATTAAAATATGATTGCCGCATTTCATGTTTGTAATGAATACTATTTATTTTTGATCATCTGAGCATCTAGAAACTTTTTAACTACAAAGTGCTGTGGGAAATCAAACTATCTTTGATCATCTGAGCATCTAGAAACTTTTTTTAACTACAAAGTACTGTGGGAAATCAAACTATCTTAACAACTTATTTCTATAGGGCTAGTTAAAATATTTATGAGCCGACCACTTTATTGATTTGGAACTGTGCTTATATAGTAAATATGTTTGTTTCTTACTCCATAACAGATATTGTTTCCTTTTATCAGAGTCTTATTGAATCATTGTGATTTCAGGAATATCTGAAGCCAAACAGGCCAGTTTGTTTCCTAATATCAAACATCATTAGAACAGAAAAATATATTACACATGACTTTCTTCATAATTGATATAGTTCCAGACTTTTATTCTACATTGTAGCCTAACTACACCTGTGTTTACCATTGTTAAATCTAGGGATGTCCCGATTAGGGTTGTCACGATACCATTAATCTTACGATACTGTACCAGCTAATGTATCACGATACCACACAATAGTGTGTTAATTCACAGTTTGTCAAAGCAAAGGTGGTTATTAGAAACTAGCCATTCCACTTGTTGCTCCGGAAGTGGTGAAAATAACTGATGGATGAACAGGAAGAATGCTCAAATGGACTAACTTGTTACCTAATGCATTCTTAGTTTGACGTAAAAAAAAATAAAACAAATTGCCACATCACAACAGCCAGTTCAAACGGCAACGGCTTTAAACTTTTATTCCACTATTTCTTTTATTATTTGATTGTTGGTAACATAAAAATAAAGATATTGTAATGTTGAAAATACTGTTTTGAGCAGCTGTTTCCTTTAGACATTTTTCACAGACTGATGATGAGTTTCTGCCTTATTTAGCAGCGTAAATCTAGCAGGCTTTTTTGTATGATCATTTTTTTAAAATATTGAGTGTAAGATTATAACATTATTCTTTGTGTTATATTACCTTGGAATTAGTTTTAAAAAACGATTTACCACAGCTGCGAGGGGGTTTCGATTACAGCTGCTGAGAAAGTGACAGTAAATTTGGCATCTTCTCCCATCTAACTGTCTTAATCCACCACACTCTTTTTTTTTTTCGTCTTTTTTTTCTGGAATGTCATTCAAATGTAAAAGTGGACTTTTTGTTTTGCTCTTGGAGCAAATGGGTAAGTGAAAATAGTATTTGCTGTGGTCTCCCAAGGTCTATTACAACCACTTCAGCCCCTCACAGCGCGAGTGCAGATTATACACACACACCGGTTTGATCGCAATGCTCAGGGACGTGATTTAATCATAGTACGAATTTTGCGAAGTTACTGCCACCATGCATTTGTACTTGGGGAAAAAATTAAGCAAGTGCAACGTTCGATTTTTCAGACAAATGGTAAATCTGTAAATGTTAAGATAAAGCATTTAGGTTAAATTAAGTGGCACTAACCTGTGTGTATTCTGCAGAGGCAGTGGGATGTGTCCGAATGTGTTTAATAAGGTTGCTGGTGTTTCACCCTTTGGCTTGGAATCTCTGTAGACATTCAGGGCAGATGGGTTTTCCCGGTCTCATCAGGCAAAACACAAAATAATTCAAAATCTCACTGCGTGAATTGTGCTGTGTAAAAAGCATCTCACTCTCCAAAGTTTTACTTAAATCCATATTATCCATTAGGAGACAAGACCGGCAAATTAACTCTGGTATTCAGACCTGTGTGTTTGAAGCATGGGAAAACCACACACTGAAAAATAAATACCATATAAGGGGCAAATTCTAAACAGCATTTTGCACTCTTAAAGGGCACTGCGTGAAGGGGACACCACTTGAAAAGACTATATTTTTAATGTTATTGTAGACATAGGTCTGATTCAAATGAAGGCTTTAGCAGAAATAATATTTACTACCGCACATACCACATAACTCACGGTACTCTTGTATTGACGGTACTACCGTTTAAAAAATACTGTGTCACTGCCAGTATTTTGAAGCTTTAGTATCTCGATACTACTGTAGCACCCTAGTCCCGATACTTTTTTTTTATTTTATTTTTTTTTATACGTATACGAGTACCAATACTTTATTTTTGGTACTCACCGCTATCGAGTACCTGTTTTTTTGTTTGTTTTTGTTTTTTTCTGAACTCCATATCAACAGTTTATTTTAATTTTATTGTCAAAATGGTTTTTAAATAAATTAATGAATTAAAACTTTAATCAAATGAAAATTTAAATTTTCAACATAATATTGTATTATTTTTTATCAAATGAAGTGCTTATATACAGGACCTCTCAGCACAATCCAAAATACAACATTGGAGTTATATTTTGTCAAATGAAGTGCTGCATAACAGAGCATCAAAGATGTTAGATACTGCTGAAGTATAATACAATTAATACTGATTTATTGTTATTATTAGTAGTATTAGTAGTAGTATTACAGTGAATATTACTTTACAGCAGTGATATATTTCTGTCATACTTTTTTTCCTATAAATTTAGCTTTTATTTTGACTGAGCTTTTATTATGAAGTGTTTCTGTGGTGTTTTGACCAAGGAGCTCTGATATTATGACGGCAGCTTCCCACTCTGGAAAAGCCGGTCGCTATGTGACTCATAGTGATTATTTAATTGCAAATGGCTGCTATTTAATTAAATATGTATGTACTCTGTGTGTGCCTCGTGCTATAACGTGAATTTGCACTTTGTTTACAGTCATCTGCTACAAACAGAACGCTTGATGCTCATGACAGTGTTTTCCATGGATGCGCCAAAGAGGAGCTTTAACGAGCATGAGCAGCCAGCGTCAGCACAACACTGTCTCCACACATTCACAAGCGCTCACATTTGAATTACATGCAAACTATATATTTATCTCATTAAATCGCAGCTTTTATGGTTAAATAATCTCACTAGGACATAACGAGATTTTAATTTGTGGGTTGAATGTTTACATAATGACATTCTTAAGTCGGATGGTATCCGTTTTTGGTATCAAAGCATTTTTACGTGTACGAGTACCAGTACATGAGCGCGGTATCAGACCCGATACCAGTATCGTATCGGGACATAGTTAAGACCATGGATGGATCCTCAGTGGTTAGGTAGTTTTTCTAAAAAAAAAAGAAACTGATTATTTTTTATGAAAAGAATAGTAATAGCCTAAACACACTTAAAAACGTACATTTTCTTTAATACAACTGCCACAGTTGTAATGAAAAATCTATTAAAGTTTACTGTTATAAATGTTAGTAAGGGTATTGATGTGTAGATTTAAAAATTCTTGTAATTAATGCTGGTGCTGGTGTTTTCTCTTCCCCTTGTCAGTGCTGTTCAGAATGTTAGTGCTGTCTTGCCATTTGAAATGATTTAATTGCTCCACAGCACTTTAAATTAGACAATTCTCAAGTAGAATTCAAATGGGTCGCATGAGGTTTATACGCCACGATATCGAGGGAAGCCCAGTTTAATCGTGCATGTTATCCGCTCTGCACTATCCTGTTACCGGAGCTCGCGAGAGAAGCCCGGTTGACGTGCATGCACTTGCGTGCTCCAGTACGTAGCATTCTGAGATGCTATTCTTCTCACCACATTTGTACAGAGTGGTTATCTGAGTTACCGTAGACTTTGTCAGTTTGAACCAGTCTGGCCATTCTCTGTTGACCTCTCTCATCAACAAGGCGTTTCCATCCACAGAACTGCCGCTCACTGGATGTTTTTTGTTGTTTTTGGCATCATTCTGTGTAAATTCTAGAGACTGTTGTGTGTGAAAATCCCAGGAGATCAGCAGTTACAGAAATATTCAAACCAGCCCGTCTGTCACCAAAAATCATCCATGTGATTATCTAATCAGCCATTCTTGTGGCTGCAGTGCATAAAATCATGCAGATACAGGTCAGGAGCTTCAGTTAATGTTCACATCAACAATCATAATGTGGAAAAAATTTGATCTCAGTGATTTGGACCGTGGCATGATTGTTGGTGCCAGATATTAAGATTATGAGGAAAATCTAAATGCTGTCAGGTGTGTCCAAACTTTTGACTGGTATTGTATGGTTCTTTGTAATGAGAACTGAAATGAGCTATTATGAATGTCTTATATTCATATGTTCCTTTGTCATACTAAAATAAACTTTTTAATTAAGTATAATTTACAGATTCATTGATTTGACATATTGCATACCATGTAACATTTTCTACTTAATTTAGATTTAGTAGTTGTCTGAGCCCTAAGACCAAAGTATACTTCGGGTGTGTGCACTGCAGAATGCTGCACGCACAGTATGTGCGACGCAAATTGCGTCATTAACACAGCCACGTGGCTTGACCGCGCACTGCCTAGATTTTCTTGACACGCACACGGTCCTCGGTGCGCATCGTCTGCTTATGCGCTGGCCATTGACTGTACTGAAAGAGTGTCACAAAGCAGTTGTAGTGTGCATGCGTGGAATGTGTTCCTATTCGTTTGTGGTCAGAAAAGTATACTCACAAAGGCAATGTGGTCGACAAGGAGCGAGGCGATCCAGAACACGCAAAAACGAAGTATACCTGGGCCTTGAGGTTAGATTAAGAATGCAATCGAGGTGCAGTGTCTATCACCTTAATTAGTCTTAAATAATTACCTTGTCCACTGAAGCCAGAACAGTAGCATGAACACCCTCTGTGTTTGCCGAAGTAATAACATTGGCAGATGCTCTGTGATTTAGCCCATACTGGGGGGATAAAACAGTAACCTCCCTCTATTCATACTGCCCATCCCCCAAACCATTTGCTCATGCTGCACTGTTTTAGGGCTGGGGTATATGAGCCATAGCAGAAAAGCTTGACAGGATAAAGGAAGTTAAAGAACAATGAGACAAACCACACTTAGCTGAAGGATGGTGTGTACATGAACGTAGAGTGGTGGCTTGGGATGGTTGTCAGTGTTTTGGCTGAAACATCAGGTTTGTCAGGAAGGAAGGAAGGAAGGAATGGGATAAAGGTCTTGAGTAAAGTTTTCTGCTTTACTTACGTATGTAGAGAGAAACACCAACAATGGCTGCATTCGTACCATTTACTGTAGTGAGGACCACATCTATGTGAAATACCAGCGTCAAGGAAGTGGTTTCGTTGGTGTACTGATTATAATGTTGATTATTACCACCTATAATTATGCAGTGAATGATATAATTTAATTACCCCTTATATAACCCCTTAATCTGTCTCCATAACTTGCATTCCAGAAATGTCTTAGGCCTGTATCTTTTTTTCTTCTGTTATGTACTGAGACTGTACCACACAGTATAGTGCTCACCGAGGTTGAAACAATTTGCCCTCTCAGAGTAATTGGTTGAAATGAGGGATTACTGCCCTGCCAGAACTTATTGCATTTCATATGAAAAGGTAGAGTGCTTTGCCGACCCCTCAGGGCATGTGTCTACATTTTAGCATCTCAATAGTCTGGGAAATTACTGGTTCCTCTGCTGGTTCAGGCAATAACGTGACCTATACATTTCAATAATTGGAAGCTCCTCAATTTTGTTGCACTCTGAGATCCGCTGGTTGGCCACTAATTGGCGTCATATGCAAAACTTTTAAGGAAGAGTTCATCCAAATATAAAAAAATTGGTTATCATTTACTTAGCCTCATGTCATTTCAACCCCATACTGTTGAAATACATGGTCGATGGTGATTTGTACTGCCTAATTCCAAAATGGACAAAGAAAAAAAGCACCAGAAAAGCAGTTCTATATGACTCGTGTACTATATTCCAAGTCTTTTGAAGCCCATGTGATGGCTATGTATCAGGAACAGACCAAAACAACGAGATGTTCATTGATAATCTTGCCCACCAGCAGAGCTGACAAATCTCAGTTGTGCTTGTTCAATAAAAAAAATGGTGCCTTTATGCACGTCACATCAGATTTGATGTCACTGACAGCGAATGGCATGGTTCTTGTGTGACACATGACCGATCGTTTCTCTCCAGGCCATCACTTACATTTTACTGCTATATTCTGTGTTTTATAATGTATACAAAGCAAGCACGTATTTCCACACATTTCGCAAAACTGTTTGTTTTTACCACAAGTGAGTCTCCGTTAAAGTTCACTGAGCAAGCGAGCGTGCGCATCCGCACCAATTAAACCGATTACAATGGAGAAAGGGAGCGCAATCATTTGGATTAAACTGTGCTTTGTGGTTTGTCAACTGTGCAACATCATATCACAATTTCAGTTTTAATGTAACCAATTGTGCAGCTTTCAGAATCAGAATGAGCTTTATTGCCAAGTATGCTTACACATACAAGGAATTTGTCATGGTGACAGGAGCTTCCAGTACACAACAATACAAAACAGCAACAAGACTTTTAAAAAATAATTAAAATTGAATAAAAAATAAATAATAAGAAAATAAAGTATATATATATATATATATATATATATACACACACACACACACACACACACACACATACATATAATATATATATACACATACATATACACATATGTATTGCAAATCTAAATACAAATCTGTTATATACAGTGCAAGGGAATGTAATGGCAGAAGAGGTTGGATGTGTTGGATAATATAAAAAGACTAAGCTGTGAATTGCACATAATTATTGCTCAATGGGGCAGTTTTAACTTTTCATGAGAAGGATAGCCAGAGGGAAAAAAACTGCTCAGAGCACTGAAGCATCGGCCAGAAGGCAACAGTTCAAAAAGGTAGTGGATATCACACAATGTCTCTGAGGTCCAGTTGTGTCTGTTTTTAAAGTGTTTCAGATGACTTCTTATCCTGTCAGCGCTTGTAATACAATGAGAATAAGACTTTTCAGCAAGAGAGTGAATCTGCACTGCGTTTACAGATGATTGTACTATATTAAACTGTATGTAATGCTGAATATAATGTATAATAATCCTAAGGGTCCTGATATTTGGAAGTCCTGATATTGCCAAATGTAATGATTTCACCAATACATTTATAATATGGCAGCCAGTAAAATAATTTTGTAGTTTTTGTTTAAGCACACAATATTTGAAAATAATTGTTTAGAAAAATGTAATCAGTGACAATACTCTTTTAAAACCTACAATATTAATTTAAAATACTTAAAATGTAAATAAGCAGTGAAAGTGTACAAGCATATGTATCTAACATATGTATCTAACATAATTATGTATTATATTCAGCTGGGCTGAATTTTTTTTGTCCCACTCCAGTCCCGATGGATCATTTTACTCTTTAATGAACAGTAATTTTTGTTAAGTTTAACAAGTAATGAAAGGAACTGTTTTGTATATGTCCTGAAAGTAATAATAATAATAATAATAATAATAATAATAATACAGTTTTGAACTTTTTATGATTCAAGCTTTGTTCAAAGTTTTGTGAGTATAGCATTGTGAATTTAGTACTGTAAATCAAACCAAATCCTTATGCCCTTTATCATTTCTGTTTTTCAAAAAATCATATTTGAGTAGAATACAGGAAATAACATTTCTGTTTTTATCCAATTAATCGATTAATCGAAGAAATAATCAAAGATTAGTCAGTTAACAAAATAATCGTTAGTTGCAGCCCTACTAGACATGTGGAATTTGAGAGCAATGGCAGAGGGAAGGATTGGAAAGGAAACCGTGACTTAAATTTAGGTGTGTGTAAAATGTATTCCTTTATTTAGAATAATTTTTTTAGTAATCTGAAATCGGGGCCTATATCCTCGGTGATGCTTGGTTACCGGCCCCGTTATATCTGGTATTAAGATGCATTTTGGGCAATCCATTTGAAATGGGATGACGATGAAGACTGGTTTAAACGGGGTCCGAAAGATTTTGAGACTTGCCCACTACTTGGTTGCCCACTGCTGTGGAACTGCACCCAAGAATTTCACACACCATTGCACTTGTGTATATGGCTGTGTGACAATAAAAGTGATTTGATTTGATTTGATTAATACCAGGTGTAAACAGGGCCTTATTCCTCTCGTTGCTGTGGTTTTGTAACTAAAACACGGCCCTATAATTTTCTTCAATAATGCGTGCAGAGAAGCCAATTATCACAAGCAATGTATCTAAAGGGGCACAAGCCTCATAGGCACTTTTGTGGCTAGGGCAGATGCAGCCCAACACACGCCTTCTGGTACCCCTCAAACGCTAATCGATTGGATGCACCAATGATTGTCTTTAAGCCACAATAGCTTTGAAGTGTAATTTCTTGCTGAGGCCACAATTTTTACAATGGTGTGGGTTTGGTGTTTAATATTGATCATAAATTAATAATGGCAAATGGGAATGTCACTGGCTCTCACCATTGCTATGATTAATGCCTGTGTATTCTCTTGGTGGCATACACTTTCTGCACCAATAGCCCCATTTACTTTAGAGTTTCTTCAAGTTGGACTAGGAATGATAATAAAATCAGTGAACCACAGCTTGGCACAGTTTGAAAACCATGCTGATATTTTGCTTATGAGACTATTATTCTTGTTTCAAATTGGGGGAAAAAAGCCTCTTACCTGAGTTTAAACCTAATTGAGTTGAAAAAATGTTAATTGTTTGGTGAAATGTGTTCTTACTCTGGGTTAGAACGAAACCTCATATCTGTCTTGTAAAACAACATAATCTCGTAAGAATTCATAGGTATTCTTATGTAAAGTTTGATTTAAATGTAGAATATTGACACATTGTCAGCATTTAAAACAATCATTTTACATACATTATTAACACCTTTAGAAACATACAAATGCTTTTGTATACTGATTAAATCAATGAATTTTGAATTAATAGAATTAAACAGTTAATTTCATTGCATTTATAATCAATGTTAAATGCTGTCACATTTAGGCTATTTAACCCTGCTGATGCATTTACCTAATACAGTATAACTTTAGAATGGTTATATATGGTTCTGTGTGATTTCTAAAGACAAAATTTTAAAATGTGCAAAAATGTTACAAATATAAAAGTACATATAGCTGCATATATAAATTAGATCAGGTATGTAGAAAGACGCTTACCTATGTACAGGGTTAATTGTTTTTGAAAGCATTTACATGTTAGCATTAAAGGAATAGTTCACCCAAAAATGAAAATTCTCTCATAATTTACTCACCCTCATGCATTATCATGACTGACTTCTGCAAAACACAAAGATTTTTAAAAGCATATTTCAGATCTGTTGGTCCTCACAATGCAAGTGAATGGAGACCAGAACTTTGAAGGTCCAAAAGGGAAATAAAGGCAGTATAAAAACAATCCATAAGTCTCCATTGATTAAATCCATATCTTCTGAAGCGATATAAGTGTGGGTAAGAAACATATCGATATTTAAGTCCTTTTTTACTGAAAATCTACACTTAAACTTCAACATTCTGGTTTGGAAGTGACTGTCACTTTTGCATTCAGCCACCTAATGGTTGGGGCTGGTCAAAGGTGGAGATTGATAGTTAAGGATTTAAATATTGATCTGTTCCTCATCCAAACCGATCATATTGTTTTAGAAGACAATGATTTAACCACTGGAGTCGTATGGATTACTTTTATGCTGCCTTTATGTCCTTTTTGAACTTTCTGAGTTCTGGTCACCATTCACTTGCATTGTGAGGACCAACAGATCTGAAATATTATTTTAAAAATCTTTGTGTTTTGCAGAAGTCAGTCATGATAATGCATGAGGGTGAGTATTTTTCATTTTTGGGTGAACTATCTCTCTAATATGCACCTTTTGGGAGACTCAGTGCAGAATGTCTGCTTTCCAGTTAAGAGATAGGCCTAATCTTTACAAAGCCAGGCTTGCAGAGGTCTTTACACAAACCTGTGTAGATCAGAATATGAAATCTCTGAGCTATGACTTCCACCTCTGCTGTCTTTGAAGTTTCTGTCAGATTAAGACTGTTATTTTGTTGCAGACTTCATTCACATTGAACCACAATCTGTAACGTTAATAGTGTCACTACGAATCAGCTCGATATAGCATATGCAGTCTGCCAGTAAAATTGGTCTTTTATGTTTAAGTTCTGAACATCCTCTGCATTTCTGGTATGGCCATAACCCTGCATTGTTTTGGTTATTATTCTCTTTGTAAGTTTATTTACAAGTACACACCAGTTTTGAACTTGAGCCGTTTTAACAGTTGATTTCCACCTCCTGCTGAGCCCCTGTAGGATTTTTGAGCAAATATTTGCTGTCCAAATGGTTCTAATTGGATATTCACTTAGGCCTTGGACACATTGTACTGTCCATGCTGTGAACATCACAGAGTAAACCAGTCAACAGAAACTTTACACCAGAATGTTTAGATCTTATTTCTACATTAGTAACCTTTTGAAATGGAGACTATTTAGTGACTGGAATCAATGGCTTGACATCATTTTACATATTAAAAGTGTTTTTAGACTTAGTATTATTATTATTATTATTATTATTTTATAATAATTTTTTGTCGTCTTAGCCTTTATTTTGATGGGATAGTTAAGCAGGAAGTTGAATGAGAGAGGGGGGTTGAATTGGGACGTGACCCAAGCCAGTCTCAAACCTGGGTCCATGTGAGCCAATGGCTTTTGCCTGTCATGAGCACTACCCATTGTACCACAGCTCTGAAATATTTAGATTTTATATTACTAAAAGAAATTTTGATTCAATCCATGATGTCGAAATATGTTTAACCTCAGTATTGAGCCACGTTCAAAGCCTTTGTTATATAGCTGATATATGCTCACCTTTGACCGCACATTTGAATTCTGCACACAAACTCAATTCTAGATTACTGCTCCAAGGTGCTTCAGACATCGGAACTATTTTAATATCATTTCATCAGTACCTTTTCATATTGATGTTGTCTTTTTTATAAAAGCAATTAGCCACTCAAAACTCTGCATTATAGTGATTTGTGCCATGAACTTGCTTTAATAAATTCATTTTTAGTTTATGAACCAATAAACAGTTCATAAGTAGTTTGTATTAGCAGTTGCTAAGTAATTTATAAATTGATGTATTTGTAAACTTTACTCTGTACGTGTGTGTAGAGAAGATTGTTTTATTAAAAGGGGGGGGGGGGGTTTCGGACACATTGTTCTCTTGTGCCTTTTGTATATTTGCTGTTAAAGTTTAATTTCTGCGCCACCAATCGGAATTGACAAAAATAAACAATGTTTTCAAAACAGTTTTCTGAATACGCCCCCCTTTTGCCGTTGGGCAAACAAAGAGATAATCTTACCCCCAACTCACTCCATTGGTTGAGAAACATTGTTGAGGCAGGTCTGAGCGTTTTGCTCAAAACAGTCAGAGCAATTTTCAAAGTGCCACAGAAAAAGTGACATACTTCAGCTTTAACTTGGCCTGGTGGAACTTGTGTGCTTTAAGTGGGAATAATAAACAAGTGATATTGTGCAACACTACTGTACTGTAATTGTTCTTGCCAGAAATGTCCATCGAGTGGCCATTGATATCCTGCAAATTAAGACTTATAATTGCATACTTAAGAACCTTATGCAAATACAGAATATCCTCTTATAAAAAGGTTTGTATGATATGATATTTTGTGAATACAGGGTTCAGAAGGTATTGAAATCTAGATGATTATAATGGAAAAATAGTGAGTAACCATGGAAACCTCACAATAGTCTGTCGAATAACAGTAGGAGTTATGAAGAACTGTGTGGAACAGCTCAAGCCTCTTTTGATTAACTTGCCAGGCAGAGACAGATCATGCCTCTAGAAAAAAGAAGGTATTCAGTAAATCTGTAAGGTTTCCTCTTAAAGGTTCTTTACTCAATCACACACAAAATATTCTTACATCCCATAGTCGCAATAAAAGTCTTTTGGACTCGAATCATGTTTCACAAATATAAGGAAGCAAATTAAAATTGGTATTTCATGTTCTCATGTGTTACTAGCTACTCTGGTATCGATGACTGTGTTTTTGCCAAGTAAGGGTGCCTTTCTTCCATCTGAGAAAAAGCTCAGATGGAGCGTTTGATGACTAAGAATGCGTAAACAGCTAATTGGATTTCCACACACAAAATTAGTTTTTTGGCAAAACTGTACCCACCTCTCTGAAATTCTCATTGGCCAGCAGATGCCTACGTTAGAGTGCATTGCAAGATGAAATGTTTGCACCTTTTGGTGGTTTGACAAAACATCACATTCTAATTTTTTCCTCTACGTCCTTCCAACGCACCATCGCTATTGAAATCGCACTCAAAGACATGTTCCTGGATCAACATCCAGAAATACTGGTCCTTAAACAGCATTCGTATCAACTAAACAGATTTTATGGAGCAGGAAAGGGGTAGATTTAGGCTTAAGGCTTGTGGTTGGGGTGGGCGATATGACCAAAATCTTATATCGTGATATCACAGATTTTATATCACAATAACGATATACATCGCGATATAGTTACATAAAAAAAAAAAAAAAAAAAAAAAATTGGTTTATATATTAAAATAAACACTTGGTTTGCCATGGGACACAAATGGAATTTTCAGAACATTCCAAAAAACAAAAACCACAAAGCACTATAAACAAAATCATAAAAGTAATCCATTTAATTTGTATCTTGGAGTAAGACATTTTAGTCCAGTACACATTTTGTCAAATTCCGCGAATATCTCTTCACGGTCCACTAGCTGCCCTTTCTGTGTGTGCGCGCTGAAAAAAAATCTGGTGTTTGTACACAGCCCTGGCTCTGTAAATGGGAAAATAAACAAAGTGGATCGGACTATCCACACAACTATTGCACATGTATGAATTTGGGGGGGGGGAGTTTCTGAAGGAGCACTGAAGGGATTGGTGTGTCTGTTTGGCAAATTCAAATATCAACAGTCTTTCTCAGGAATCACTTACTCAACCTTTAATTCTACAAATTGTAGTGGATTTCTTTAGATAATTTAAAAGAAATAGAGATTGACCGATATTTATTTATTCATTTATTTATTCTTGATACAGATATAGATGATTTGTATGTTTTTGAGTATCTGGTCACCAATGTGCAGATCCGATTTTTAATTGTTTTATTTCTGCTTTTTGACACTAAATAATCATGACTGACCAAATTGTGCCATTTGTCGGTTGTCTCAATATTAAAGAATCGATAACCGAGAAAAGTTTGCATAGCGTTAAAAGAATTCAGCCAAACCAATTATCCGTTCATCTCCAAGTTTTGACCTTGACTATTAATTCAACAGATTCTTGCCGTTTGCTTTAGATATAACAACTAGATATTGACTACATTTATTTATTTATTTATTTTTGGTAACTGATGCAAAAGTGATAAAAGAAAATTGCTAATATCGGTAAATAATCTTATAAATCTAATAAGAACCTAAACAGGCTCCCATTGTTGCACATAATTCATATTGCTGTGTTCACATTTCACACACACTTTAGAAAAGACTGAAAAGTTCCTAAGAGGTTCAATTACTACATGTGTGTGAGTACATTATGGATCCATCAGGCTGTAGCCTTTGCACATCTTTGATAGCTGGAAACCTCAGATGTGTTTGTGAAAACTGTAGTATTCTATGTCTAACAGCTTACTATTTGTTTTCATTGTCAGTTTGATCCAGGCATTATTTGGGATTTTTAGCTGCTGAATCCTTAACATGAGAGAGAAAGAATACAATAGGGATTTTGGCTGGCCTTCATTGTGTTTCCTCTATCGTCCTTTCTATATCAGTGTTTACGACAGATTAACTTTACAAGCGAGTTACGGTCAGCCTTTAATAATAAAATCACCATTTTCTCTGATCCCAGAGGGACAGGGAATACTGCGGTCATCATTTTGATTCCCACAGCAGATCCCTGTGGTTTTCATGATTTTAAGTGCTGAATTTCATTTCACAGCAGAAATGTGGAGCTTTAGCTTTTGAGGCTCTTTACTAACTTTATGAATTGCAGTGAGCAGTTTGACAGTAGCCATCCAGACTCCAAACTATGGCTGTGGAAACAGGCTTTGTGCTGAAGGCCAGATTTGTTTATCTTGCCTTCTTTCACCATTCAGTGTCCGTGTAGGCAGTACGAAGAGAAAATGCATCACAATGACAGATCTGATTCATCTGAAATTTAAATTAATTGGTTTGTATTACATTTATGGTAGGCTGCTGAACAATTTGTGTCAAGTGAATAAATTTGTTTCTGTGATTTTTATTCATCTGGGTAAACAAGTTATGCCATAATTGACCTTAAGTTTCATTTGACTTTTCATTTGATCAGTGATTATTTATTTATTAATTCTTTTGCATTGACATTTTTTACAATAAAACACTATAAAAGCGTGAAAATAGAAACAAAATAACATTTTGCAAAACAATTAGCAGCAGATGATTGATTTGCAGTATAAAGCTGGAAGTGGGCACTTTACAGGACTGATCTCATCTTCAGTGTTATCAATTTTAAAACACAAAACATCACACAAGGACCTTATGTGTTTTGTCTCCAAAGTGACACTTCATCTTCCATATGGGAGATATAGAGGACCCTATGTATTCATAGCAGCTCCAAATGAGTACTCATTCAGCTGAGAGGGCCATCATTGGGAAAGAAGATGGCCATTCTGTTTATAGTTGGCAGATGTGAAAGCAAAGTCAGAGGACAATTTTAAGATTTCAACTCTTTTAAGGGACAAAGCATAAGAGATCATATTTGGAGCAAGATTATGTTTGTTCTTCACAACCCTGGTAAAAAAAATTGGTGTGCATTACAACTTCCACAATGGGAGAAATCCCTCTGGCTCCCATGCAGTTATTAATTAGATATACAAAAGAGCCCTGTTATGCTGATTTATGCAAACAATAATGGCTTGGGCTTCATTTTAAAGAGGGAAATCATCCTACATGGCTCTCATTCGAAATAGAAAAAAAATGCTCAAGACCGGCATGCTGCTTATGAATTTGTATTGTCATGAGTTGGAATATACTTGTGTTAGTTTTCAGCTCTCAAGTTGCATTTCAAAATGAAGGTCATATTACATAATGTTTGTTTGTATTATTATTATTATTATTATTATTATTATTATTTCACTTTTTAATACAATGACCTTGCCGCTTGCTTGTTTTAAGACCCTCTTGCTTGTATCAGTGAGATGTCATATTCAGAGTTGTGAAATAATGGAAAACTTCATCGGTTATACCTTATTATACAGTAGTTTTAGTTTCCTGTGGTCTTGGGAAATTCATTTTGTTTTTCTCGCAGACGAAGTGATTCACAGCACTGCAGCAAGATATTATTCCTGCATAGCTGTCAGGGCCCATCATAACTTGTTCTCTGAATTGAGGTTGTGAGGGTGAAACTTCAAGCCACATGCGCTTAATTGTTCCAACAGGCCTACATTGTTTGCAACATGTAAGCTTTTTTGAAACACAGCGGCGAAAGGTTTGCCAGCACTTTGTTTCAACAATGACCGCAATCAGTGTTAGTATTCATAAATGCTGTAATTTGTCAAACTGATAGGTCTAGCGGTGTACTTGAATTCAGTGCATATAAACCTTTGTTTCATTTTTCCAGAACTAATCATCAGTGCACAAAATGGCTTTAAGTGCGCGTTCATTATTTTTTTGTTTTTTGAGCTGGCTGATAAGTTACCACGATCTTACTGACACTTAGTGGTGTGGATCCAGCTTCTCACAAAACAATAGCTTTTGGTTATACCAATAGCATTGTAGAAATGCACAATTCATAATCAGCCATGATTAACTTATTCCGTGAGCAAAAATGTCTGATCATACAGGGTTACTGAGAATGAGATAAAGTGAACAGTAGTTGGTCATGCAACAAAATCACACGGAAAGTCAGCATGTTGCTTAAGAGTGTTCCAGTACTCTAGGATCGGCCACATTATTCCAACTCACCCAAAAGCTGCATGTACTGTTAACATGCGCTGGACGGACATCTTTGACACACAAGAGTGTCTTATTTTTAGACACCAAGTAAAGTTAAAAAGAACTTTCATTTTTATAAACGTATCACAAAACACCTGTGTTGTTTCATTCGTCATGTTGCGTTGTACTGTGTTCTGAAGAAATTTAGGTTGCAAAGATGACTTCATGTGACTGTTACACCATTAAACATGATTCCAGGTTGTTTTTAACCTAGCAAAGTTTTAACGCTTAATAAACGGTAAGACAGAGTTTTTTCCCTTTTGCTCTGGTGTGCATATTTACATACAATAATTAGACAAGTTCATTGCCATTTGATTTAAAACCATTTAAAAGTCAAATCCCTAATTTCCCTAAAAGGCAATTTAACCACATCAGTGTAACTCCACACAAATGACAATACTTAAGTTCGCTGCCTCACAGAAATGTGAAGCTGCCGGGGCAGAGCGCATATACAGCCATTGACAGATTGATTAGTTTTGTTTGACTTTAATGTAAGATTTTATCATTTGAAGATCTGTGTATTGTGTTATTTAGGCTCATACCTTACTGTGCACTTCATTTGCTGCTATTTTGAGTAGTGTTTGAGGAAATTCCATTGCAGTAAACATTCTTCATACTCACGTCCTGACTCCCGACAAAAAACTGATTAACTGTTCGTGAAACTTCGCAGATAACTGAATGTTAAAAACGGTAACTGTGCACATCCCTATCCTGTACAGCTTAAAACAACTCTCTTTTGGCGCCCCTTCATGGACATTTCACCCAGAAAATGGAGCTCACACGTGCCCATATGCCCAACAACAGTTACTGCTTTGGCCACTGGGGGCAATGTTTTGCTTTTCGGAAAGCACAGGCCGATTTTTGTTAAAGAAAAGTCAACCTACTGTTTCCGATTTCACTGTGAGATCAGTCTGGGTCATGTGATCTCAAAATGGCAGCCTCCATGAGGCAGTCTTGTAACAGTTTTTTTGTGGATTTTCTCCCCAATTTGGAATGCCCAATTCCCAATGCACTCTAAGTCCTCATGGTGGCGTAGTGACTCGCCTCAATCCTGGTGGCGGAGGACGAATCTCAGTTGCCTCCGCGTCTGCAATCCGCTTGTTGAGCGCGTTACCACGGAGACCTAACGTGTGGAGGCCCATGCTATTCTCTGCGGCATCCACGCACAACTCACCATGTGCCCCGCCGAGAGCGAGAACCACATTATAGCGACCACGAAGAGGTTAACCCAACGTGACTCTACCCACCATAGCAACTGGGCCAGTTGGTTGCTTAGGAAGCCTGACTGGAGTCACTCAGCATGCCCTGGATTCGACTTGTAACTGTTTTAAAGAGATTTTTAATAATCAATATTCATTTTATTAGGGTTAAAACTTTTCAGTGAGAGCAAATTGCTGAATGCACCTTTAAGTTATAGCATTCATAATTAGTTTATTTGCTTATGCTTATGAATAATGTGAAAATGAAGCGACTGTCAATTGCATGACACACACCACAGATTAGAAATGCATTTTTTGCTTGTTAATGTAATGACTGATCCCTCATCATGCCAAAATAATTGTGTATGTGCTACAGATTTGACAGCTTGACAGCTTTGACAGTTTGCTTTCAATGCGTGTTCACTAGGAGACTTGTTTACTCCTACATAACAACACCACGCAAATATAAACCCACTGTCACTTCTGACAGTTTTTCTTTTTCCCTCAGTTAACTAATTTCTGCATTGAAAGAAATTGTAGTAATTGAAAATGCATGTTTCAGTGAGTATTGTTAGATCAAGTGTAAAAATTCTTATGATGTGATAAATGGCAGAATTAACCATGTATTGTGGAAAATATTATGCATTGCAGTAACTTAATAGCAAGGCCAAATTAATTAATTTTGATTTCTTTTTTCAATTAGCTCACAGACACCCTTTTCATCTTAGAGTTGTTCTGGATTACACCTCAAGTAGTGTTTGATTACAGTGATGATATAGGCAGCTCTGAATAAAGGAGAGTTGCAGGTCTGGCATCAGTTTGAGAAATGTCCCTATGTTTAGAAGTCGACCTGCCAGTGCTTCGGTAATGAAACAAGCTTTTACCTGTAAGTTACAATTGCAGAGCAAGGCCACCCCAATGGATCAGCTATATTTCATTTTCACAGTCATGTTTTCAGGTCTCCGACAGTGGTGGAGAGTGAGAAAAAGAGAGAAGTATGAATGCAAACAGGCTGTATTCCCCAGTGATGCTCTTCACAGCCAGCCTAATTATAATGTTAAGAGTCATTTGAGAGTTTTCACCCTTTTCAAGAAAGGAGCCAGTTACCAATGTTTTTAGAGGGACTACAGATCATGTTTTTTTTATTATTATTATTAAATCCTATGGTTTTTTAAATTAAATGTTCAACAAGCACATGAATGTTGTTTTCAGGTGCCCACAAAAGTTTGGCCATTGACTTTGAAGGCAAAATTGAAGGCTTTGTTATCTCAATGAACCCTCTCAGTATTATTTTAAAAGTCATGAAACTTGGCTACTCAATATAGATTGAATAAACTGAATTTGTTTCACATATCTCACTGGAAATTATCTGCTGCACTAAATGTCAGTTGCATGGGGATATTTCAAAATTATTTACCAGTCATTTTATCAGCTGAAATGAGCTCATCAGTTTATTTTCTGTCCTGCCCAATGGTCCTTCTGGAACACCTTGAGGATATCTTTATTGGTTGCTATGGGAACACCATCCTTGATAGTTTATTCTGTAGCCATGGACACTGAATGAATCTAAATGTTGTTTCAGAGTGTGTCCATGTCTTTTGGTATTCTTTAAATTTTGGACTGTGGTCCCAGAAAGTCAAAGGTTCCACTTTATATTAGGTGTAGTGTGTGTGTATTAAATGTAGGCTACATCTTGTATACTGTATGTGTGTTGATCATGTATCCTCTATGTTCGTTTTACATTTAAAGTAACTGCATGTAATTACATCTAGTTACTCTGTTGTACTTATCGTTGGAACTATACTCTTCTATGTTTACATCTTAATTTTTGCACCCCATTGTAAATTGTATCATGTTATTTTAATAGGAATAGCATATATTGTATATTATTTATATTATAATAAATGCAGTGATCTTAACCTTAACCTTTCGAAAACTCTTAAATGTATAGTAGCAAAGGTGAATCTCATAATAGTTTCACAGAACATGTATACAATTAGTACATTATATCAAATGCAAAGCAGGGCCTGAAATTCTGCACGGGATTGCGGATAGAGGTCGACCGATATAACGGTTTTGCCAATTAATCGGCACCGTTAACAGACTTCTGGAACTATTCAAGCCTGGAACAGTTATCTGCAAAAATCCACACAGATAGTTTTTCCCCATTGCGTCCGGTGCTGGAGCGGCTGGGAGGGGTCCGCTGTCATGCAGTATGAGAGTATCACTTCACTAATGCCTTGTTGTGGTGTTTGTTTTGACACATGAGCCTACACTCTGCATTGAGTGGAACACTTCAGATGTGGATTTAAAACATCAACAAGAAGGTATCTATACAGTACAGTACACTACAGAACACGTTGTCATATCATTATAAAGTAATTCATTTGTTGACCAGTTGCTGCATTAGTAGATAACAGCAGTATGTTTGCCGACAAAGCTGAGAGGACTCTAACATTAAAGCTAACCTCAAGCGGTTAGAACAATGTGACAAAAATACATGCAAGTCCTACCCAAATGTTTAAATGTCACGATTGTTACCATTTATTACCATCTATTTGCATTAGTTTATATCCAGCTAGTCACGTTTATGCATTCGTTAGCCAGCTAAGTTGCATATTTAAAGCTAATGACATGAGAAAGTGAATTAATATCTTCATGTAGCCGATAGAAACGTATAAACAAATCAGAAATGCATCTGATTTCAAAAAAAAAAATATTTATCCTCACTGTAATACGATAACTTCAGATCGATCACATTCTTGTGCTAAAAAAGACTAGACACAGTGCAACAAATACAGTTTAACAGAAAGCAGGTGTCTCAATATGCTTTTTAAAGTTTTTTTTAATTAGACACATATAAAAAACTGAAGACACTGAATAAACAAAAACAACGAGAAACAAAGACGTTTGTCTAGCGTGTGTTTACATAGACATAGAAAAACAAATGGATGGTTGCAGTTGGTGGAGGTCTTTGGCCATTGCGTCTTACTCTCTTATAAGAATGTCTCAGATTAAGCAATGAGTTGTTTAAATGCTTTGTCAGGAAAGATGTTCAACTTGGAAATGTGTGTCTTGAGATCCTCGCCTTCGGTTCCAGTCTGTTGTGTTCCGTCTGTTTGAACAGCCCCTGGCCTGGGCTCATAGTCTGAGCCGCTTCACCAACGAGTTCAGCCGAATACCACTGCTATCTGTGAATATTGCTACTCTACATACAACTGTACTGAATAAAAAACAATGTGGTATTTCGCTGTTAATATGAAGCTCGAGTCTGGAGTAGTAGGAATCAGTGCAAGTGTAACACCACGTGAACTGTATTGAAGCGTTTTCCCCCCCCTCATTTTACTTTTGACTTAACATTTGAGAATATGGACTGACTAATACTTTTTATTTATTTATTTTATGCACATTAGTTGAAAATGAAAGGCTCTTTTTTTAACAGCCAGGATAGGAATTTTCTATGCAATAATATAACAGTGTTGAATGGTTTATGTATTTATTGTGTCTTCTTGTGGACCAAGGAACCAACGTCAATTTAAAAATCAGCTGACTTTAAAATTGGAATATTAGTTCATATATATTTATATTTATATATTTATCTCATTTAAAAAATACAATAAATGTACATGGTTCAGTCAGTACTGTTTATTTTTGTAATGAAGTTCAGCACTATTTTACTTTGAGTGTTATTTTTTCATTCAGTATCAATTTAAAAAACTATCAGTTGATTAATCAGTTATCGGCAGGTACTGCCCAACTTAGCTATCGGTATCTGTAAAATCCACTATCGGTCGACCTCTAATTGTGGATGTTGCGCACAATTTTAATCATTCCTGCAAGTTCCATTTTCATAATGCGGTACATTCCTGCACACTTTTATTCACTTACAGTGCAGCTGCAAATTAGTAAACCAATAGATACAGATGGAACAAATCAAATCATTAAACATGTTTTTGGATCAAACTGTAATTCCAGAAACTGCGCAAGTAAATCCGCTCTATTTCTCCTGTCTCACGTGCAGCTATCAGCAATGCCTTGAGCGCTTATTGAGTTTAGTGGGAGCGTGCGTAGTGAGGAAGTGCTTTGTCGCATAGTTATTGAACTTAAGATGTTACAGATGTATAAACCTTTCTAAACCTGTTACTGTGACATGCAAATGGAATTACACCGCATCTCCATGTGATAAAACGACATAGTTTCATTTTATTATCAGCAGAGTTGTTAACATTGCAAGCGCATGACAAGAAAGCATCAGTTTGGTGACGAGCTCCCATACTAAATTATGTGACCGTTCACTCCTTTCATTCAAAATATTGTGACCTAGTGAACATGGTCTCTCCCTGTGCTATAGCCTACTTCCCTGCCAATCAGCTCATCTCACTTATGCATCTGTCTGTTTGAAAAGCCTCCTCACCAGCTAGAAGGCAAAAGTGCGGGTTAGGTGGATGGGATAGATTTAGTAGTAAGTAGGGCTGTCTAGGGCTGGGCGGTATGTAAAAAATATATAATCACCTTAAAAAATATTGCGATATCCGATTTTATCGTCAACCCCCCTTGCTGAGGGTAGGTAAATATTTTTGCTTTATTGATTTTGCTTTAAAAATTTAATAAATTAATTGAAACACGAAAAACTTAAAATATATTTTAATCTAAATTCAAATGGCTCTTTAAATTAAATGAAATAGGCCATTAAAATAACGAAGTGATCAAACAATCTTGTATAACATCTCCCCAAATCCAAACATTTACCATCTCCAGCGGCCCCATTTGCCATCACGCAAGTATCCGTCAACGACAACAGGTAGAAAATTACTAATAGGCTACAAATTAAGAACTAAAGACAGTTATAAATTTAAAGGTCATAATATATAAACTTTCATTGTTCTTTCTTTAATACAAAGATATATATTACTGAACCTGCAGAGTTGCATTCACAATGCATGTTAACCACGAACTTTTACGTGGAAATAAAGTGAACTAAACTCACAGCACCTCCTGAGATGATCAGAGATAATTTGCAGCATTCTCATAGATGACACTATTCTTGCATATAGTTTTCAGGTAAATGAAACAGAGAAAAAAGAGTGAGAACACTTTACATGCGCGTGTTCCACGAAACAGGCTCGCGCTGCACGCCTCTGAACAAAGAGCGAATCAGACACGGGCATTGGCGTTTTTTTTTTTTTTTTTGTCTGTTCTTAATTATTTAGACTAAAGTGTTTCTCTTCAAGCCACATGTCTTTGTGTCTAACGTCATGTGTCACTCCGAGACGTCTTACTGGTCGCCCGCCTCTTACAGGTAGATGAGCAAAATTACCCACCCATTGTGAGGGGGAAATCTCTCAAAAGCACAGTGACTCTGAACATTATAATTAGGCTGGCTGTGAAGAGCATCTCAACATAAAATCCCAGTGGGGATTGGGAAATACAGCCTGTTTGCATACAAACACATCTGGATGAGCAGCTTGCGAACTGGATGTCGCTAGTCACATTTGGTGGGTGGCGGGTGCTAGTTTCACACCCTGGGCTGCTGTTTAAAATATTTGCCGACTTCCCAGATCCATGGTTTTGCCATTTCCCGATAGTGTTGCAAATTGGCATATTTGTAAGATATTGTCGATATCCGATTACATCGTCCTATCGCCCAGCCCTAGGGCTGTCACGATTATGAAATTTGGCTGACGTTTAATTGTCAAGAAAATAATTGCAATTATGACGATTAATTGTCTGTTTAAGGGCTATGACAATTAATTGTCTCGTTTAGGGCTTTCACAATTAATTGTCATATATATTGTCATATTTCTTTAGGTGCATTTGTGCTTTATACACTTTAAGAAGTCATTTTTACTTTAACTTCAAATATATAAATCAAATAACAAAATTGGGATATATGATTTCATTTTAAGGCTTTAAAAACTTATGAAAAAATAGTGTTTTAATATAAGAAAAAAATCTAAATACTTAAAATATCTCTCTTTTTGGTCAACTTTAGTTTTGGTCAATTTGACATTTTACACTGTTGTTTTTGAAATATATTTTATTATATTTTTAAATAAAAATTGTAATATAACTTTAATATAATATAATGCAATAGTAACGTATATTTATCTTAATAAATTCACTTTCACTCGTTATTTTAATGCTCTTTGATTAAACCCACGGACCCTTTTTTCTAATGAAGTAAAACCTCAAGCTCGATTGTACTTCCTAGTGCTTGACACATGCGCACAAAACTACATGGTGCTATAGGAAGTGTAATCAAGCTGGAAATCACTATGGTGCCTAGACACTGCAATGGCAAGATGTAGAGTGAAAAAGGAATTACATTTTGATCTGTTCTCACCTAAAACCGATTGGATCGCTTCAGAAGACATTGATTAAACCACTGGAGTTGTATGGAATATTTTTTGATTCCTTTGTGATATTTGGACCTTCAGATTTATAGCCACCATTCACTTGCATTGTATGGACCTACAGAGCTGAAATATTCTTCTAAAAATCTTCATTTGTGTTCTGCAGAAGAAAGAAAGTCATACACATCTGGGATGGCATGAGAGTGAGTAAATGATGAAAGAATGGTCTTTGGGTGAACTATCCCTTTAACACTCTGTGTATCCAACTTTTTACTGAACGCGGAAGTGTTCCACGATTCACTTCTTTTCAATTTCCGCTTTCCAGTGTTTTTACTCGCATCTGCGTATATTCTTAGTGGGTAATGTGATGTTTATAGTATTACATTTGTATGATTTGTCAAAAACGTGCCGATGCTTACCAGAGTCGAGATGACCATTTTTATTGACAGTTGCTGGGTTTCCATCCAAAATGTTTAGCATTTTTTTAAGCGCATTTCAAAAAATTCGACTTACGAAAATACATATTGTTGTGAGTTTCCATCCACTACGTAATGCGCATTATCATAAAGGAGCCGCCTCGTCATGATGGAGCAGCTGAATGACCTCTCCCTGCTTTGAGGACAGTTTTATTTGCAAGATTGGAGCAAGTATCTCATTTTATTAAATGCATCCACGAGACACTGCAGAATAAGTGTAATATCTGATATAATGTGGGCTGAAATAGCTGTGATGCCCACACACCGCCAGTTTCCGCATACCTGGGAGCACCCGCTCTCAAAACTGTTCTGGCGGATTGTGAGGACCCACTTTATCGACCAGCTGTGGGTTAAACACTTTAGAATAACAAGCGCTATGAGAATTGTGTGCCAAAGTCGGACCTTTCGGTGGGCTAATCACATCAAGCTATCGCACTCTCATAACACGAATGGTCAAAACACATTGTTTTGCGAATAAACCATTTCCATCAACTTAATGCGCATTTTAACTAATGCGAAATTCTAGAAAATCCACCTCCTCCTAGCGCAATAAAATGTATTCACATATCAAGTGTTTCCATTCAGGATTTCTTATGTGCAGTTTTGAAATGCGCATAAAAATAGTTGGATGGAAACCCACCTAGTGCCTCACAGGAGTGTTTAGATGACATGAAGCGATTGTCCGAGGTTTGTTATGTTGTTGTTGTTATGATATCATAAACTACTTTGAGTTGTTATGACAGCCAACAACTGCACAAGTTGAGCCTGAAATTCATTTTTCTCCAAATAACACTTAAATGGTTGTTGTTCTCCATCTGGATCGCTCATTTTGATAGTTTTTACATTGCGTCTCGAGACCGGAAACAGAAAACAGGCAATTAAAATCATTGTGGCGCCGCCTAGTGGTTGCTCTCAAAATTGAACATTTCCCATTACACGGTCATTTTAAGTGAAGCCAGATATGTTAAAAAGCCTTGATGTTAAATAAAACATTATTAATGATACATTCATCATTTTACAGAACATTAACATGATGTGCCTCTGTGAAGCTATACATTTTGTCTGCTTCTAGAAGTCTCAACTTAAGCAGCAGTAGTTGTTGCTAAGATCCACCATGCTTGATGATTAACGCTGACACATCCCTTTGTGCTACTGGAGAACTGTAGATACAGACTGCCCTGTGACTCATTCGCTATATTGAATGAAAAACTGTATCATAAGAGGTGTTGGTGAAAGGGCATGAGACAGAACATCGTGACTTTTGTTTCCTTGGAAAGTATAGAATGAATTCATTTCTGTTCTTTCCTGCCAGGAAATGTCAGAAAGCCTTTGTTGGAAATTGTGTGTACTGATATAGAAGAGCATTGTTCGATTTAGGATCTACTACATAAAAGCTCAGTTTAACATCCATCTGCAATAATGTTTATACGGTACATATCAAAAATCTAAAGCAGTGGTCTTAAACTAGAATTATTTGTGCCCACGAGCGAGGTGGTATACTCTATGGGGGGCCAGCAGAACAGTTGCAACAAATACAAGTGTTTTTATTACAACTATGAACTATTTTAAGTCATTGATGCAGTTATTCTGTGAGCGCAGGGGTGGACTGGCCATAGGGAGAACCGGGAATTTTCCCTGTGGGCTGGCGATAAGCTGAAACAGGTCGCCGTGTTATGCCGAATGGGCCACGACTGGCTGAAGAGGGCTGCAAAATCGTGCCACGATATGCAGAAAAGGACAGTGACAACACTCCCCCTCCCCCCAAACTCCTCCCCCGCTCAACAACTTTTGGGCCAGTTTCTATGTAAAATCCAGGGCCGATTTCTCTTCCTAGTCCGCCCCTGTATGAGCGTACAATTTTTAGGAAGGCACATAGTATATATACATATTAGGTATACTGTATATTAGGCAATCCTTTGAAAAACTATGGTATAATGTTAAGGGTCCATCCAAAATGCAGATATTGATTTTGTGGGCTTGATTTTGATAAACTAACATTTTAGAGGGCATATGAAAATATGTGGCTGTCTTAGTTTGAGAAAAAAAAAAAAAAAATGTGTTGGACTTCTAATCTTATCCACCTACATGATCAGACTAACAAGTTGTCTTGGTAGATGAAGAAAAAAATCGGTCTGCGTGAAGTAAAAAAAATAAACAATACCATTGATGGAGGATGTCATTATGATGGATCACCCTACCTCTCAGGGTGGTTCAATAATCAAGCCCTAATCTTACAATGCAATTTAAGTATCAGATTTAGTAGTGGAGTGTAATAGCAGGAAGTTATTTCCCTTGCCAGTTGCATGCAGCTGTCAACATTGAACCAGGACTTGATTTGTGGAATAAAGCAGTGTACCCCAATGAATCTACTTGGCCCATAAGGGTTACTAATTTCCTAATCTAGCCCAAAAGCATGCAATTTCTCAAAGGTGACCGATATAGGATATTGTAAATGCTATTGTAATGAGCAAAATGAGCTTGACATTTTAAGTGAACTGGCGATCAAATGAATGGCTTTTGCATTGCTACTTGTGCATAATCTGTAGCACCCACCAGTTGAGAAATAGGCTAATATCAACCAATAGACGCAAAAATGTTTTAATCTCCACTTTAGAAGGAGTGTGTCCTTGTTGACTATGAGTCAGTTAATTAGTCATTACCCTGGAGGTTTATAATAGATAATTACAGTTATAATCATTTATTTTTATAGCAGAATTAGCATGACTTCTGGGGGGATGTCATATGGGATCAGTAGATAGTGTGCTTGCCATATATTTTGGAAAGAGAATACATGTGGCCACATGTTGGAAAGTATATGCAGCCAAAGACTAAAGCTATAAATAATTTTTTACATCGGTTATGAATCACCTTTATAATTGGGAATAATGTTATGACCAGAAGATGGAACCATATTACATATTGTCCAGCAGGATTTGTTCGCAAATTGGACGCCACCTTTAGCTGTATGTTTGTTTTTGCATGCAGTCATCGAGGACAAAACATTAGAACGTCAGTATTCATTGTCAATTAATTATTTTGCTGGCCCATTCTTTTTCTCTCATCATATGAAATTCAAAACTGACACCTTTAAAATGCTATATTAAATTACATTACATTACAGTACAGTTTTTGCTATAGCTCTGCAGATTCAGGGCTTTTAGTGACTGTGCTACATCTTATCCAATTTCCGTGCCAGCGCAAAGCACAAGTGGGCTTGGGTGGGAGTGTTAGTGCTATCTGTGGGTGTATGTGCGCAATCTGTGGGTGTATATTGTATGCTAATTAAGTGGCGCAAAGTGCAATTTGTTATTTTCCTGAGAAATAGGTAATTGCTCTAAGACCCTTTAATACCACCTCTGTTTTCAGCGCAAAGCCAAATTTAGTTCCTACATTTGCAGTTTGGAGATTCCACCAGAAGTTGGTAATAAAGTTCATGTCCAAACTCTGAAAATATAGTGGAACATCAAATTATGTCCCTGACGATCAGAGTTGTATAGCTGTCCTATGAAACAAAAATGTAGAGGTTTGTGTTAAACTATCTATATGTCATGGTTTATTTTTCAATTATTATTATTATGTTTATATGTACATTGAATTCATAATCTAATTGGTATTGGTATTTTCCCACGTTATCATAGAGTGATTTTTATGTCACTGCTAAAGGTGACAGTGAAAGAAGTTAGAGAGGGTAAAATGTTTGGATTTGGGATGATTTATTTTTTTATTTATTTATTTATTTTTTTTGTTGACAATTTTGTTATTTTGATTAGGCTATATTTTCTTTTTATTTGAAGTGTAAATTGAATTTAGAAATATTTTTGGCTTAATTTTTACGTTTCAAGAAATTAATTTAATTGTTTAAAATCAAAATAGACCAGTAGAAGTGAAGTGTGTGCTGATACAATCACTATTAAAACTAGCCATGATTTTTGTGTCAGTAGATGAAAATTATTAATAATACTTACATTCCCTACAATTTAATGGAGCGTACATCCAAATCCTGACGGGAATAAAATTTTCTATGCATATAAAAGGAGTGTGTCCATATTTTGTGTTCTTCCAATTAATTGTATACAGTATATTTACACTGCCAACTAGGGATGGGATGATATGGTTATCTCACGATTCGGTTCGATATATGATATTAGGTTCCCATTTTGATATCTCGGTTCAATATGATAACACTTAAATGACAAAGAATGGCCGAAATTATTATTTATTTTTTTTAAATGCTTGCGCAAAATCTACATTATAATTTCTCATTAAAATAAAGTTCTTTAATACACAATTTAATGCTCAAAGTTTAAATAATAGAGTGTCTCATATACCATTCACTATAAGAAAAGATCACAAACAAATAAGCCTTAAAAAATAGTGAACTACATTTAGGCTCGTCAGGTGCAGAACAAGCAATTGAACTGAACAGAACCTGTCCTGAAAAAGTATGTGAAAATGTTTATTTTTTGTTTTGATATCATATTTTAACTTAAAAATAGAAATAATCTACATTCTATCAATTAATATAATTTCTTGAAATTGTATATATAATAATGATATGATATGAGGTGTCAATGTTTGAAATAATGTATACAATTTACAAGGAATAACATTAAGTTTACATTCATTTGTATAACGCGCACTATTATGGCACTGTTACTTTAAGAGTTTAACGTGCATCTCACAGACTCACACAGGTGTTTTTTTTCATTCATTAATGAGAGAGAAGTCTCGTTTTTTTAAGCACATCCGTGCAATGTTATTAAAATTAATATTTCTTTTTACTTTTTGATCTGACTGTAAAGAACAGAAAGGATATTAAAAGACACACTATTCAATGAAAGTGGAGTGCAGGTTATCATCTTTGATGGATACATATTACACGGAAGAAATTATCCATTTTAATCTCAAGCACTTTTCACAATTCAAGGTGATTTTCCAGGTATTCTAGTACTTAAATTTCAAAATGCTAAATTCAGGCACTTTCAACCTCTTAAACCCAGAACTACCTGGTACCAAGCCCTCTAGGGGGCGCTGATCTGCACAAATTGGGTGTCATTTTATAGCTTAGACTCTTATCTTTACAGTTAATATGGCTGATCTGACCAATTCTAAAATACTGCTTTTAAATTTGCAGATAAATTAGAACTATTCCATTTAAAAAAATCCACAAATTTGATTTTTTTAAATCTGCACGAAAATACCAAAACTTCATGGTCATACCCATTGACTTTGCGCATATAACTAATGGCATGGCGCTGTGCATAGCACTAGCACTCCTAAAATAGAACCCTCAAAATAGTGAAGCAGGAAGCATTACCATAGTGCATTCCATATGTCTACTATTGCCAGTGTTTTCTCAGTTTGCCATGTGAAACAGCTAGTTTCGAGTCTGAAAACTGAGACGACAATTGTACATAGTTTTCTTGTCCTCTTTTCTCTTGGAAACAGGGAGATGTGTGAAATTTGCTGTGACCTTGTGGATTAAGCTTGGAGTGGAATTCCAGATAAGCTCAAAGCTCTTTATTGTTTGACTCGGAGCATGCAGGTCTCAACTCTGTCTGTTTTTCAACACTGGTGTAGAGTTTAGCCAGGCCTGTAAAACGTGAGCCACACATTGTGGCTGTGTATATTTTTTTATTATTATTTGTACACTAAATAATATTTTAGGAAATGTTAAAATTAGGGCTGGAAAATGTAACAAGATAATTTCTTCGATTAAGAGTTGGCTTACTGAAAATTCACTAAAGCTTTTCCACACTTCCTGTGGCTACAATTGGAGGTACACACTCTACTCACTGCACATTCGAGCACAGAAACTGATTGTATGGAGCACATCTTCATTACATGCAATGCATGTCTCATGCATAATAAACACGGGAGCAGATTTACTGCATGGAGAATGGAGACTTCACCCGAAGTCTGGTGAGTCAGGTGTGGAAAAATACGGGCAAGCTGCCGTATCTCTTTGCATTACCCAGAATCATTCACTGACGATACAGGTCCACTGCCGTGTGGTGAGGAAAGCTAAGTGGGCGTTTTTAATTCATTCCAATGAGAATCAACCTCGCGAATGTGGCGCTCTGCTCCTATTGGGATGAACTGAAAACGCTAGCTCAGCTTCGCTCACCATGCGCCAGTGGACACGTACGGTCACTGTTATCAGAACCTAGTTTCAAAAGCAAAACTACGCGCAAGAGACCCAGCATGTGCGCAATAAAAACTGAATGGCAGCCAGAGAAAGTTATAGTTTTGAGATTTTAAACTTCAGAAAATTAGACGTCAGCATTCAGTTTGTTTTATATCTGTATATGGTGTTTGGTAATGCATTGGCAAAGTACACTTAAGCTTCTCTTGCCAATAAAGTTTGATATTAATTGAATCTGCCCATTTGATCCTAGTAAAAAAAAAAAGAAAAATGTAATGCCAGAAGATTTTGCCCAACTTTTAATTACAGCATGTCCACTGATTTTATGGTATGTCATCATATACTTTTAGCAAAGATTTATACCTGTAAAAATGTGTCTAATTAACTATATATGCAAAAAAAAAAAAAAAAAAAAAAAAATTGAATGTGCATATTTAAAGGTGCACTCAGTAATTCTAATCCAATACACTTTGTCAAATTCTGCAAATGTCTCCTCACAGTCTGCTAGCTGTCCATTCTGTGGGTGGGCTGAAAAAAAAATCTGGCTCTGTAAATGGGACAAAAACAAAGTGGAACAGACCGATCCACACAACACTACTCCAGCCAATCAGCAACAGGGTGGTTCTTGCACGTGCACAGGATGGGGGGTGGGGGCAGAGCGAGAGGGAAATACTTTAGAAGAGTGATGGCAAATCTGGAGAACAAATGGCTGAGAAACAGACCAAGAGAAAAAGGTCAGATGAATATAAACTAAAAAAGAAGGATTATGATAAATCGTGGGCTAGGAGCCATGTCAACATTGGCGAGACTTTTCAGCGGTGGAGAGACCTCCGAGAGGTAAAAGGAATTAATTTGCGTGCATGAATTTGGGGGGCGGAGCTTCCAAAGGAGCACTGAAGAGAGGGGTGTGTTTGTTTTGGCAGTTGAGTTCGAATATCAACAGTGTTTCTCAGGAATTGCTGAGTGCACCTTTAAATAATTACAATTAATTACGATTAACCAATTTCTTGCAAGTTCTTTGAGACAAAGAAAGTATAAATGAAATATACTAATGATCATATTAATGTCTGTTTAAGTGTACCATGTACCACGATTAATTACAGAAAACTGTGATTAATTAGTTAAATTAGTTAGTTGTAACATTCCAGTCAGGGTTATTTTAGTTTTGAATTAAATTTTTGTTTAATTATATTTTATTGTCAATTTGTCCTTTTGTTTTGTATTAGTTTTCATTCTATGACATTCTGTGTCTATGAGTTTTAATGTAGTTTTAGTTTTTTCCCCCGAATTGTCTTTTTTGTTTTGTTTTATATCAATTATTCTGATTGTGTCCTGATTATTATTTTTTTATTGATTAGAAAGTTAAGCAACTTTCACAAATGCCGTTTGAGCTAGGGCCTTGTAAAGTGGTTTATCTAATGTTTGTATCCTTAATTCATATGTCTCCCACAGACAGCAGTGTCTGTATCTTCTATGACCTCTGTGAGTCAGTCCTGGATGAAATTCCACTCAGCACCTGTTGAGAGACAAGAAATGGGGTGCAGGTGGCCGAAAGAAACTCGATTAGAATGTAGTAAAACAGGAAGGCATTACTGCAGGGAGGGGGTGGAAATGGAAAAGAGCAGTAAACATGTGCTGTCACCTTGTTAGTATTAGTGCATAGGTGCACATGGCAGCCTTGACAAAAACATGCTTATTAGTGATTTTTTTAGTCATCTGCTTTACTGTTGATATGTTCAATGATAGACTCGTCATATATTGACTGTTGACAGACCATAGATTTTAGTGCTTTTTTAAAATTTATTTATTTTATTGTGCAGACCTGTTTTCAAATGACAGAATAATCATGATTAAAATTTAGCAAAATAATCGTGATTATCATTTTCACCATTATCGTGCAGCCCTAATAGATTGTATACTAAAGAAAGATTGTAAAATAAGAGTAAATAACCACTCAGAGTCTCTAATTTAAACCTCAGTTTATGCTGAGGTTTATGCTGCTCGAATTGAAAAGTACATACATGCATACATACAACAGTAAATGCATAAATATTAAGATGTATATTGAATATCGTCAGAGGGATGGAAAAAAATAATTAAGCCATCGTGCCATACGGATCTGATTACAGTACGTAGTGAGCAGGGTTCTGATACACAGTTTTACCAATGGTGTGCATTCCATACATGGAACATTCCTGACATGGTCTTGATCACATGAACATGTCAGTCCACTAATGTAATGTTTTTTTTTTTTTTTTTTACATGAGTAGAAATGAAAAATGAAAGTGGGCTTGCTGTCCCAGCAGAGAGCCTTGTTTACATGTGTAAGAGTGTTTGCTCACAGCTACTTGTGCTGACACCCACACCAATATATCTCTAAGCAGGCTGCCTCTCTGAATACCAGAAGAGCAAAGTTACCTCAGCACCGAGGAGCAAAAGAAAAATTATATTTATTCTGTCCATATTAATTTTAAAGGCTTTGCTGTTCCCTTTTCAATTTCCTCACTGTTAAGAACATGGCTCATTTAAAAGTTCCAGTCTTGCAATTCAACTTTCAAAATGTTAATGGCATATTTGAGCTTGTTCTCTGCATGTGCCAATAAATATAGGCAAAGTTATTGATGTTTGCAGAGAGTGAATGGCTTTATTTCAACAGGGTTTCTGATTTAATTTAATTAATAGAGCTGTCCTTGGGCGTGCTGGAATGGTGTAAAAATAATAGCTCTGTATTGAAATTTACCCCATTATGATTCTTTTTTCTCTCGTTTCATTTGTTACAGTATGAATTTAAAGTGAAGAACATCAAAAAGAAGAAAGTCAACATCATTGTGTCTGTTGACGGGGTGAAGGTAGCGCTGCGGAAAAAGAAAAAGGTGAACTTTTATTCAATTAATATTTGTCTTTGAGTTTTGTTTAATGATTTGATATTCAATGTAATACTTTAAAACTGCTCAAAAGAGGTGGTCAGTACCTTTGTGTATTTCTTTGCTCCCCACACATTGTTCAAGCTATAATAAACCACCCAAGTCCTGTGGTGACAGTATGAGAATCATCATCATTTGTGATCATCATCATGGTCCTCTTAAGAAAATCGCAATCAATAGCAATCTGATAAACTGAATTACCTCAAAACAGGTCAATTTACAAAGAAGTTCCATTCAAGTGCAGTTATCTTAAGGGTTCTTAAACTAATTTGTTCTACTTATCTCCTGTTAAGACAAGTGGAAAATTCATACTGTGCCATGGATAAAACAGTGGTTCTTGACAATAGCAATAACATGCTATTAATTTAAATCAGTAATCCATTACAGCCAAGTAACAAACGATTTTGCCGTAGAAAGCCTGTCTGAAAAAATGTCTGAAATGCACCAGGGACTCTTTATCAGTATTTTTGGCAGTGGTGAAGACTAGAGAAAGTCTTTGCAATGATCTACAGTATAATTAGCTATTATAAATGATGATGCTTTGCCATAAATTGTGTCCTATTAGCTCAATAAGACTTACTCCCAGTGCTGACAGGAAATATCAGTAAAGCAACTCCATTTAGATCAGATGGGCGTAACAAAGCCATAAAATGTTGTTTTTTTTTGGGCTGTAGTATTAAGGAATTGAATTAATATACAAAAGTTTGGAATAATATACAGATTCTGCTCTTATGGAAAGAAATTGGTACTTTTATTCACCAAGGTGGCATTGAACAGATCACAATGTATAGTCAGGACATTAATAATGTGAAAAATTACTATTACAGTTTGAAAAAAAAAAATGTTCAGAACTTCTTAAACTACTTCAAAGAGTTCTCATCAAAAACTCCTCCACGTGCAGCAATGACAGCTTTGCAGATCCTTGACAATCTAGCTGTCGGTTTGTCCAGAGACTCAGGTGACATTTCACCCCACGCTTCCTGTAGCACTTGCCATAGATGTGGCTGTCTTGTTGGGCACTTCTCACGCACCTTACAGTCTAGCTGATCCCACAAAAGCTTTTTTTCTTTTTTTTTCTTTCTGTTTCAAAAGTGGCTTTTTCTTTGCAATTCTTCCCATAAGGCCTGCACCCCTGAGTCTTCTCTTTACTGTTGTACATGAAACTGGTGTTGAGTGGGTAGAATTCAGTGAAGCTGTCAGCTGAGGATATGTGAGGCGTCTATTTCTAAAACTAGAGACTCTGATGTACTTATCCTCTTGTTAGTTGTACATCTGGCCTTTCGCAACTCTTTCTGTCCTTGGTAGAGCCAGTTGTCCTTTGTCTTTGAAGACTGTAGTGTACACCTTTGTATGAAATCTTTTTTTTTTTTTTTTTTTGGCAATTTCAAGCATTGTATAGCCTTCATTCCTGGTTTTTTTTGTTGCCATTTCTGACCTAATATTGACCTTAAGACATGCCAGTCTGTTGCATACTGTGGCAACTCAAAAACAAACACTAAGACAATGTTAAGCTTCATTTAACGAACCAAATAGCTTTCAACTGTGTTTGATATAATGGCAAGTGATTTTATAGTACCAAATTAGCAATTTAGCATGATTACTCAAGGGTAAGGTGTTGAAGTGATGGCTGCTGGAAGTGGGGCCTGTCTAGATTTGATCAAAAATGACTTTTTTCAAATAGTGATGGTGCTGTTTTATCAGTAATGTCCTGACTATACTTTGTGATCAGTTGAATGCCACTTTGGTGAATTAAAGTACCAATTTCCTTCCAAAACAGCAGAATCTGTACATTATGCCAAACTTTTAGCCAGTGTAAGTGTTAAGTACCTATATGAACAGAAGCATTAACTAGAGCCGGAGTTTTTAATCAGGGGACAAATCCTAATCCTAAATTTTCATGCCGTTTCAAACTGTTATGAATGTACATTTGCTAATCCTAAAATATATACGTGTATTAATAGTGTATGTGTCTGTGTTTATAAACAAACACACACACACATATATATATTAGTGTTGTCACAATACCAACATTTCAGAAGTCAGTACCGATACATATAAAATGTCATTATTCTCGATTCCTATTTCGATACCACAGAAAAAATAGGTAATATGCTATTGAACAAACTCCTTTAGCCTATTTAATTGTTAAATTTAAATAATGAATTAAAACAATAATGTTTTCTTGGAGTGTTTCTCAATTAAGTAAACATTGCTTTGCATGGGCCCTATTTTTTCTAAATTCTATAAAAAAAAAATCCAGATTTCCAATTTTGTTTTCTAAATTCCATGTTTTAAAGTTAAATTCAGTTTCATCATCAAAATTGTATCTAATGAAATGATTCAAAAGTTTAATCAAACAAAAATGGAACAATTACTTTTCAACAAAACACATTTTTTAACTTTTGTAGCGATTTCCTAAAATTACACGTCAAGCTTCTATTTTGTATCAGTCTTTTATTAAGTAAAAGCCTATCTTGTTTAGTGGTTATGATGGTACTTTCACACTTCCGGCTAAGGTGTTGTTAATATGACCCAGTGTAAGTATTGAAGCACAAAATGCTGTGATGTAGTCTGCAGGCACTGCGCTCGTCACAGTAAATGAGCACTCTTTTCTGCCATCTACTACAACAAGCACAAGCGCACGATGCTCATTAAATGAAGTCATTTCTGCATTTTAGCTGCTTCAAATATTCACTTGCAGCATGCAGCACATGCAGACTGTATATTTATTTGAAGGAGTCATGACATGAGGAATCACATTTTCCTTGATCTTTTAATACGTAAGAGTTCATTATACTATAAAAACATACTGTAAGTTTCAGAACTTAAAACTTCCTCACAGCAAAAAGAGCATTTGTTGAAACCAAGCTGTCAAAATGACTCGTTCTCAACTTCCTCCACATTGTGATGTCACACTGTGGTAGACATTTGCATCTGACCGCCTCCACAACAACACTTCAATGCTTACTTTACCTTATTACTTCTGTAAGTAACTACCCCCCAGTAGTGGTGAGCAGCGAATTGAGTCGGTGCTTGGCACTACCAGTGCTGCACATACACTGGTATCGTTACATCAGTCCTTTTTTTTTTTTTTTATCGACTTGGTAACGAAGTACCGGTACTTTTGACATCAGTAATATACATGCATAAAATGCAAACGATTTTGGCAGTGAAAAATGTTGTATAGAGAGGATGTTTTTAAAATGCCATGAACAATGTTTATTTTTCAATTCACTGCATACAAAGTGCAGTAAACAATAAAAACAAAAACACCAACAAAACACACTAAGGTTCGTTTACACGACAACTTGTTTTGGGGCCTGAAAATGCAAACAAAAGTTTTTGAAAACGATGCCGTTATCATCTCCGTGTAAACATACAAAAACGTGAATTTGTGAAAAATTATGAAGTCATGCACATGCGTATTACGTGTTAGGTCTATAGGCATGCAGACGAGTACTTCAAAACAATGCGCGAGACATTCAAAACTACAATGGCGGACTACAGGACTGTGTTTGTGCTGCTCAAGATTTTGAGTTTATTGTTGCTTCTCCAGCAAAGTAATTGTAGTAATAAAGCAACCTCATCATCCGTCCAGACAAAATTGCTCGATGCCATCTTCATTGTTTGTA
This sequence comes from Myxocyprinus asiaticus, assembly GCF_019703515.2. Lineage (NCBI taxonomy): Eukaryota > Metazoa > Chordata > Actinopteri > Cypriniformes > Catostomidae > Myxocyprinus > Myxocyprinus asiaticus. The sequence continues at coordinate 33,085,877 of NC_059355.1, forward strand.
TTCGCCACTCTGTGGAAGAATGCTTTTTGTGGATCCGTGTGAACGGGGATCATTTTGACAATGTTGTCGTCTGTACGCGAAACTTTTCAAAAACGCAAAGGACAAACGTTTCCGTTTTTAGTACATCGTTGTCGTGTAAACGTACCCTTAATCGTTATTTGGTTGCCTTTAAAACGGCACCAATTCTCTCCTAGGTGCACTTGCACACAGTTTTTCAAGGTTGTTGGCCTACAGGTTGTTCAAAGCATCTTACAGAACTTGCCACAATTAATTGCTTGTGTCTCTCCATGTAATCCCAGACTGACTTGATGTTTAGATCCAGGCTTTTTTGGGCCATACCATCCATTGTTCTGTTCTATTTGCAAAAGGAATGTTTGGAAATCTAAAATTTATATTTCCTTCGACACACTAATGCAGAAGAAATAAAACAACAATCTGAAGACAATTGTTTTTGTGACACATTTCAATGTGCGTAAGACTTGCACAGTACTGTATATATTTTACAATATGTAATATAATATTAGCCAGTAGTTGGTGTAGAATTAACAGATTGCTTAGGGATTGAGCCTCCACATTTTTTAAGTAACAACTGCAGGCCATAATTTAGATAGGGATGATGGTAACAATCTGGTTTTAGCTTCAGGCTGCTAGTTTAAAAGCTGGGTGTTTGATCATGCTATTTTTTAAGATCTGACGTGAGCAAGCAATTGGAGGGTTACAGAGATCACAGTCCTGCTCTTCTGTGATCACCCTTTGGGAAGATACTTTGCCTTAAGCTGCTTTTTGGGATGGTTTTGTCCTTAGGCAAGATCCCTTAAAGCTTCTTGTCAGTGGGTAGAGTCAGTGCAATTTCTGCATCATACGTTGCCTCATGCTGTTCTTTTTTGGTTTAACATAGAGTTAGAACTTAAATTAGAAATGATAGAGGAAGCTTCTGCCTAGGATATATTCTCATACATTAAAGCTTGGCATGTGGTATACTGAAACAATCACTCTCATTTCCTGCAGAAAAAAGAATGGACCTGGGACGAAAGCAAGATGATGGTGATGCAAGACCCAATTTACAGGTGCGGAGCTTCTTACAATATCTCTTATTATAACTACATCCATTCTTGAGTAATGTAGCTCTCAGTCCAGAGAAGAAATGAGTTATGCAGAGAATCAACTCAGAATGGAAGGCTTTCGACTTGAGAGGTGAAAAAATTGTCACGTTTGCCCCAAAATTGTGCATCTAAATACACTATATTACCATCAAAATCACAATGTGATTTTGTTATTCACAAGCCTGCTTGACTGGAGTCCCTTATTCTCCATTGAGCTCAAACTTGGGTACGGCTCTGCATAATAGGACTTGTTGTGGCTGGCACTCAAATTACACCCATGCTAACCACTATTAATGTGATGCATTTAATTATGAAGGAAGACAATCTAAGACCAAAATGACAAGCGTTTTCAAATTCAAATTCAGTTATGTCAATCCCTCATTGGTTCATATGATCATGGAAAGGCTTGAGTTACTGACCAGAAAAACCGAATAAATGAGACGGGATTTAATTGGGATCCATTTCATTAAAGTAATTAGGCAGTGGGAGGCACAAATAGCACTGGGATAAGTTCTCTTTTTTGATTATGTAAATGAAGACAGACAGTGTTCTGCAGATTAGATAGATCAATGCACATTGCAATATCTACTTTTTGTATTGTAGGGTTTTGCACATTTCATAATCGGCTTATTGGTGTGTTGCCTGAACGACTAGTCGATTTATCGGTCTTAAGGAGGTTTTTGGATTTACCTGATCCCCAATCAAATGTGGGACTTTGGGGCTGTTTACATAAGATTCGTTCAAAAACAGCCAGATGAAGCACATTGCAATGTTACAGAAAAAGACATGTTTTTAAGCCCACTTCCATGCTGATATGTTTTAGTTTGAAAAATGTATTGATTTCATTACATTCGCACCTCATCCACACTGGAACAGCGTTTGACTCCATCGAAAACAGAGGCTCTCCATTACTGCCTGCTATGGAAAATGGTGAGGTTTGGAATCTGAAAATGGAGTTTTCAAACTAAAAAGGATTAGTCAAGATCAGGCCTAAAAGTTTGACTATTTTTGTAATTTGGACTGTACTTCACACCACATTTTAAAAATGCAGCATTTATAGCAGGACACACAAACAGCGCAAGACACGATGCAATGGCCAAAGACGTCCATTTAAAAGTATTTGGCTGAAGTGGTGGTATTTTAAAGGCAATGAATTTAAAGGCGCAACTTTTATGAGAGGGTTTTAGCGTGCAAGCAGCCGATAAAAAATATAAAAACAAAACAAAAGAAGTTCTACTTGAATTGATCGACTTTACCAATCGACTATTCGGTTGTTGGACAACGAAGCAACCATTGTGCCCCATTCCAATTGCATTGCAATGCATTTAATGGGATGACGGTTCACAAATGAAAACTGTCATCATTTGCTCATTATGTTTTCCATCCAAACCCATATGTCTGTCTTCTGTGGAGCATAAAAGGAGGAGATATCAGGCAGAATGTTAGTCTAAGTCACCATTCACTGTCATTGCATTTTTTTTATATATATACAATGAAAGTGAATGGTGGCTGTGGCTGTCATTCTTCCTAACATGTTTCATAGAAGAAAGTCATATGGGTTTACAACAATGTGAACAAATGATCATGAAAGTTTTAAATTATGTGAACTATTCCTTAAATACAACCTTATATTCAAGTACTTTGAAGTTTGACAAGGAGTATTAACTTTGTGGAGGGGATCAGTATTTGTTGTTTGCCCACTATGTCTTTCAGAGCCTGGATGATGAGCTAGTTAGGTTGTGTTTGGAGTTCAAATCTCTGGATTAGTCAAAAGAAAGGAGTGGTCTGAAGTAGTGGCAGCAGACACCACTGTGACTGCAGACAAGGTCATTGCTACCTTGCAGTCATTTCATTTTACGCACAAGCACGTGTAACCACATATGCACTGGCTGTATTCACTATGCTTTGTTGAGAGTGATGCAGGACCCAATTTACCATTAGCTGACAGATTTAATGAAAAATGAGAGGGCTACAGCACTATGTCATCAGTATTAATCTCCACTTGCACTTAAGCTCTGATGCCAAGCGTCGGGTTGATCCAGAGCTGGCAAGGAACAACTGTATTGTTGCAAAACCCACAAATGCTAACCGCAGGACTATCTTCTGAGACTCTGTGGTGCAAAGTGATACAAACAGAGTCAGGCACAGCTTGTTCGATGCCCAGACATGGATGACTGAGATACAGGCTTTCGTTTGGTTCCACAATACCGCAGCTCATCTGGAATAAAAGTGTTTTATCTAGGATTTAGTTGATCCTGGTGTCTCAAGGGCATTCAAACTGAAATCCAGTCAGACTGCCGTCTCTGTAAGAGGGACACCTGACAAGTACATCATTTTCACACAACCAGTTTGCACTTTTTTTTCATGAGGCAGTTCTTGACGTTAATACTTTACAACCACAGTGTTATACCACAGTATGAGTAATTTTGTGTCATGGTGAAAATACAGCAATATAGTTATTTTTCTTGGAAATGTAATGGAATAAATGGTTTATACATTAACTGACCATGTAATTAATTTACATAATCCAGTGAATTAAAGCACTTTTTTAAAATACACCTTTTTCAAAGCAGCTTTACCAAAGAGTATGCTGTAATGACTATAATGTCTTAAATCCTCGTTGAGCCTTTTGATTGAAAAATGCCACTGAAAATCGTGCCTTAATAATTATTTGTCTTTAGGCACCCAGTGAGCAAGCCAAAGGTTGCAAGGAACCCAAAACTCCATTAGATGTTAGTTAGTGGAGAGAGAGAGAAAAAAATGTGAAACCTTGAAATGAAAAATTCTCTACAAATAAAAGGTTGTACACCATCTCATTCATAACAGTTTAATAAGCTGGGTATCAGTGCAAAAACAGGTTCACATTTTGTAACTCTTGAGTTATGAAACCAAGCACTCAAAAGAGTAACACTAATATTTAAAAACTTGAAAAAAATCTAAATTTTTATTTGAATGAGCGAACATTCAACGCCATTGTGAAATAGCAGATATACACACCTGTGACAGCACGGCAATTGAATTCTATATTATATAAATACTATATTATGTGGCATGTTGCTTGTAAATTGTGACTAAACTGAACTAAACTCCTTCCTCGTCTCGACTTTTTTGGGACTCGTCCTGCTCTGTATTTTAACATTATTCCATGTTTTTACATTGCTATTATGTAAATAACTTTAAACAGTCCTGCCCGCTGATACCCATGCAAATAAATCTACCGTATAAACAGTATACAAAATCTCTTCTGGTTGACACATTTCTACCATTGCTCCTAGTATACAATCATACCATCCAACCCTAATTCCAGTGATAAATCTCAAAACATAATTCACATACCAGTAATCTGAAATGAGCACCCACTTTTCCACATTCTGTCTTAAGTTCTGATCAATCTGAGAGTTTACACAAAAATGAAAATTCTGTCATAATTTACTCACCCTCAGTCACTACTTTTCTGATTAAACTGAATGGTGACTGTGGCTAACATTCTGCCTAACATCTCCTTTTGTGTTCCATGGAAGAAAGAAAAACAAACAGAGTTGTAACAACATAAATGTGAGTGACTGATGACAGAATTTGCATATTTTGGATGAACTATCCCTTTACCTGTTTAGATTGCCTTTACTAGTACTTAGCAGCATGATAAGATGTGGCTTACCTCACTGTAATGTCAGTTTCAAAATCATACCATTGCTCTCGCATTCATATATAGTTTTGTGATCAAAACCGGAAGTACATTTTAGTAATTGGAAAAATCCGCCTTGACTTTTTTGATGTATGTAATAAGTTGGTTCATCAACACTTCATCTTTCCTGGATCACAGTGTTTGGATTGATCCAAAGCGTTAGCCGACATTTACATCTGCGCTGCTGCAAAAGCCCAATAATACTTCATCTCCCAGGCAATATGTGAGCCCAGCGTCCCAATTAGAATATGAAAAGCTTTCTCGATTGACCTTGCTCAAGGATATGTGCACATTTGTTTGTGTTTGTTTATGTGTGGATGACACACAAACCATTAGTGGTGTTTTGTGAATACAGTCACATTAGTGCTAGAGTATCCACCACAACCAGCCTAGAATACATGAGTCATGATTAAAACTAACTCGCTCTTGATGAATATATCACATGTTGGCAACATCACACTGGGCAATTTGACCAGAATTGGTAGGCGTGCTGCATACTGTTGGACTTCCCGTTTGCTTGCCAAATGTATCTTTAGCTGCAGATTGTCAGCACTGTCCCTTATTGTATAAAAATGTGGACATGGTTGGCAGTCGGTTCGTCACAATACCAAAATTTACGTAGCTGATATAAATACCACTGAAATTTCCAAATTCTCAAAACAAATGTCGATACCACAGAAATAAAAGATAATATATTAAAGATACTCCTTTATAAGTAAATATTATATAGAGTAATATATATATATATATAAATATATGAAGTAGTAAATAAATATATTTACATTATTTCATTTTTATTTGTATAGCGCTTTTCACAACAGACGTTGTTTCAAAGCAGCTGTACAGGAAATTATGCTAAAACAAAAAATAAAGCTGTAATGTTTTATTCATCAATGTGCTGTATGATAAAAATGTGATTCTAGATTGTGCTTTAATAAATAAATAATATTGTATAATATTGTACTTATAATATAACGTGTGTGCGTGCGTGTGTGTGTGTGTATGTATATATATATATATATATATATATATATATATATATATATATATATATATAATAGTTTTATAATAGTTTTTATACCCCCAAGTGAGCAAGCCAAAGACGACCGTGTCAAGGAACAAAAAAACTCCATAAGATGTTGGTTAATGGAGAAAAACAACCATGGGAGAATCAAGACTCACTCCCTTCTGGCTAAACTATATGAATATAATGCCAATATTAGTTATTTATGTGTAGAACTAGTCATGGTTTAAATGAGTACACTAAGTAAATGTTAGTGGCCAATGTTTAAACAAAATATTGTTGTATGAACTGTAAGATTAGTGACGGTCTTTGAAGTCCATCCTGTATTAACTGTGGAAGTGCATGCAGATGCAGTGTGCTTTGATATTTGGCTGATGAAGGCTTTAGTTGCCAGTTAATTCATTGTCTACGTATTCCATTTTAAAAGAGTGTAGTCCATTCTTTGATCAAGATGATACAGGGAACAGTCAGTGAGGGGCATTGCAGTCCAGCTGGAAGCTTATGACAGGTAATTTTGGTGAAGTCCATGCTGAGTCCAAGGTTCAAGCAGTGGCACATGAAGTGTCCCATGTCTTGGAGTTGGCATCAGTTCATCCTCTGTGAAGTCCATCGTAGCAGACTGAAGTGAAGCCTGGCCGGCACATGCTGCAGTTAGTCGTCATCACTCAGCGACACGTAGCAGTGGAAGTTGGACATCATGCAGGATGGGAGCTGGATCTTATAGCTATGAATAAATCTAAATATTAACAGATATTTATTTTTTAAATATTGAAAATAAATATTAAATAAAGTAGTTTAAATTAAATGTAAATATTTTATTAAATAAACAATGGCATGCAGCCAAGAATTTCTCTGCTTTATGCTTTCCAACAGTAGTATCAAGTGTTCAAGTAAACAGTCAGAAATCAAATGTAAAATACAATTTTTGTGGTTTTATTTGGCATAGTCCAGACTGTTTACATTAGCTCTTTTCACAAAGCATACATACAAGCGTTGCAAAGCAATTGCAATTCAGATAGCACATTGACACCAAATTCAGTTGGTACAACTAATACTGTAGAAAGATTGATTATTAGATTTTTTTTTCTTTTAGTATAGTCTTGATAACAGACTTCTGGTAATTTTTAAATCCCAATTTGTCAGTAGAGATGTAATAATTCTTCCCCAGTGTCAGAATGCACCAGTGTGCATACTGAAATATTTTACAAGTGTGCATCAGTAGAACAACTACTCTTAGTCACCAAGTGCAGGAGGCAGAATACATTACAATATGCACCAGACGAAAAAGAGCATAATCTCATGATAATAAATAGTGTTTTTGTACCAACAGGCTGATCAGTATGTTTGAGTCTACTGCCTTGAAATGCACACCTAATCCATAAAGGGTCTGTGGCTGATTGTCATGTGAGAGAATAGACCAGCATATAAAACAGGTCACTTGTCCCAATTGTAAATTTGACTTTGAATATGGCTGAACAAGAAAACACATTCATAGGTTATATTCATGGAATACTACGTGGACTAGGGTTGGATTGCCAATACCCGATATGATCGTGGTTACGAACACCAGTATTACTGCTGGTTGGACTCTAGGTGGTACTATGGGGTAATTTTCGTTAGGCAGGGTTAGGGTTAAGCCTACACAATAAAGCAAGACACCTTGATTTCAAACTTTGAACTTTATTTTTTATTTATTTTAATTAAAAATGAAAATAAAACTGGAAAAAAGATTGTGCAGTTAAAATGTGTGTTGTTCAACTTTTTGAAAAATGGCTTTACAACAGTTGTAAAGGGCAACATCTCTTTGGCAAAGAACCTACTTCATCTGTGCATTCTCTACTAGTCGGATATTTTGTTGTCCAGGAATGTGTGTGAATAAATTTGTTTTGTTCCCTCTTTCACTATATATATATATATATATATATATATATATATATATATATATATATATGTATATATGTATGTATATATATATATATATATATACACATACATACATACATACATACACATACATATACATACATACATACATACATATATATATATATATGTGTGTGTGTGTGTGTGTGTATACAGTTGTGCTCAAAAGTCCAAGTGCATACCCTGGCAGAAAATGTGAAATTTTGGCATTGATTTTGAAAATATGACAAAATGAAAAAATCTTTATTTAAGGATAGTGATCATATGAAGCCATTTATTATCACATAGTTGTTTGTCTCCTTTTCAAATCATAATGGTAACGGAAATCACCCAAATGGCCCTGATCAAAAATGTACATACCCTTGAATGTTTGGCCTTGTTACAGACACACAAGGTGACACACACAGGTTTAAATGGCAATTAAAGGTTAATTTCCCACACCTGTGGCTTTTTAAATTGCAGTTAGTGTCTGTGTATAAATAGTCAATGAGTTTCTTAGCTCTCATGTGGATGCACTGAGCAGGCTATATACTGTGCCATGGGGAGCAGAAAAGAACTGTCAAAAGACCTGCGTAACAAGGTAATGGAACTTTATAAAGATGGAAAAGGATATAAAAATATATCCAAAGCCTTGAAAATGCCAGTCAGTAATCAATCACTTATTAAGAAGTGGAAAATTTGGGGATCACTTGATACCAAGTCAAGGTCAGGTAGACCAAGAAAGATTTCAGCCACAGCTGCCAGAAGGATTGTTCAGGATACAAAGAAAAACCCACAGGTAACCTCAGGAGAAATACAGTATTTATTTATACAAATAAAGTGTTTTTGTATTATTTTATGTTTTAATCGCAGATGTATAGGATGCAGAGTTGTGGTCACAATGAACTGCTCTGTGGAAATAAAACGAACTGAACTCAAAGCACCTCCTGAGCTGAGGTGATCTGCAGCACTCATAGACAATACTGTTCTTGCAAAAAAAAAAAAAATTCAGAAGACTGAAACAAAGAAAGTTTGAGAACCTTTTACATGCACGTGTTCCACGAGACTGCAAGCCTCCGTACAAACAGTGTGTAATACATGCGCATAGATGGTTTTTCTGTCATATGTTCTTAATAATATAATAAAGTGTGTTTCGTCAAGCACGTGACTGTGTGTCTATGGGCAAATTATTTGTAATATTAATTTGATAATATTAATAGCCTAATAATAATAATAATAATAATTTATTACATTAATGGGAAAATGAGCCAAATATCCTATCATAAATCATATAGGCATCAGCTATTGGCAATCACTCTGACCATCGTCGATCCCCGAGATCATCATCTATCAACAACTGTACGATCCTCACTCGCAATTCACCACAAACATAAAACTATTGTTTGCTTTTGAGCTACCCATCTAGTTTAAAACTGTAGTTCAATTATGGTAGTTCATGTTGTTTTTTTCCATGCAGTTACAGCTAATGGGGGATGAGGCTTTCAAGCTTTAAAAAGAATGCAGAAGCACTCTAGAAGTATAAATAAACATGGACATGACTTGTGCACTACAGTATATTCCAAGTCTTTTGAAGTCATATGGCTTTGTGAAAAACAATCTGTTTTTCATTGATAATGTGACTCGTCAGACAACTGTTGTCCACAATGAAACTGGATCATGGAGTCAGTGAGTTGACTAACTGGTTTTGTGAACCAGATCAATAGATCAACTGACTCAAAAGAATGATTTTTTTTTTTTTTTTTTTTTTTAAATCACATGATTTGTTCAATAATCCATTTTCAGTGAAGATTTTCAGTAAATAACATTTCATTTTGTTCTGATGTCACACAGTGCTGTCGAATGGCTTCAGAAGAAAGTCATACACATTTGAAATAACATGAGGGTTAGTAAATGATGACATAATTTTTATTTTTGTGGAACTAGTAATTAAAAAAATCTACATGGAAAGACTACAGAAAACTTGTGACCATTAAAAACATTGTTGTTGTTTTTTTGGTTTTTTTATCTGATCTGTGTGGAATTTGGGCAAAATCCAATTTTCCTAAAATATACATTATACAATCCCCATGGCTCAAGTACTCACACACACACAGCCAGAAACCTCATTTCCCCATATTATCACCCCATTGAGGCTTGTCTTGTCCTCTTATACTTTTACAGAGCATTTTCTGAATATAGACTACCAAAGTATCTTAAGATTCTCCAGCTGCAATGTCGGCTAGTATTGACCAAAAAAAAATTAAATGTTTCTAATTTTAAGTGCCATCTCATGCTTTTTTAATACCTATTTTATTAGCTTCATTCGACCTGCTGTTATCTTGGAAAAAAAAATCTTATCATGTTAGCCAAACCTCTACTGCTTTGCTGCTGCTTTTTTTAAAAAAAGCAGAGACTATTCTGTCCTTTATTAAGTGTTGCTGTGGCACTGCAGTTTTACTTTTTGTTTGTGTAGATTGTTTTATTAAAATGCCCCACACTCTTTGAAATATTGCATAATTAGGTTAATGTTCTTGTTCAGTTCCAAATAAATAAATGTAATGTAATTGGAATGATAATGTTATTTATTTTAGCAAAAAAGTTATACAGTCCCAACTGGGCCTGTGTTAAAAAGTATTTGCCCCCTTAGTTACTAAATCCCCAAATATATGAAACTGCATTCATAATGGCGTTCAGCTGGACTAGACACACCCAAGCCCTATATAGATAGATAGATAGATATAGACAGTTGAAGTCAGAAGTTTACATACACCTTAGCCAAATACATTTAAACTCAGTTTTTCACAAGTCCTGACATTTAATCGTAGAAAACATTGCCTGTCTTAAGTCAGTTAGGGTCACTTTTTTCTTTATTTTAATAATGTGAAATGTCAGGATAATAGTAGAGAGAATGAATTATTTCAGCTTTTATTTCTTTCATAACATTCCCAGTGGGTCAGAAGTTTACATACAGTTTGTTAGTATTTGGTAGCATTGCCTTTAAATTGTTTAACTTGGGTCAAACGTTTTGGGTAGCCTTTCACAAGCTTCTCACAATAAGTTGCTGGAATTTTGGCCCATTCCTCCAGACAGAACTGGTGTAACTGAGTCAGGTTTGTATGCCTCCTTGCTCACACACGCTTTTTCAGTTCTGCCCACAAATTTTCTTTCAGATTGAGGTCAGGGCTTTGTGATGGCCACTCCAGTACCTTGACTTTGTTGTCCTTAAGCCATTTTGCCACAACTTTGGGGGTATACTTGGGGTCATTGTCCATTAGGAAGACCCATTTGCGACCAAGCTTTAACTTCCTGGCTGATGTCTTGAGATGTTGCTTCAATATCTCCACATAAGTTTCCTACCTCATGATGCCATCTATTTTGTGAAGTGCACCAGTCACTTCTGCAGCAAAGCATCCCCGCAACATGATGCTGCCACCCCCATGCTTCACGGTTGGGATGGTGTTCTCCGGCTTGCAAGCCTCACCCTTTTCCCTCCAAACGGTCATTATGGCCAAAAAGTAAAATTTTTGTTTCATCAGACCAGATTAATTTTCTCCAAAAAGTAAGATATTTGTCCCCATGTGCACTTGCAAACTGTAGTCTGACTTTTTTATGGCAGTTTTGGAGCATTGGCTTCTTTCTTGCTGAGCAGCCTTTCAGATTATGTCGATATAGGACTCATTTTACTGTGGATATAGATACTTATCTACCTGTTTCCTCCAGCATCTTCACAAGGTTCTTTGCTGTTGTTCTGGGATTGATTTGCACTTTTCGCACCAAACTATGTTCATCTCTAGGAGACAGAATGCGTCTTCTTCCTGAGCGGTATGATGGCTGCATGGTCCCATGGTGTTTATACTTGCATACTATTGTTTGTACAGATGAACGTGGCACCTTCAGGTGTTTAAAAATTGCTCCCAAGGATGAACCAGACTTGTGGAGGTCCACAAATTTTTTTTCTGAGGTCTTGGCTGATTTCTTTTGATTTTCCCATGATGTCAAGCAAAGAGGCACTGAGTTTGAAGGTAGGCCTTAAAATATATCCACAGGTACACCTCCACTTGACTCCAATTAGCCTATCAGAAGCTAATTGCCTAAAGGCATGCCATCATTTTCTGGAATTTTCCAAGCTGCTTAAAGACACAGTTAACTTAGTGAATGTAAACTTCTGACCCACTGGAGTTGTGATTATAGTCAATTAAAAGTGAAACAATCTGTCTGTAAACAATTGTTGGAAAAATGACCCGTGTCATGCACAAAGTAGATGTCCTTAACAAAAACGTACAGATTTTGCTGTTTCGGAAGGAAATTGGTACTTTATTTCAACAAAGTGGCATTCAGCTGATCACAAAGAATAGTCAGGACATTACTGATGTAAAAAAAAAAAAAAGCACCATGACTATTTGAAAAAAATTATTTTTGTTCAAATCTAGACAGGTCTCATTTCCAGCAGCCATCACTCCAACACCTTATCCTTGAGTAATCATGCTAAATTGCTAATTTGGTACTAGAAAATCACTTGCCGTTATATCAAGCACAGTTGAAAGCTATTTGGTTCGTTAAATGAAGCTTAACATTGTCTTTGTGTTTGTTTTTGAGTTGCCACAGTATGCAATAGGCTGACATGTCTTAAAGTCAATATTAGGAAACAGCTTTCTATAGAAACTCGTCAGTCAATCATTGTTTTGAGGAATGAAGGCTATACAATGCATGAAATTGCCAAAAAAATGATGATTTCATACAAAGGTACACTACAGCCTTCCAACACAAAGCACAACTGGCTCTAACAAGGATAGAAAGAGATGTGGAAGGCCAGATGTACAACTAAATGAGGATAAGTACATCAGAGTCTCTAGTTTGAGAAATAGACGCCTCACATGTACTCAGCTGACAGCTTCATTGAATTCTACCAGCTCAACACCAGTTTCATGTACAACAGTAAAGAGAAGACTCAGGGGTGCAGGCTTTAGGCCACTTTTGGAAAAAAAAAAAAAAAAAAAAAAAAGAAAAGGTTTGAGTTGGCAAAGAAACACAGACATTGGACAACAGATAATTGGAAAAGAGTGTTATGGATCTTAACCCCATTGAGTTTTGTGGGATCAGCTAGACTGTAAGGTGCATGAGAAGTGCCCGACAAGACAGCCACAACTATAGCAAGTGCTACAGGAAGTGTGGGGTGAAATGTCACCTGAGTATCTGGACAAACTGACAGCTAGAATGCCAAGGATCTGCAAAGCTATCATTGCTGCACGTGGAGGATGTTTTTGATGAGAACTCTTTGAAGTAGTTTAAGAAGTAAAAAAAAAAAAAAGAAAAGAAAAAAAAATCAAATTGTAATAGTAATTTTTCACATTATTAATGTCCTGACTATACATTGTGATCGGATGAATGCAACTTTGGTGAATAAAAGTATCAATTTCTTTCCATAAGAGCAAAATATGTACATTATTCCAAACTTTTGGCCACCAGTGTATATATAATAGTTGTGCCTACTTGTTTATTGTTTTTATGCATAATTTGAACTATTTACAAACATTTACATTCATTTGTAGAACAAGTGCTAAAATGTTACTGTTACTTTAAGACTACCAATACTTGCCAATTAGTAAATGTTACTGTATTCCTAATGACTTATTTTAGCTGGTTCTTATACTTTTGATTACACATGCTATAGATATGTAAAAGAGGAACTGGATTTAAATCTCATTTGCATTTCATTATTCCATTCTGCATCTCAAAACATTCTTTTATAATCCCAACTTAAAAATAACATGTATCATATTCTAATATTAAAACGGATAGTTCCGGGTTGGACGAGACACTCCTGTGACTGTACATCAGTTTAAATTTATGTTAATTTGCCAAGTTGCTAGCTACATTGCTTGGCAACTGTTCACAGCCTACATTTGAGCTACTGAATTACATTACTTGGCGGAACAATTGCTTGTGTTTATTATTTATTGATTTAATTATTAATTGAAAATTGGAGTATTTTATCAGATTGTAATTTCACATTGCACCTAAGAAAATCTCTTAATCATAGTAAAATCACTGTAACACATGGGCACAAGTGGCTTGTTGCTTTAATAACTTCAAACTAGAGGATTGTTGACTTATATACCTTTTTTAGTGATGAGTTGCTTTGAACCTGTCATTTTAACAACTGTAAAATATGTACAGAGTAAGTGTACACTTTTTAAAATACAAAGTGTCTGCAGCCTGAACTGGAACTGTATGTGGCTTTGTTTTTGGTGAGTTCTGTACAGTAATGCTAAACTCAGCATGTGCTGATGGAAAGAGTCAGCAATATCGAATTTCTTATATTTAGTTCTCTTTCCCAAGATTCTGTATAAATCTCTCTAACTTTCAGCAGTTAAGTGTGCAGAATTCTTTTTTAGCTCTTTTGGGAAAACTTTTCCATATGCAAGTGGCACAAGGGATCTGGTTGGATGTTTCTAATTAAAGTTTTGGCTTGTTTCCATGTAAAAGTTGATCATTTCATTATTTCCTTCAATTATTCTTTCACAAACTTTCACAAACAAGAAAAGTACAGTATATTTGCTATATTCAATAACTTTCCCCATCTCAGGCCTCATACTTTTTTGTTATTGCTATTATTTCACATGTAAAAAATATTTATATTTCTTGCTACAATTATGTGCATTAAGGTTTATCAAAGATTTTATTAGATTTAAGTTTTTATCCATGCAGATTTGGTGGTATTGGTTAAAAAAAAAGAAAAAAGAAAAAGAAATGAACCTGAAAGTTTCATTTACTTTGCATAGACTGTTTAATGCTAAATAATTAGATTGTGAATAAAGCAAGATGCAATGATTAATTTAAAAAAGATAATATTACTAATTGGTGTTCAGTATGCACTGTATAAAAAGCTTGATTGTTACAATTGTGATGGAGTGTTGCCCACTGGTTCTGATATGCTTCATATTTATATTTGTTCAAACATTCATTATGTTATATAAAACCCTGATTATCTACATTGTTTTTCCATAAAAAGCATGATTTTTACTTTAATAAATGTGTAAATGTTGTTGTGGACTTTTGTTTTTAGATACAAACTTTTTAGACTTTTGAGCTTAGCTGTCACCGTTTTTTTTTTTTTTTTTTTTTTTTTATCTCTGTAGACCACAAAGTTGAAGTCTCCCTGTAATAGCACCATATACAATACATTGTTGTCCCTTACATTACTATCCATTTTTTCAGTTTATTGCTAGACATTTCAATTATGGCTACTGCTTGATTGATTCTCCCACACAGTTGAGTGAACGGACAGTAAATAAAGCGTGCTGATTGTCAAGACAACAACATTTCATTCACAGTACATATAACCAAAGCAGCATCAGAGCCATCTCTGATACTAGGGAGTGAGGTGAGACAGAACTGGCATATTTTAATATGGCTTTTTATACTTTATAGTGTCTTAACCCAGAATATGAAGGTGGCATAGAGCAGCCAAACAGCAGTCTTAACGTGGCCCTATAGATGCCTGGAGATAATTTTATGGACAATTTTGTGGTAAGCGAGATGTCCCACAAAAGCTTTTGAAATTTAGTGGAAAAAAAAAATGACATTTCAGAAATGTAGGTTTGAATTGCAGGTGTCTCATAAGCATCAGTCAGACAGCATTGTGGGATGATCTTGGTGCTCTACAATAAATCTGATGTTTGGTATTCAGCAGACATTTTCATCAGCAGATTGGACTCAGGAAGGCCAACAAGAAAACTGCTGACATACTGGCTGACTGGAATTGATACAAAATGCCATAGCTTTTGTCATGCAGTGTTTCTCCTACTGTGACATGGCTTTAGAACTGTTATGTTGTTTTGCATCATGTTATTCCTAATAAAAAGTCAATTTCATTTCATGTTGTATACCACCCATTATCAATTATTCTTCTAAAAGATCTTTCTGTGATGGTTTGTTTACAGCGATGGTTAAGCTAATTTGAAACTGTAGCTTCAAGCTACTCCCAACTTTAAGTATTTAAACTACAGTCAAGGACTACCCTTTTGAAAAAGTAGTTAGTTACAATACAAGCTACTGACAGAAATACATATCTACATTGAAGCTATTTTAGGAAGTAAAGCTTTTGAAATATTTAATGGTCCAGTTATTTAATTCAATTCTGCAATCAGAACAGTATTTATCTGGCATAAAAAAATTAAAAGCTCAATTAGGTTGGCATTAAACATGAAAGTGAAGATATAAATGTATACTAAATACTATATTAATTGTTTTTGTGTGAATAAGTAATCATTTACACAAGTAAAACCAGAAAAGATCATGTTTTATATAATTGAGTCAAAAGCATAGTTATAAACTGTAGCGATACCCTAAAAACTTTTGGTGTGAAAAAGATCAATATTTAAGTACTTAAACTATAAACCATCGCCTCCGTTAAGCTTCACGAGAGGGTGGAGTCCAAGCGGTCTCTTGTGTGATGTATTCCGTTGCCATGATACAGAAATAATCTCACGTTCTCCTCTCAGTTGAGACAGCCAGGATAAGCACACAAACACACCACTGTGAGTAAAGAAACAGATACAAATACAGATCTAAACCAAAACCAACAAAACTTCTGTACAGCGTTCCTCCTACACAGTTGTAAACAGCGCTGCTCTTCCGGCTTTGTCGCACATGCGTCAGTTATCGTGTGTTACAATGCCAATGCGATTACGTCATATGCACGTACCACTGCCGACCGGAAGCATGATTTAAAAGCACTTAAATATTTATCTTTTTTGCACCAAAAGCGATCGTGTCGCTTTAGAAGACATTAATTTAACAGCTGGTGTTGTATGGATGACATTTATGCTGACTGTCTGTGATTTTTGGAGCTTCAAAAGAGAAATCTCCATTCACTTGCATTTTAAGGACCTACTGAGCTGGAGAGGACATGTGACGCCATGCGAGAAGCAGACGTGTGAGCCACGAGCTCTGCGCACTTTGCTAGGTTTTTAATTATTTTCATGTTATAATCCGGTGAGATTCGATACACCCAGTTACATATTTGCTCTTTGAGGTAAACATGGCAAAGAAGTCAAAATCCTCAGACTCTGGAGACATTAAAAGACACTAATGTGCTCAAGCTGAGGCCTCTGATAGGCCTGCAGACTGGTGACTCGTTTTGGAAAGCACGACGGGAGAAGAAATCCAGCGTCAACTGTCCAACATCTCGGTGACGCTGACGAAGGTTGTTGCTGACTTGGAGGTTCTCGCTGTAATACGGCAATCGATTATGCCGATGGAAACAAAATTCCATGGTCACAAGAGTGGCAGAAGTTGAGAAAAGGATCGATTATCTGGAGTCATTGGAAAGGGAATTATCCGCTAATCCGCCCGCGTCCAAAACAGACTTTGAACACATTTTGGAAAAATTGGAAGATTTCAAAAATAGGAACCGAAGGAACAATATATGGATTGTTGGAATTCCTGAGCATGAAGAGGGCAGAGATATGGTGAAATTCCTGGATGAACTCTTCCCGAGTCTGCTTGACATAACAGGCCATAAACTTAAAATCGAGCGAGCTTTATCAGAGATCATCCGATAAAGATCTTGTGTTACGCCAGGCGAGGAGCAAAGGAAAACTTTCTTGGAAGAATCACAATAGTTTCTTGTTCCCAGACTTTGCGAATTCGACGAGAGAAACGCGATCGGTTCAAGGAATGTAAGAAACTCTTACAATAAGGGAAGATCTCTTTTGCACTGATGTTTCCGGCCAAACTGAGAATAGACACCAAGGACGGTCGCAAAGTATTTTTATGCCCTAGGCAGGCACTGGTCTTCATAGAATATATGGGTGAGTAATCTATTAAGCGTTTCTTATGTGAGTGGACTGACTCGCTGTACATAACTCGACTGTCTAAGGAAGCTGGGTGCCATTTTTGTATCTTTTTGCGTTATCTCCGCCTAGTGGATGGAGTTTGTTTTGTTGCATGACACTCCAAGAAACTTTTGCATTGACGGAAGATCGCTTTTACACCAGTTCCTGGCTAGATTGAGAATGGACACTATGGATGACCGCAAAATATCTACATGCTCACAAAGAGGACGGTGTAACACTTCTCAGTGGAAGGAGGAGGCGAGAAGCAGATTTCCTGGTTCGGGTAAGGGTTTTTATTTTCCTCTCTGCGACAGATATACACATTATGTTGTTCACTAAGTTAGTCAAAAAATACACAAACTATTTCACAAAATAAACTCTCAACTTTTCAATAATAAACTCTTCACTTCACACTTGGGTCTCTGCTGCCCAGGCTCTCTCTGTCGTCTAGCTGCGGTGTGGCTCTCTTTATGCCGCTCTCCCCGTGCTCACTGAAATTAGAGACAGGTGTTAGACATAATTTAACTCAGGTGTAAGCGCCCTTACCACTTTCTCTCTCTCCAGAGAGATGCTTGACCACGCCCCCGCTGCCACAGACATCTTTTATAAAGTTGATGGACTAAGTCATGGTGTATTTTTTTTTCACGTGGCCTCCGAGTGAATTTGACATGTTCAATACACACTTGATCATCTGAGGAACCGGGACGCCTGTTTTGTTTCTTTTTGTGCTGGTTCTGCCTAGCGGCTGGAGTTTGTTTTGTGGAATAACACTGCTTTGGGACAGTTGTGGATTAATCTGCTCGTTCTTTGTGCTTATGCCTCCTGTTGGCTGGAGTTTGTTTTATGGAGTATTTTTAAGGGACATTAGATTGATTACGTCACACCTTCAAGACAGTTCTGTGAATGAATCTACATGTTCTTTGTGTTTATTCTGCCTGTTGGCTGGGGTCTGTTTTACAAAGTATTTTCTGTTATGAAAAACACAAGTTTTTCTTTTTTCTGTTTGTTTTGTTCAGGGGGAAGTTCGGGGTTTGATTGTTGCATTAATGGGGAATGTGGTCTGTATAATCTTGTTTTTGACACACAATGTTTTTTTTAATATTTATTATTAGATCAATATGTCAGATGTTAATATGAGTAGGTTATCTCTCTCCACATGGAATGTGAATGGGTTGGGGCACCCCATAAAATGAAGGAAGGTTATTTATTTTCTTAAGCATAAGAAATATGATAGTGTTTCTTCAAGAAACGCGTCTTTCCCCACAGGAAGCTGAAAAATTTGGGAAGATATGGGGTGGACATGTTTCTTTAGTGCTGGCTCAAGTAAGAGCAGGGGAGGCATTATAATGATAAATAAACATCTACAATTCAAATGTCTTAAACAGGGTAAAGATAAATTAGGAAGAGTTATTATTGTTTTAGGAGAAATTCAGGGGCAAATGTTGATTTTGGCTAATATTTACGCACCTAACGCTGATGATCAGGGCTTTTTTTATAGATCTTGAAGGGATGTTGCAAGCCGCTGGCACCCCTCATGATATAATATTGGGAGGAGATTTTAATCTTTTGATGGACTCAGTCCTTGATCATAGTGAAGCAAAAGTGTGTAAGCCCCCTAGAGCAACATTGACGCTTCTCAGGATGTGTAAAAACCTTGGTCTTGCAGATATCTGGCGACTTTTGAACCCATCTGGTAGGGACTATACATTTTTTTCATCAGTTCATAAGATTTATTCTAGAATAGATTTTTTTTTATATCTAAGTCCCTCATTTCATCTGTTGTTGATTGCTCAATTGGAAACATCTTAGTCTCAGACCACGCCCTGGTGAGTTTAGAGATGTTGCCACACACAGAGAAAAATAAATCATATAGTTGGCGCTTTAATGTATCCCTTTTGCAAAATCCTGACTTTCCAACAAATGTTAAAGACTGAAATCAAAGTTTATATGGAGACCAACTGGTCCTCAGTATCCTCTGTGGGTGAGGCACTTAAAGCAGTTCTTAGGGGCCGGATCATACAGTATGCCTCATTCAACAAAAAATCCAAAGCACGAGAACTCGTGGAGTTGGAAGGGAATATTAAAAGTGCCAAGGCAGAGCTGAAGTACCGAATGTCGTCTGATGGCCTCAGAGAATTGACCCGATTGAAATACAGATATAATACTATTTTGTCGTGGAAAGTGGAGTTTTGTCTATTCAGGGCAAGACAGTCATACTTTGAGTCAGGGGACAAAGCAGAGAAGCTTTTGGCTAGATATATAAAACAGAGAGAGTCTTTTTCTACCATTGCCTCAGTGAAATCTGCTGCTGGTGAAATATTTACCTCAGCCATTGATATTAATAATGCTTTTAAAGAATTCTGTCTTGATCTTTATAGTTCCACGTCTTCGTCTACTGATGAGGATATTAGAAACTTTGTGGAACCATTAGAACTCCCTAAATTGACGACTGAGCAAAAATATTCTCTTGATTCTGAGATAACCTTGGAGGAGCTTGACGTGGTAATTAAGGCCTTGCCTACAGGCAAGGCTCTGGGGCCAGATGGTCTTGCAGCTGAGTTTTTTAGATTTTATGCTACAGAATTGGCTCCACTTTTGTTAGAAGTTTATACGGAACCATGACACAAGCCCGGATCAGTCTGATTCTTAAAAATCTTCCACCCTCCCCTGAGCCCTCGCGGCTAGATGATTGGTTCCTGGGTTCAGGGCGATGCTCACATGCCCTGCATGCCGTGGCCCTCCTGCAAGTATACCAGACCAAGGCACTAAAGGAACTGCACATGGGTAGTCCTGATCCCGATGTGATGCAGGAGCTGTGCTCGGTCACCGACCTCGGTCATGGTGCGAGCACTCGGGCTGGCGATGTCCACCCTCATGGTCCAGGAACGCCACCTGTGGCTGAATCTGGTCGAGATGAGGGACGCGGACAAGGTTCGCTTTCTCAACGCCCCCTTCTCCCAGATCGGCCTATTCGGCGACACCGCCGAGCACTTCACCCAGCAGTTTTCGGCGGTGAGGAAGCAGACAGAGGCTATACAACACACCTTGCCCCGGCGTGGCTCAAGATCCCGTTTCCCGTCTGCTCTCCGAGGACGTCCCCCTGTGGCGGCAAAAGCCCAGGCGGCTCCGCCTCAGCTCGTGCCCAGTTCTCGGTGCCAGCGTTGAGCCCCCCGCGGGAAGTTGACGCCCCCTGCCTCGCGGGCCAGCACGAGGACCCGGAAGGCTCCTAAGCGCCCCTGAGACAGACGACCCAGGGAGCGAGATGTCTGCTGCAAACCCGGAGCTGGTATCCAGACCACTCCATCCCCCGGTGGAGGGCCGTGTGGTAAATCCTTGGTTTCCTTTTCTTTTATGTTCGCCGCACCCCGAACGGGCTGCGGTACCCACATTCTCAATAAAAGAGCAGTTTCCTCACTCCCTGTAGGTCACATAGCCAGTGTTTACAACCGCCGTTATCACGGCAACCGGGCACTGAGCACCTGCGACTTAGACACCGCGAACACGGGCCCCCCACCTTCACGCGTCCGGTCGCACCACACTCACACCCACGGCCAGGTGGCTGTGACGGACTAAGAGGATGGTCAAAAAGGCCCTCCTCCCCCGTCGCCGACCCCCCCCACCGACACCGGGTACATGGAGAAAGGTAAGTGCTTCAAGGGTTCCCTCAGCGCAGCCACGAGTTCGAGACGAAGCGAGGATCCTCGACGTGGCATCCCCTGCTCCCTCCCGCCGTGAGGCCCCACCCACAGGTACATTAAACGCGTTTGTCCCCTTAGTGCCCCTTGCCCGGAGCTTGGACGCGTGGCTAGCACTTTCCAACCCGTCGCGGTGGTTGGCCAGGACCATCCGACTCGGCTACGCGATTCAGTTCGCCGGGCACCCGCCCCGGTTCAGCGGCATCCGTTTCACTTCGGTGAAGGGCGAGAATGCCGCCAACTCGCGTACATATATATATATATATATATATATATATATATATATATATATATATATATATATAATTATTATAATTTAAATTTTTTTACATTTAGACCACTTAAATTATTGATTGCTGTCAGGATGTGAAGAGACTTTCAACCAGTATAACAAAAAACAAAAAAAAATTCTGGAAAAGATTGCACACCCTAGCTTTAATGGTTTTTATAGGTAAAACGTCACAATCCCTAACGATTTCCCTAAAAACCATTGTGTTGCATAAAGCCCCTTAACTGCCATTTTCTTAAGTATTTTTTAAGGTTAGGAAAATTTTGCCTTTAGTATAGGTTAAGAGTTTCGAGGTTTCTAACCAATTGAAGAGTATGGTGTGCCAAGGCAAATTTTTCACGATAGGGAGAACCCAGTTTAGACCATTTTAGCCTTAGAAAAACTGTTGCAGGAGATTTGACGGTCAAGCAATATGAGAAATCGCTAACAAGCTGGAGGGCGATCTAATAGGAACACACACAAAACAGAAGTGTGCCCAGTATTGTCTGCTCTCTGCATCTTTATAAACCGTACAAATGGATAAATTAAAATCATACCACTATATCGCTATATCGAAAATTTGAATATCCTTCACCCACTGACTACCACTAATATTCTTAATTTGGGATTGCAATCAGTCCTCTGCACAGTTATACAAGCATCTTAACATCTTGCACCTCTAGTCCACCCCTACCTCGCACAGTCTTTCAAAGGTGTCTTTCTCAAAAGGGCACTGGCCAGCTGTAAAAGCAGAATCCTCCATTAATTGGTCTGCATGAGAAACTCAGGACATTTCCAAAGCAAAAAATGTGTACACAAAAAAGTGGTTAGATCGATTAAATTTGAGGATTGTACATCAGATACAAATGAAAATCTGCCCATGTATCCTCCAGAAAATGAGTTTGAAAAAATATTTGTGCATTAATAGAAAACGACTGTGATTGGTGCATACTGAAAAGAACTGAGAAACTTTAATAGTCTTTAAAATTAAAATAAAAACTTTAACTTTAAAAAAGTTACAATATTTTCTGTGTGGTAAAATTGCCCAAGTGTGGGTCAGGACATTTCCGATCATCTGAAAGTTGGCAGACAGTGGAATTTTATTACGGTAAAATCTCGCTCACTGTAGTAAATCCCTTAATGGTTTCCCTTACCTAAGAAAAGTGTCTAAGGGATTATATGCAACACTCTCAAGTCATTCCCTTGGGTAAGGGGAACTCACGCTTTAAGTGTTATACTTATGGGAAAAACTTTTGTGCAACCAGGCACTGGTTCATTTGTATGAACTGTCTGAACGAACAAATTCACTAACATAAATTGGACTTTACACCACTACAGATAAGTTATTTGTTTATTTTAACGGATTCATTTATATGAACCATCTAAAAAAAGCGTATTCACTAAAATTATTTGGTCTTGAAAATTACAGAAGATAGAGAGGACAGTTAGATTTGCGTGTTTGCTTATTATCTCGGTTGTATTGCTGCATGCACAATCCAGTGTGGAAAAAAAAAGATATAGACGCTATACTGTTACTATTTGGCAAAAGTAACTTGTTACTGAAAATAGCTTCCCTACTGTCACGCTGTTGAAATATGTAGTCAAGTTAGTCATTTTTGCGTCGCTACTTTGATATTTACTCCCCAGCACACTTGTTTAGTATTCTTTTAGAAATATCCTACATACTCCTAATGTGTGAGGAAAGGACTGAACTACTGTTGTTGTTCTATATGTTCCTTAAGGAAAGTCACAGATGAAAGCTATCAGTTCACCTGCCAGACGGATAGCTGATTTCTTTAGTGCTGTATCCATGCTCCTGTTTGCCTAAAGTTAATCTCGGAGCACATTTAGCTTGTAGCGTTGCATCCAATATTCCATGTATACATAAAAAGTCCACCACATTGGTCTTCTAAATGAGCCACCGGAGGCCATGCAGGGTGCAAGGTGTGGCTAATGAATTGTGCAGAGCACGTCCTTTTGCTTGTGTGTGATTACTGTCAGAATAGTCTGAATAGCTGTTGATAAAGCAGACACGGAGGCTGATTTGCCCTCGGCAGAGGTTATTGCAAAGACCGAAGGATGTCTGTCCTCTGCCATTCAGTGTTAAACTTAATCCCAGGAGGCTTGGAAAGTCATAAGGTATTACTTTAGAAGAGACAGCATCCCTGAGAACTCTTAACACAACATACACACCTCCAGAACATTTGTGTGACTTAACTAGTTTCACAAACCTAACCTCGGGGTTTGCACATGAAATCCAAATATCCCACACATTTTGATCCTCGGCCGACCTCTCAATTCAGTTTGTTATAATTATGCAGCTCAGATTTGGGATTGCATATTCTTTACATCTTCATGTCTGAATTAACAAACTTTGCCCCACTGAAACTTGAAGTTTGAAGTTGTCATGAAATCAAAACTGTTTACTTTTATTAATACTCAATACTTTGTCTCATTGTGCATGATTCAGTCTTATTGTGCACAATTTAAGGGTTGTCGTCCTCCACATTCGACTGCAAACTTATTTTCTTGTAACTGGCATCATCCTGGAATGGAACACTGGTATTTTTCACGATCCAATCTAGGGATGTCAAAAGCACCAGTACTTCTGTACCAAGTCGAAACTAAAATACAAAAAGATGTAACGGTACCAGTGTTTCTGCAGTACCAGTGACTTACAATTGCTTCCAAATGCTCACACACAAATTTGACATATTTGAGGAAAAATGAATGCACAAGTAATCAAATTAAAATCATTAGATATCCTTTTGTGATTATAAAATCACAAAAGGCTGCAATCTTAGTCTGTATGAGCTGTGTGCTTTAAAGTGAATGTGTGAGTTGTAGGAGATGACGGAGCAGAGTACTTATCCACTATGAAGTGCGCAGCACATGTAGACTGTACATTTGTTTAATTAAATCACAGCGTTTGCCCTTTAATTATCACACTACACCATGTTGCATATTGCTTATCTGGAAGTCAAGCTTCTGTCAAAAACACACATCGAAATAAAAGCTTGAATCAAAATGAAAGCTAGACACCTGCAATTGAAATATATTACAAATGTATAGTAAAATTTAATATTCACTATAGTAATAATAACAATAATAATTAAATAATAATTGTAATTATTATTATTATTATAACTGTTGCACTATGGAAGATATTTTTGGTTAAAAATGAACAAAATGCCATTATTGATTGAGTATATAAGTGTGCAAAATAATGCCCTTTCCTTATCCTGATTCACTACAGTAAGCCTACAAAATATATTTGCATTTACGATTATGTCATGTCTGTAAACTCAGAAAAGAGGTACCTATTGTCATGTGTTCTGACTGGGGAAACTACGCTGTTCTGTTCAGTCAGTCACTGTCATAGTTCAGGATAGCATCACAGCAATCTGGATGCATGTTTATTTGTTAACTGTTTGCCGAAGTTCTTTACTTGCTATAATGCTTGGATATGTTGTCTGCTAGGGTTGTTGAAGCTTATGTTGCTTGTCATGCTCGTATGAATTGAACAGTACTTCTGTGTTAACCGATCTCGATGTACAGTTCAAGTCAGAAGTTTACATAAACCTTAGCCAAATACATTTAAACTCATTTTTTTCACAATTCCTGACATTTAATCGTAGAAAACTTTGCCTGTCTTAGGTCAGTTAGGATCACTGCTTTATAGCTTTTATTTCTTTCATCACATTCCCAGTGGGTAAGAATGTTACATACAGTTTGTTAGTATTTGGTAGCATTGACTTTAAATTATTTAACTTGGGTCAAACTTTTTGGATAGCCTTTCACAAGCTTCTCACAATAAGTTGCTGGAATTTTGGCCCATTCCTCCAGACAGAACTGGTGCAACTGAGTCAGGTTCGTAGGCCTCCTTGCTCGCACACGTTTTTAGTTCTGCCCACAAATTTCTGTCAGATTGAGGTCAAGGCTTTGTGATTGCCACTACAATACTTTGGCTTTGTTGTCCTTAAGCCATTTTGCCACAACTTTGGAGGTATGCTTGGGGTCATTGTCCATTTTGAAGACCCATTTGCAACCAATCTTTAATTTCCTGGCTGATGTCTTGAGATGTTGCTTCAATATATCCACTTAATTTTCCTTCCTCATGATGCCATCTATTTTGTAAAGTGTACCAGTACCTCCTGCAGCAAAGCACCCCCAAAACATGATGCTGCCACCCCCATGCTTCACGGTGGGGATGGTGTTCTTCGGCTTGCAAACCTCACCCATTTTCCTCCAAACAACCCATCTTTGTGTGCTACTATTTTCTCAGTCGCAGAAATGCACAAGCCATCACTTATTGTCCTTTTAGCAGATTGTCTGTTTAAAAGCCACTATAGGTACAAGTTACCATTAGGTAGTTCCCCATGAAAAGTAATGTATAATCATCTCAAGTTGTTTAAAATGTACCAATTTCATTGCATTTTAATGTACATATTAATTTGTTTAGTGTGTAACCATCTATCTATTATAACTTTACTCCTAAAGAAATGATTAAGTGTGGTGTTACAATTTTTATATTGGATATTTCTGTATATTATTTTCATGTTTAATAAAGTATATTTCATCCCCATCATTCTTAAATCTTCGTTAGTTTGCAATGTTATTGGGTGCAGTGCATTGACATACTATTGTAGTATTATGGTTTTACATTACCAACTGAGGCTGTACAATATAACATAAATAATAAAGTATTCCATTTAACTCATATCAGCCATATCACGAGTTTCACCTCTTAAATTGATAAGTGTATTACAATACAAACATTAATAGTAGATAAAACACTTGAATAATCATATTAAAATATACTGGAAACTGGTGGTGGTTGTGGAGAGTCCCCTGTTCTCTATGCAAAGTGCTGTGCAAAAGAGTGTAGTGTCAGAAAAGCGCTATAAGTGTACATATCATTCATTCATTGATTCAAAGTATGTAAATACTAGTGTTGTTTATCTTTATCAAAGCAAGTAATATTTAGCTTTTTATCATTAATAGAATCACATAATATCAACATGAAAATAGAACATTATGACTCCAGCTCTGAATATCTCCCAGTCACACACAGGCGATATCCATGTAAACTCAAATTATTAGATTCATCTGTGTAGAACTAACTTGGTGTTCTTCTGCAAATTCCCTGCAATTTTAAGTTTCAACCACAGAGAGCACAAAGTTCTGTGCAGCTTTAAGCAAAATATCACAAGCAAGAGTGCTGTTGCGCTGAATAAAACTTTGTTTTAAAAAATGCAATGGAATGGGTAAAATTAATTGTTCTATTTTAATTTGTTAAAAGTTTTAAGAATTAATTTGATTAGATAACATTTTTATTATAAAATGAAATTAAACTTTAAAACAGAATTCTGAAACATAAAATAAAATGGAAAACAATGCATACTTAATTGAGAAACACGTGAAGGAAACATGCATTAATATTAATTTATTAATTGCATTGAAATTTAACTTTTTTTAAATTGGCTTAAAAAGTGTTTACAATTGTACATTACCATATTAGCATGTTATTCTGTTAAATGTCACTGGTATCAGTACCGACTACTGAAATTTTGGTATTGTAACAACGCTAATCTAATTCAATCCAATTCCTAATGGATTAAATCAAGTCCTGCTTTAAATCTGTTTCAGTTGGAAATACTCAGATGCCTGACATTTAATGGAGTGTAAATGCTGTTTTATGTTGACTTTTAAGACTGCGCCAATATCTGCTCTTTGTCCTCTCAGACTTGTGGGTAAAGGTCCGGGTATACAGTACTTCGTTTTTTGCATTCCGGATCGGATTGCGCCTGGCCAACCGCATTGCCTTTCTGAGTGTACTTCTGACCATGAGCGAATACAAATGCGTTCGACGCATGCCCACCACAACTGTTTTGTGATACTCTTTTAGTACAGTCAATGGCTGGTGCATGCACGAACGATACTCACAGACGAGGGATGCGTCTGCAGGTCGAGACCATCTGGGCCGTACAGATGGTGCTAATGACGAAAATTGCATCACGCATACTGTGCGCAGAGCAATCAGCAATGCAGACAACCGAAGTATACTCGGGCCTCGAGTGAATTTGTAAATACAAGGAACATAGCTTGACCACGTTAATGTCTGTGTTTTGTAGATCCTTAATTCCTATTTGAGCTTAAGAGGCCTATTCAGTTATTTTAAAAAAGCATAGCACAATTTCACATTTCAAGCTTTTTTTTAAATTATAAAAAAACATAACAGTGTTTAAAATCAAGACAAAGTATGAGGACATATTCTGGTTGTTGATTTTTATAAAACATTTTCATAGATAATGTGATGAACTCCACTTGCCGTTACATTACTAGTATACCTGTGTGAACTTGAGAGGAACTTACTTTGAACATCCACTAAAAATGACATTGAGACCAGCTGGTTAAATGTAATTGAAAAAATGAATCGATATGTTATAAGAAAAGGTCTAGCATCATTTATTTGCAGATGCCACCTGGTTTCATATTATGTATCTAATGCAAGGACATCCAGACATTTTTAAACATCCAAAAGTGTCCAGGTTTTTGGCACCATTGTTTTTTGGCTTGTCTGGCTGAATTGACAGTGAAAGTTGACAACTTAAGTCTCTCATTTTAATGTTTTATACTCATCTTGCTCGCTCTTTTTTTCTCTCTCTGTGAGGTTTTAACTGACATTCTTGAAGTGGGTGACACCATCTATCTTCAGATGAATACAGTTGTGTGTGCTTGCAGATTTCCAGAAGCGAAGAGGCCAGAGAGAGGTCTCATTAGATGTGTCAGTGGGAGCTCAGAGGAGTGAACAGTTGACTCTTAATTACTGACCTGCTTGGCAGCTTACGACACTGAGATTGAGATTCCTCTCGCCTTCCTCCCCCTTTACTTCCCTGTCACTGCGTACTAGACACATTCATTTAAAGTTCATTAAAAGCGATGTAAGGAAAGACAAATGTGATTACTGTACTTACTCTAATCTGTTCCTCTTAAAGAATGGCCATTTAAGTGGCATGTGTGTCTTGACCTATCTAATTTAAAGTGTATGTGTGGCATTGGTGGTTTTGTTGAATGCAGGAGAGTGACGGCAGTAGAAGGAATAATATTGGAGCATTTGATCAATAGGTATTTTATGGGTTTTCTTTTAGTGGTCATTATCTAGATGCATTAATAATTGCAGTGGCAGTGAATTAGGAAAACATGCTGTAAAAGAGTATTTGTTTTTGTTTGGGCTTTTTTGACACTTTATTTATAGGGAAAACAGAGAGAGGACATGAAATTATGGGGAGAAGGACATCAAGAAATTACACAAGAACTTGGGTGCTCACATGAGCATCAGGGCTCAACATGTCCAAACTGCTAGGCCAAGCTCCCTGACAAAACACATGTTCAAGAGTCTTAAGGGGTGTGTGCTGGAATGAAGCAGAAGTTAAAGAGAAAGCCAGCTGTTTTTACAGCTTGTGATAGCATTGTAATGCTTTGCTAATGAAAAGTTTAAAAGGCTGTGTCAGCGCCCTGTCTTTTTTCCTCCCATTTTGTCGACAACAGACACACATCTCTCTCTCTCTTTCTTTTTCTCTTTCACCCATGTTTCTGTAGAATGTTCAAATCTTTAAAGTTAGTCTAGGCTTGATTTCAAGAGCTTTATTTGAAAATACATTGAAAAGCCTTGAGCAACACAGTTGTTTCTTATGTAACGGTACTGAAGATAACGGTATATGTGTGTGCTGTTTGTAATGTGTGTAAATGTGCAGTTTGAAATATGCTCTCTTTGGCTGTGTCTTCCCATGTCCTCTTCAAATACATATTGCTTGTGTATAAGCCCCTCTCCAAGCCCAATCACAACACAATAATCATCTTCGCTGAAATTTGCTGCTTGAACTTGACAACATGCCCATTCAGTCTGCTGACTCATTGAATGAGGCGGCTGACATGTCATGACAATATTTATTTCTATCTGGCAGGAATTAAGCAAGCAAATGGTGTCCATGGTTGGTCTTTTGTCCCAAATACCTTTCGAATGGAGGCCTATAATTTGAAAACACATTAATTTTAACTTAGTGGACTTAAAGGTATAGTTCACCCTAATGTGAAAATAATTTAGTAGTTCCAAACCTGTATGACTTTCTTTCTTGCACTGAACACAAATGGAGATGTTAGGCACTCACAGCCCCAATCACCACCATTCGCTTTCATTTAATCATTTTATTGATTGATTTGATTTTCCAGAGCGATTCATTAGAACAGGTGGTATTTTTATTTATTTTTTTGTGGATAAATTGTCACCCTAAAATTGTTTCAATTTTATTGTAATCTGAGGATAAAACTTGAGTTAAGTATAATTACTTGTACATAGTTAAGTGATAGCCATCATTTCCTCTCAAAGAGTCTGGTAAACAAGGAGTAGCTACCCCAGGAGCCATTTAACAGCTTCTGAGAGTGTGTTGGATTGCAAGCTAAAGAGACAGGCTCATGTATGTGGGGACTCTTTTAGGATGAGAGGTTTGGGGCTATGTCAGCTCTGGATATGTGAGAATGCCTGCTGTTACCTCCCTTCTCAAGAGCAATGGTGACATTTGTATGCCTTTATTGTCACCATGAGCAGAAACTTGGCACCAGGTCCAGGGAAAATGGCCTAGTGATATTAACAGGAGTATAATAAAGAGGCATAAATAATTCAGATTTCTCATCCCATGACTGCACTTACAGAAACACACTGAAAGATTCACCAGAGGGGCAGTGGACTTTGGAAAAGATGTAGGAATGGAGCAAATTTATGTGGCTTGTATATAGGGCTGCTGCTGCACAATGAATAAAAATTAAATATGAAGATTGCATAGTGTGATTAAACCGCAAAATGCTGTATTTAGGTAAAATAATATATATATATATATATATATATATATATATATATATATATATATATATATATATATATATATATATATATCAATATTTGGTGTGACCACCTTTGCCTTCAGAACAGCACCAATTCTCCTAGGAACACCTGGACACAGTTTTTCTTGGTTGTTGGCAGATAGGATGTACCAGGCTTCTTGGAGAATTTGCCGCAGTTCTTCTATCTATTTCGGCTGTATCAATTATATCCGTCTCTTCTTGTAATCCCAGACCGACTCAATATTCAGTGGGGGGGCTCTGTGGAGACCATGCCTTCTGTTGCAGGGCTCCCTGTTCTTCTGTTATATTCTATTTGCAAATCTTTTGTTTGTTTGTTTTTACATTTGATTCATTTTTTCCCCGCTTCAGAGCAATCCGCAATATGTACACTGCACACAAACTCCATCTCAAGAGGTGGTCTTGAGTTTGGCTGCTGTATGTCAGCAGTTCAGTACCCTTACAGTATAATGTGATTTGTGAACGCAAAGCACTCTAGGTTCATTTTATTTTTTTTATTTACAATGAAATACTTTCTGCTGCTACGAGTTACTTAACAAATCTAATGTAATAGGACAACACCTGGGTTTTGTTGACAGAGAATGAGTTGACAGCATTTTGGAGAAAACTAAGAAAACCAGAAATGCAAAGGTCTTCCTTTGGTGTTCTGCTTAAAGACCCAAGGGTTAAACTAGACCATATTACAGTGTCGTGTGAAAGTGATTTAAATTATAGCAGAAATATATTATTATTCTTTAAAAAAAAATAGAATATCCAAAATAAAAAAGTCAGTATTGTGTTACAATAATATAATATATATATTAATATTGATTAATAATATTTTATAATATTAAGTGGAATAAAAAGTGGATGGAGACACCTTTAAACAAAAATGGAACTGTAACACAACTTCACAGCAGAAGGGAAGGAGAACACAGGGAAGCAGGTTTTCCAGGCTCAGGTAAGACTTTTAATCGGCCACTTCAATGCTTTACAACTTCACAAACTCATCAGCTTCACAGGCACATAGTTACTTAAACACATCAGCTTCACAAACATAACAGATCAAATGTAACAGCTTCAGGAGCACCGTGGCCTTCCATGTGCCAGACTCTCTCCCTCCACTGCTGGTGGCGTGGCTGCTTATATGCTGCTCTCCCCATGCTCACTGGAATCAGAGACAGGTGTTAAAGATAATCTAGCTCAGGTGCAAGCGCCCTTACAGCTTTCTCTCTCTGCGGACGGACACTTGACCACGCTCCTGCTGCCACAGGACCAGAGACTAAGATGTCTCTTAAAGAGTAACTCTTTCTATTGTCAGCAGAGCAATGGGAAAACATGACTTAATTTGGAGAACAAAAGGCATTGCTTGCTAGTATGTTGGTTTTGCACACCCTTTTAAACATTAAAACAGCTGTCATAATAATTGCAACATGATTTTTACCAGTTGTGCAGCCCTACTTGCATACAAGATCAAATGGAACAGAATGTTATTGTGAATTCAATAATTGTTAGTCTAAGTGTTGAGTAAATAAAGGCCTAGCTAACACTATTTATATGAATTATGGTAAGTACAGTAAAATGCTGGGACCTTGACAAACACATTTTTAGGTAAGCCAACTGTCCCCAAGAGTCACAGCACTTTGCCATTCATTTCATTTGGATCAGTACTTTGAGATCATAATGCAAATGTATCAGCACTCTAACCAATTTTGCCAGTGTTAAATGGGTGCACCTGCCTAGAGTATAAATAATTTCCATTACTTAATAAATTAATAATTCCCATGTCCAAGGCAAGCTATATAAGACGGCAATGACAAAGGACCACTTTGCCTTCTATTAAGTATGATGTGCTCATTAGATGCTTAATCAGGCATTTATTAAGCCGAGCAACCAGTCACATAATGCTATGTAATTCTTGAAGTGTAATTTCGGTGTGCTCCTATTATGGCGTTACATATGCTCAGCAGATATTTCAGCTCCTCATTTGCTTTCAGACTTGATAAATTAAAGTGGCAGGGAAAAAGCTCTTAAACAGCATTTGTCATCCACACAAATTGCTGATTAGGGGTGTGCAGTGAAGCCATTATCTGTATTTGTATCTGTTCATATGACAAAATTATGAACTTGGATGTGGGCGGGGGCTTAAACCGGAAGTGCATCCAAACTAAATAAAACGCCCATTTTTAAGTGTTACTCTCACATTTATAGTTTATATTAATAAAATATGCCTTATATATGTCTTTTCATAATTATAGCCTAATAATAATAATTATTTATTATAATACAATTATTATTTAAAAAAAATATCATTTTATTCTTTTTTTTTTTTCTTACCAGATGAAGCTACATTTGTAGGTTATATTAACTGTGGA
The DNA here is from genome assembly GCF_019703515.2 of Myxocyprinus asiaticus. NCBI lineage: Eukaryota > Metazoa > Chordata > Actinopteri > Cypriniformes > Catostomidae > Myxocyprinus > Myxocyprinus asiaticus. The sequence continues at coordinate 33,118,666 of NC_059355.1, forward strand.
ATATGTTTCTCCTGGTATATCATATATTAATATCTACATGAAACAGAATTTTTGTGTGTTTGTTCATGTATAATAACATTATTCTGGAGGCAAGAGGTGTCAAGCAAAATATGAAATGTCAAGCACACATTTTGCAGTGAATAATAAATACAAATTCAAACATTAAGTCCCGTAAGTTTATCAGGAATTTTTATGATAGGACACCATTATTTAGTTAAATAATAATAATGTTCAGTTTATATAGCGCCTTACTAGAGTTCAAGAACACTTAACATTTTCAAATTTAGCACAGTTTAAAGAAGAAGACCAAAAACTAAAAAAAAAGACAGAGCATGTTTCAGCTTATTCCTAATAGATGAATACTCTATGGAGCATTTAAACCTTTATGGAGCATTTTAACTTTTTTCCGGAATAAAGTCTTAACCAGATAATTACCTTAATCGCTGATGTGAATATAAATGTGGTCAACTTTAAGAATCGTGTGATAAATTAGCATAGACATTTCAAGAAATGGAATTTTGTTAATGTTACACTTGACAAGCTCCAGACATGCACAGTTAACAGAGACCTCAAACGGGATCGAGACCGCGCCCATCCGATCTGAAATCACAACGTGTGCATTTTCATTCATAAGGTTTACACTTCAGAAATATTGGCTGCACAGATTCATAAATTTGTTGTAATTTTGGATATGTTTATTTAAAATGTCACTTTATCCTTGTGCTTTTGGATAATCAGTCATACAAATATTTTTTATATTATTTGGATGAATCCGTTATTCGTTTTGAAGTAATTATTCGTGCAATCATATAATTCAAGGAACATCCCTGTTGCTGATGCGGTGCGTCTCCCTGAGCTGTCAACAGCAAAGAAGAAAATTAAATTAATGAGTAGAGTTTCTCTTAGCTTTCTCTTCTTCCACCTGTCCCGGGCTGTACATCAAAATGTACCCCTAAGCAGAGTGGGAGGTTAATAGAGTTAAGGAGATTGTAGTCTAGGTGCATGCTTCCTACAGGGTCGATTTGGTTCCCTTAGAGTACACTGCAATCATGTATCTGTACGCTCTTACATGTAACATGCTGACATTCTCAATAATGTAGGTCTGTAGTATGTAATGTAGAGTTCTGGATCCATTACACACATCCTTGTTACACCAATAACTTAGAAACAGCCCTAGCCGTCTTTAGTAGTTATGAAGTTATGCTTTTGAATTGGGAATGGAGGCTTGGGCACATTGTTCAAATAAGCAACAACAGCTTCTAAGCAATATCCATGGTGTAAGAAATTAGTTTGACTCACAAGAACATTTTTGGGATGTTCCTTGGTTTTTCCTTCACTTATTAGTTGAACTGTTGTGTAAAAGCAATATCACATTCGCAATTGTACTGTTGTTCATTTTACCTGCGGCATGAGGGCGCAATCACAGTTCTGCTGATGTACGAAACAACAGCACTCTTTGCTTGTATGATATAGCTTAGATATGCATCAGACGGTCAGTAAACAGACTGTAGGTGTGCCATTTGAGGCTGCACTCATCCTAGTGGAGACCATGGTGATTAGTAAATAAATATTTGATAAGCATATGTAACAGTGGGTTAGTTGAAAAGGGCACATTGGCTTTAGAGAAGAATTTCTCTAAGGCCTTCTTAAGGCCCTAGCACACTTACAAAGAAATTCTTCTTCGTTCCTCATTCAGAGGTAAAAAGAACGGCATACTGTTTGCGAACATACAGACACTGCCACGCTGCTGTGTGAGGCATTTAGAGGTACATTTAAAGTGGTAGTTCACCCAAAAAGGAAAATTCTCTCATCATTTACTCACCCTTATGCCATCCCAGATGTGCGTGACTTTCTTTCTTCAGCATAACACACACAAAGATTTTTAGAAGAATATCTCAGCTCTGTTGGTCCATACATTGCAATTAAATGGTGATCAGACCTTTGTAGCTCCAAAAATCACATAAAGGAAATGTAAAATGAATCCATATGTCTAGGCATGTGACGGTATCAAATTTTTATGTCACGATAATTGCTGAAGCTTTTATCACGATATACGGTATTATCACGGTATTGCATTACAAAAACTGTTTGAACGGTAAACAATTTTTTTTGTTGTTCTCTTAATAAATAGTTTACACTTTCAATACCAAACTGGCCTTTAAATTAATTGATAACAAAGAGCTTTGAAAAGAACCTTGAACATTTAAAAACTACCATCAACACCATAGATACAAAGTCAAATATAACTTTTTTGATGTTATAATATTTAAATAATCATTCTGCCACTGGGCCACTGATCATTACAGATCAGGACAGACCTTGTCTTGTTGAGGCTATTCTTAAAGTAAGTCTAGACTCATTTTATCGGGGCAGCTACTAGGCTACAACAATAGTATGCATGTTTTTTTTTTTTTTTTTCTAGATAGCAAGCCAATTGCCAAAATAAAGCTAGATGCTAGCTACAACTTTAATAACTGCAAGTTCACTCTCACTGTATGGCAATGTACGATTGTGTGGCGTTCCAACTTGAAATTAATATTGAAATCATCAATGTGGCGCATTGCTGTTATTAATTACAGGACTTAGTGTTATCTGATTCTAACTGTATTTTAGTTGTTACTTGAGACGCAAACGTTACTGTGTGTAGCAAGTGGAGTTTTAGCGAACTACTCTCTGGCCACTAGAAAGCAAACTACACATTATCTGCAAATGGGAACAAGAGCTCACTTTGTTTGTCGTCGTAGTTGTCACTTAGCTAGTTGTCTCCTAGAGTGTTGTCTCTCAGTTTTCAAAAACAGTTTGGAAAAACAAGCTGAACTGTCACAACTTACCTTTATCTTGCTGAATTGAACGCAATGATTGTCCCGCGGATGAACGAATGTGTTGTCCTCGACTTAGCCCATTAGAATGCAGATAAAGGTTTGGCAGTGTTCCTCTTTCAGCCACGTTTTTCTTCCACGCTGGTTTGTTTACATCAGAGTGCACGTGTCATTTGTGTCACGCACACACAGTTGTGAATCTTGATTCATTGATGGGGGTTGGGAGGGGAATACTTTGCGATCAGAAAAATTAATACAAAATTGGCCAAAAGGTTATCTAGAATTATTTATGGTATTTTGAATTGCCCATGATAACAATATTGTGCATGTTATTTACCGTGATATACCGTATAACCGAATACAGTCACATGCCTACATATGACTCCAGTGTTTAAATCCATATCTTCAGAAGCAATATAATAGGTGTGGGTGAAAAACTGGACAATATTTAAGTCTTTTTTTTACTCTAAATCTCCACTTTAATTTTCACTTTCAGATGTGAAAATGAAACTAAACAGGCACCACATCAGTGGTTTCAGATGTAAACGTGTAGATTAGAGTGAAAAAATGACTTCAATTTGGATTTGTTTCTCATCCACACCTATTATACTGCTTCTGAATATATGGATTTAACCACTGGTGTCTTATGGATTACTACTTTATTTCCTTTATATGATTTTTGGAGCTACAAAGGTCTGATCACCTTTCACTTGCATTGTATGGTCCTATAGAGCTGAAATATTCTTCTAAAAATCTTTGTGTTCTGCTGAAGAAAGCAAGTCATACACATCTGGGATGGCATGAGGGTGAGTAAATGATCAGAGAATTTTTTTATTTTTGTTTGAACTATCCCTTTAAATATGAGGATGCTAAAGACCACTTGGAAGACATCAATTAATATGACATTAAAATGTGGTATAAATGATTTCATACCTCATTCTTTGAGTAGAATCCACACAAGATCAGTAAAAGAAGCTGTATTAACTACTCAGTGATTATTTAAAGTAATCTATATGCAGTATTATGTGTAATTTTTTATACTTACGTTTTGTATTCATAATATGCACCTATTACACCCTGTTATTGTAATTTATGATGACACTGATAGTACTGCAAAAATGGGTGTATAAAAGAGTGTTAATAGGCAGAATAAGACAATGATGATAGGCATCTCTTTGAGCAGATGTGTGTGGCTTTCGGCTGCAGAATGCACGAGTGAATTGGCACTTGAGTAGATTTGATTCATTTTGTAGACTAATTAAACAAAAATAAAATCACATGATATGTTCTTGGAAAGTGTCTTTGTGTGAACGATTGTACAGATGTAGGTAAGTTTGTATCAGGTTGCTAATAGCTCTACAGGACGGTGTGTTCATGTTGACTGATCTTAATCAGTTAGCTGTTGAATTAGCTGTCAGCCTCAAAGTACTGTAGGTTGAGCTCCAGGTCACACCTACCGATGATGTTGGCCAATGGCAGAAAGGTGTTTAATAGCCGGTAAGAAGTTTTCCTGAAAGTACACCCCATCAAGCTATTACAAACCACCGAAACAAACTTTTTGTTCTAAATGGCATCACACCAATTTGTTCTTCAGATTCGTATAAAGTGTGCAGGAGCCTTTAGCCTACTAGATGTTAAACTCTGATTTCAGTACTCTCTCTGCTTTTTTTTTTTTTTTTTTTGCAATTTCTCAATGTCTGACAAAACCCACTGAAACCATTCTAAGCTTTTAATTAGCTTGTCATGCTTCAGTGAATTGCAAAAATATATACAAGTCCCCTCTTCCCAAATGGAATGCATTAAATCAGTTTAATTTCTCTTGGAGAAGGCATCATTCTGTATGTTGTCTTCCAATCTAGCCATTTGTTTATCATTTTTGTAACACTTGATGTTGTGTAGGCCAACCTTGGAAAGAGTTGCTTTTAACATAGATGTATTTTATTCATCCCCGACAAGGCATTCAGGGATTTTTCTGCTCAGGAATAGCCTTGATGCCTTCTGACAGCTGCATTGTCATTTTATGAATCTCTGAACAAAAAGTCCTCCGTTCTCTCTGACCATTTTTTAAAAGTGTATTGTGCCAAGTGCAAAATTGATCTGCAGTTGCTTGATGTCAATTGTTAAACTGGTTCATTTATTATTTCACAGTCTGATCTGCAATGCTGCTTGTTCATAAGTTTTGCTTACTTTTCTGTAAATGTACTCAACACAAAATTGATAGTGCTTCAGTATCTTATGTTGTTTGCTGCACCACAAAGTTCCAAAAAGGACAAATAAACACCATGAAAATATCATACAGCTGTGCACTGTATTGTCTTCTGAAGACATAATATAGCTTTGTGTGAGGAAAAGACAGAAATAAAGGCTTTATTCACTGATAATCTTTCCCTCTTCTGAAGCTCTGAAATCATGCACGTGTCCACGTTCAGATTAAAATAATGGATGACATTTGGGAGCGGAATCAGGGAAGATTTTTTAATAAATAATGACAACATTTTGGTCTGATCCTCATATAAAAGCTATAGTGGATTCACAAGACTTGGAATAAAGTGCAAGAGTCGCATGGACCGCTTTAATGGTGCTTTTATGATTTTATGTCCTTTTTGGAGCTCAACTGACGTGGTCACTTTGAACCGTGGTTGTATGGAAAAGAGCACTATAAAGATTCTTAAAAATGTGCATTTTGTGTTCCACAGAAAGAAAAAAAATTCTGCAAATAGACTTGGAATGACATGAGACAAAGAACAAATGTGTTTAGCATTCTTTCCTTAATATCATTTTCTCCCCCTCTCTTTTTTGTTTTAATTCACAGGATATTTTATGTATCACACGATTCTCAAGACTTGAAGATCTTCAGTTATATTGCAAGAGATGGACAGAGCAATGTGTTTCGATGTAACGTCTTCAAATCAAAGAAAAAGGTAGGCTTCTCTTGAGTGCTGGTTCTAGAAAGAGAACCGTAGCCCTTGGCCATGAAATTGAAATACTTTTCAGAATGGGTATATTTTTCTTCTCAGTCAGTCTAGCATGCAGAGTAGTACAATGATTCAGCAGTGGAGCATATACATGATTTACTGACAGAGCATGCTCTTAGTCCTTAATGTTGTCAAATTGTGAAAGGCTCTCTGGTCCCTTTCAAGCTTCTGGTGGCGATCTCAGCACTGAAAATCAGGCATGCATTTGGATCAGCAGCCTCGTATTTGCTAAATAGCTGCTTGAAGACATCCACCACTTGCAAGGATGATTTGACCCCAGAATCTAATCTTTTCTACATGACTAATTTAAATTATTATTATTATTCTACAGTATAAGTAATTAATCTGCAATGTCATGAGAACCAAAATAAGATGGCACTTTTTCGGAAAAGTGTCGGTATGCTCTATAAATATAGAGAGGAATTTACATTAATGCTATGCGCTGGCTGTCACAATGACACATCACATCATCACAGGAGTTTGTATACAAGAGTCTGTAATGGATCTCAGAGTGCAAAGCCTTCAGGAACAGAGTGTGCTGGAAGAGTAGGCCTGTACTTGTATATTATTTAAGTAAATTAAACAGTGCAGATACAGTATGACTGCATAAAAAGAATACACAACATCTTGCACTCTTTTTTTGACACGCATTAAGTGCATACATTTGTGTTTATTTGTTATGTATCAGTGCAATTGAGTAAGTATGCATTATTTGAGGCAACCAAATCTCCACCACGAATTAGCAGTGGCAAACCAATGTACTTTTTTAATATATATAAGGAATTCATGTGTCTGACGCAGTCCCTGTAATCAGTAATATTAGTTTTTAGCAAATTTTCAAGGAGCTTCAATTAAAAAAGTATTTACATCCTCACACAGTTTATATCATTTAAATAAATTCTCCATACTTTGCTATTATACTGTATCTATATATTGTGATCTTACATACATGCACCCCATTTTCACTTCAAAAGTGTGTAAAGCAACCAAATGATTTATAGTTGTCTCTGCATATTCAAATGGGGTACTTGAACTGAACTTTATAGACTAGTGTAGTCATTTCAGTTTAATAAACTTTTGACAAACTTTTTTGTCAAGACCTGAAACTATCCCCATTTCACATTTAGCCAGTTTCTTGGGCCTATTATTATCAAGTTCAGAGTCTGAATTGACTCTAGTTAGAGAGTTGCATAATTTAAACCTCAGCAAAACAGTTAAGACCTAAATTCAAATGAGGATCACTTTTATCCACTGAAACTCAACTATGCTTCGCCGTGTTTTCAAGTAAAGGTCTTTCAAGTAAAAGGCTGTGAGAAACATTTTAGCCACTAACTATTCTAAATAGTATTTTCTAGTAATCTTCAAACTGATTTTGTTTAATTCCTTGTTCTTAGTTCCCTTATAGTTTTCTTTAGCGGAGTCTACATTTAGTTAAAAGATAAGTACAATGAGTGCTGAATGACATACAGAATGAAAACACTGTAATCACATTGGCACAGTACTAAAAAAAAAACAAAGCCACATAAATGGACTCATCAAGAAAAATTAGGGATTTCTGCTGTAGCTATTGATTATACAGCAGAAGTGTGGCAATGGTGAAAAGCAATCAAGAAAGAAGTATTCTTTCCTTTAATGAAGAAACTTCAGGGTGAAGTTGCTCATTTGAGTTGAGAGCCCTGCCTGGTCCATTTCTTCCTGGCATCATTGAGAGCTGTTCAGAGTAATTGTGCATCAACCGTTCAAGTGTGCCCTCAATAAACTGGGAATAGAGCTGTACTGATATTTTGTCCTTTCTCAGTATACAGGCGCAAACATTTTAGATGGAATAATGTTGCCATTTATCTATTTTCACCATCATCCATTGGTAGGCCTGTATTTAATTGCATTAACAGATTTTTTTTTGACGCCATTTTTTGAAATAGCCTGTTTTTGTGAAATAGTATTATTAAATGACAACTGAACACTTACTTGAGGGTTGCAACAACACCCAACCACATAGTGACAAGCAGTGGGACTTATAATGGGGTTAATTCCTTGTCCAAGTCTTTCATTAATGTTGTATTTCAATATTTAAGGTTGAAACGAATAATAATGCAACCAGACAGAGATAAGAGGTATTTATTACAAATATTTAAAGGGATATTTTTATTACAAAATGAAAATGTGGCCACCCTCATGTTTTTCCAAACCTGTATGACTTTCTTCTGTGCAACACAAAAGAAAACATTTGGTAAAATGTTAGTCTCAGTCACCTTTCATTTTCATTGCTTTTTTCCCCCATACAATTAAAGTGAGGGCTGACTGAGGCTGTCAGTCCCTTACATTCTGCCATCTCCTTTTGTGTTCCATGGGAGAAAGAAAGTAATACGGGACATGAGGGTGAGTAAGGCGATGATGACAGAAACTGAAAATTGACTGGAAAAATTCCATCTGTTTTCAATGAAATTCTACTCATACCTCTCTTATTTGAAGATTCATAGCTGCATTGCTGTTGGTTCAAACTATGGTTTGTGAGATCATCTAATGCTGAAGGCTGTTAAGATTGCCAATTGTTAAGCTTCAAAGCATTTATATTTTTCAATTCCAATTTCAGATTTAAACTGGCAATAAACTGTTTGAAATTCCTAGTTTCAACATCAGAACATCCTTTGAATGTGTGCACGGATGGTTGGCAGCCTTCCGGTTTTATGCATTAGTTGGAGAACAGGATATCATCTGAAATTAAAAGTGTGGGAAGGGAATCAAAGGCTGTTATGGTTAATTAAAATGAACAGGTATGAGTCATATCAATGAAACTCTCCTTTGTTTGAAGTCTTTTGTTTGTTAACTCTGACTGCATTGAGACATTTATTAAAGGGTATAGTTCACCCAAAAATGAAAATTATCTTGTCATTTACTCACCCTCATGCTATCCTAGATGTGTATGACTTTCTCTCTTCTAACAAATAGGGTGAGAAACAGATCAATATTTAAGTCCTTTTTTACTGTAAATCTACACTTTTACTTTCATATTCAACCACCCACTGGTTGGGGCTGATCAAAGGTGGAGATTTGTAGTGAAAAAGGACTTAAATATTGATCTGTTTCTCACCCACACCTATCACATCACTTCGGAAGACATGGATTTGACCACCAGAGTCGTATGAATTACTTTTATGGTGCCTTTGTCTATTTTGGACCTTCTGAGTTTTGGTCACCATTCATTTGCATTGTATGGACCTATAGAGCTAAGATATTCTTCTAAAAATCATTGTTTGTGTTCAGCAGAAGAATGAAAGTCATACACATCTGAGGTGGCATGAGGGTGAGTAAATGATATTTTTCGAGAAATTAGTATTTTCATTTTTGGGTGAACTATCCCTTTAAGTGCTGACGACATGTTTACCCTGTTTATGCGCTGTTTTTTTGTCTGGTTTTGGCCATGATCATCCAGTTTACAATTAAAAACATCATTGTGACTCTTCAAGTGCTTAAAAGAAAAAGAAAATAAAGCGATGAACAACAACCTCAGGTTGAGCTATAAAACACAGACCTCACAACTCCCCGTGCTTCTGACATATAATTTGTGCTTCTCCCCTGACATTCTGGGATAAATGTCACAAAGCAATGAATATTATCTGCACACTGCAGAGATGCACAGGTTTGCTCTTGAATTTACCATACTAGACAACTTCAGGAACAAGATATGCTGCAGAATAATTATTATTCCAGTGCAGCATGTAAAATCTGTTTATCCTTAATGAATATCAGTTTTGCTCATGTTATGTTATAGACATCCTGTGTTTAACAGTGACACAAAGCTGACCTGAGCTGACATGTTGAATGAGCTAGGAGCTATCTTGCTATTCAAACTCAATGTTAAAGTACAAGACCCATCATCACAATACACTCTGGCAAGAGACATTTGGAATCAAGGAGCCACAAATGCCAACAACAAAAAAGTAAATTTTGGTACAATTAAAGGTACAATCTAAAAGTGCAGGCTATACATTTTATATTTCTAATATATGTATTCATTCTTCATTCTTTCATTTTTAATTATTTATGACTTTTTATTTATTGCAATACTAAGCTCTCCTTCTTTTGTTGTTAGAGCCAAGCCATGCGGATAGTACGGACGGTAGGTCAGGCCTTTGAGGTTTGTCACAAACTTAGCCTGCAGCACACCCAGCAGAACGCAGATGGCCAGGAAGATGGTGATGCCGACAAGACCTGCACAGACTCTGGATTACAAGGTACTGTACTGTATTCACAATGTGAAAGTGAAATGTATCCTCTCTCTTCTTTATGTCACCCACTTTATGTCACTCTCTTCTCCACTGTCACCCTTGAAGTTAATGTAGTCTTCTCATGTTCTTCAAACTCCCTCTGATTGATTATTTGTGTCCCTTAAAGGAATAGAAAGTGTTGCTCGCAAGGTTTTCGTTACATGTACAAAAACATGGTAATGATCGAGACACGGAATAGGAGTCAAATACACAAATTCATATAGTTTTGTCTCTGCCGGCGCATGCGCATTGTGAAACAATGTCAGCGGTTAAGAGTGCATGATTGATTACAGCAGCAGCCAATCGTGTGCTTGGCAACAGCCCAAAAAATTTAAATGCTGTCATAACTTACGCATCTTCATGTCTTTAGTGCTAAAAAACAACATGAGTTCCCACGTAAACACGTGTGCTACTGTGAACGAGCTTCTCTCATTCACTCATGAACGCGCAACACACGTCATGATTTACACTGAAAAATTATATAAAATTCTGGTTGTTTCTCACAAAAAGCTATTGTATGCCTCAGAAGACTTTGAATATGATGCATGAATCGCATGGATGGATCACATTTACACTACAAGCCCAGTGTAACGGTTAGGACCCAATTCAAACCTGTATTTAGCATAGAATACATTAAAAAAATGGGACTGAACAGGTGTTAATACCAGGTGTATACTCTTTGATTTAGCAAAGGGAAAATCCATGCAGTTGTTAGTTTAATTAGTTAGAGGAAGTCTTTGCAAAAAGGGGCTTTGATAGGCAGTATGGAACACCATGTCTGATCACTTGTGACTGAGGTGCATGGGCCATGGGTTAAGGATGATCATCCTCCCACATTCTCCTAGCCTCTTCTGGAAAGTTTTTCCTTTCAAATGCAGATGAGTTCCCTGTCACCCATGCGTTGCTTCTTATCCGTGCAAGAATCCTCAGTCACCAACACACTGCTCTGTCACATGGATGGGGCTCACCACACGTACCAGCTTACTCCGTTAGGGCAAGGAGACTCTAGAACCACCAAAACCTTCAGTGATACTTGAAGAGCTTTTTTGCAATTACATGTAGTTAAGTGTTAAGCCTTCTTCCTTTTTTAACTCCCATGTTATGTTCAGTTACGTAATACACAGTTTATGATCTGGGTTAAATAAAACGCTAAAATAGTCATAAATTGTTTTTAACTTGAATGACAGTCACGTAACTCTAAAGTTATGTAATGTTTTTTTATGTTTATTTCACTGTGGGGTTTTTTATTCTAAAAAATTTAGGCTTAGGGATGTGCAAAACTGTCAATTTTCATAATCGAGTAGTCAGTCGGTTGTTTGAACGTCTAGTCATGTTACAGATAAAAATGTATAATTAGGCTCCGTTGTTCACGTGACTCCGATCAAACACGTTTCAGAGGGATTTACGGACATTAAGAGCAGCACTTCAACATGGTAACTAACAGATAAATACACAAAAATGTATGTTAAATAAGTACAATATCAGGGTTCCCACACGTCCTGAAATACCTGGAATTTTGCAATGCAGTTTTCCAGTCATGGAAGTCATGGAAAATTAGAAAAATACCTAAATGTCCTGGAAAATAATTTTTTGTCATGGAAAATATTTTAGTAAAATAAAACGGTTTGACGGTGTTGCTCGCAATGTTTTCGTTACATGTACAAAAACATGGTAATGATCGAGACACGGAATAGGAGTCAAATACACAAATTCATATAGTTTTGTCTCTGCCGGCGCATGCGCATTGTGAAACAATGTCAGCGGTTAAGAGTGCATGATTGATTACAGCAGCAGCCAATCGTGTGCTTGGCAATAGCAGTCCAACTGACACAGATCGCTTGATTGGTTACAGCTACAGCCAATTGCGTGCTTGGCTGCAGCAGTGTGTGTACGGTGAGAAGCAGGACTCGTGAAACTTGAGAGGGGCATGTTGTTTGTTTATTTCAGCATCGGCATGTGAGTCAGCCTTGTTCTTCACGGAGAGAAAAGGGTGATTAAGAGCTATTAATGCGTAAAAGTGACGGATGTTTATTGATGTTGAGGGGCTTTCACATGGCTTGCATAAGTGCTGCCGAAATAATTGAATAATTGTGTCAGCGCAACCTCGGCTCCAACCTCTTGTGGGGGGGGGGGGGGGGTGATGTTGCTGGGCGATGCCGTCATGGGGGCTTTTAAACAACATCTCAGTACAACAGTCTAAACAATGCTACACTTACAGATGAACATACAAATGAATTATACGAGAACACTCAGAATTCATGATTAAGTACATTTTAAAAAGTGTATAAAATATTTCACTAAATAAAACCTGCGTCTTACCTTATGATACTCCAAATGTGGTTGTGCGCTCAGGAATAATGCCAATGAAGGTTTTGATCATGTCCTCTATATTCAGCTTTTCAACTATGTCTCCATGAACATGCATTCGTTTCAGATGAGTTAATCTCTTCTGAGACATGCTGCTCCTCAACCAGGTTTTGAGACGTCTGAGGGTGGAGAAACTTCTCTTAGAGGAAGCAATAGATACAGGAAGGCACAGGCAGAGTTTTTGCAGTTTTTCTGATTCTACAAATAGAGATCTGGTTTGAGGGTGAAGTTTGGAGAGACCTGCTGCAACATCTTGCACCGTTTCACATGGAGCAGCCCCTTTGAATGCGTCTCCAAACATCTGGAGCTGAAGTTTCAGCCGTTCAACATCAATATCTGTAGGAAGATGGAGAGACTGCACGTCCAGTGCTGGTGAAGAAGAGTTTCCATTTGCCACATTTAGTCTGCTCTCTGAATGTTGCGATTTTCATTCCACCCTGGTTGAATCTTCTGCTTATTTTGGACAAAACTAGATCCACTGCTTCAAAAAATTCTGTTTTCCATCTGAGTTCATAAGTTACCTGCAGCAGTGCCTCTGTGGTATAGAGATAGTGAGTAGGAGTCCTTCTTACTCTGGACTCACCATCTTCAGGCATTTTCATACCATTTTTGTAGCGCAGTCTTTGACTTGGTTGATCATTTCTGCAGCTATGTTTTCAACCCTCAAGGCCTTTAGTCTCTCCATCAGCAGGTTCACACACTCTGTGGCTCCAAGAGCAGTCATCTTTTTACCCTGCAGGCTCTTTGCCACTGCCTCACATGGCCTGAATAGTGCTTGATAGCAAAGAAGACTGAAGAGAGTTTTGCCTTTTAGTGCCTGCTTGTAAAGTCCATGTATTTTGGCTCTTGTATCTCCTCTTACTCCTCTGTCCTCCTTCAAAGTTTCCAGTGTAGCCAGTACCAACATGTACGATGAACAACAGCACTGAATCGCTTTAGTTCACACACACCATCTCGTTGGGCATAAGCCCAAAAGGTTGATGATCACATCTTCACAGCCAAATAATAATTCAAAGAGCTGTTTGCATTTTGCTGATTCTTTAAAAAGAACAGCAACACCCTGGACAAAGTTTAAGTCCTCTGCTATAAGACTTACTTCACGTGCAACTTCCTGAAGTACAAGATCAAGACAGTGATTGCTACAATGCACGTACAATGAGTGTGGGCTTACTTCTCTCAGCCGTGCCTGAACACCAGACAAGCGGCCTGACATGTCAGTACCACTTTCAAAACAGTACCCCTGAAGATGACAGATTGGAATGTTGAGTCTCATAAACAGATCCTTCACACATATGAACAATGTCTCTGCAGTAGTATCAGCGCAGTTATAAAATTAAAAAAAATCACAATGTGACTCAAGATTACTGTCAACATACTGAAGACTGCAAGAAAACTGCTCTGAAGTGCTGATGTCTGTTGTACAATCCGCTGTCAGTCCGTAGAAATCACAGCCTGAAGCATGAGATGTAATTTTTCTCTGAACAGCATGCGCAAACTGGGCAATAATCTGTTCTGGATTGTGTTGCTCATCCAGTTGCCGCTTCTCAACACCCACTCTCTTTCCATCAGTAGATTGAAGGTCCGTTCCAGCATCAAATCGTACAGCACACCATCACGAGTGGTGTCACCTCGAAAAGACTGACCCTTTTATCCCTAGGAATGCAATAGAACGAAACAAAATCTCTAGGACGTTTATCGCTGTTTTCTGCTCTTTAGCTGCAATATCAAACAAAATTACGCTTATTGGCATTTGCTATTGTCCGGTAAGTATTCTTACAGTGTCTTTGTGAATTGCTGATTTTTCATGCAAAGTACATTTTGATGTGGCTTTGTGCCAGTTGGAAAACCCTCTTTCCACAAAAAGCCTATCCATCTGCCCTTGCTGGTCAGTGTTAATATTATTGAAACATTATTAAATTTTGTAGGAAAATGATACAGTACATCTGCTTTGTTCTTAGTGTTTCCCCTAGGATTTTTTTCAGCAGTGGTGCTGTTGTCCGCCTGTCCACGAGCCCTCAACGCCTGACCGTATTAATGCGCGTTGGTGGAGGAATAGCTTAAAACGGGTGTCAAACTCAATTTCAGCCTAGGCCACATCAGGATTTATTTGTGCCCTTAAAGGTCCGGATGAAAATTTGGCACCAGCACCTGCTTTGGTAGCACTCGTGCAATGACCAGTAATATTGCATATTTTGTGCATTGAAATGCACATTTGACAGTATTGCATTGATTTTGAGGTTGGGATGCAGATGAAAATTATTATATTATCAACAGTAACATTTGTGGAAATAATTAACCTAATTTTTATAAAATTGAAATATTCTGACAGTGTGACTAAATTAGGTCTTCTTTACAGATTCCTTTCATCAGGCTCCTACTGATTAAACTACTGTCATCTCTTGGAATTTCTGAAGGCAAACAAAACAACTTACATTTTCCTACAATCAGAGAGCATTGCAAAAGAACAGATTTTACACAAAAGGAAAACTGATAGCTCGGTCCATAATAACTATGAAAATTTAACATAGTTCTTTCATAATATCCATAGTTTTAACAATGATATTTGTAATAAGACTATGGTAACCATAGGTAAAACCATGCATGGCTCCTCACTACCATGAATAGTAACTATGGTTTCTACACTGCCTTGACAAATAAAAAAATTGCATACTCTTAATATTTCGTTGGACTGCCTTTAGCTTTGATTACGGATTGCATTCATCGTGGCATTGTTTTGACAACCTTATGCAATGTCACATTTATTTCCGTCCAGAGTTGCATTAATCTTGTATTGATGACGGGAGAGTCAAACCACTCCATAAAGTCTTCTCCAGCACATCCCAAAGACTTTCTATAGGGTTAAGGTCAGGACTCTGTGGTGGCCAATTCATGTGTGAAAATGATTCCTCATGATCCCTGAACCACTCTCACAATTTGAGCCTGATGAATCTTGGCATTGTCATCCTGGAATATGTCCGTGCTGTCAGGGAAGACAAAATCCATTGATGTGATAAGCTGGTCATTCAGTACATTCAGGTAGTCAGCTCAGCTGACTTAATTTTATTGCTGCTTAACATTGCTGAGCCTAGACCTGATCAATTGAAGCAACCCCATAACATCATAACAGTGCCTCCAGAGGCTTGTACAGAGGGCACTATGCATGACAAGTGTATTGCTTCATGCGCTTCCCTTCTTAACCTGACGCGCCCATCTCTTTGGAATAGGATAAATCTGGACTCATCAGACCACATTACCTTTTTCCATTGCTCCATAGTCCAATCTTTATGCTCCCTAGCAAATTGAAATCGTTTTTTCCGATTAGCCTTACTAACAAGTGGCTTTCTTGTGGCCACACAGCTGTTTAGTCCCAATCCTGTAAGTTCTCGTCGCATTGTGCGTGTGGAAATGCTCTTTCACTATTAAACAACCGTGAGTTCTACTGTCAATTTTTTTCCGATGTGACTTCAAGCGTTGTAGTGATCTCCGATCACGATCATTCAAGATTTTTTGACTACGTTTCTTCTGCAAAGCTGAAAGTTCACCACTATCCTACCAGATTTTAATAATGCGTTAGACAGTTCTCAACCGAATTCCAGTGATTTCAGCAATATCCTTAGTTGTTTTCTTTGCTTGATGCAGGCCAATAATTTGCCCCTTCTGAAACGTAGTAACATCTTTTCCATGACTATGGGATACCTCTTCTGACATGGTTAAGAAATGAGAAGCTACACACTGCATCAGTTAGGGTTAAAAGAGTCGTTGCCTGCTGAAACATATTTATCACTGCAATAATGATCCAATCATAGGCTCTTAAGTATCTGCTCATTTAAATCCAAATGGCGTTTTTTTTTTTTTTTTTGGCCAGGCAGTGTATATAAAGAACTATGCCATTTTTGTAATGAAAAACAGAAGTCTAAATACATTTAGAAACTTTTTCTGCCACAACTTCCTTAGTTAATACAGTGCATTTAGTGTGACTACAGTAAATCCATGGTAAATGTTTGTAAGTGTTTTGATGTGAGGATTGAAAAGCCTCCTGTTTTCTTTGTCAGTGCTGTTTATAATGTGGGGGCTGTTTGTTTTAAATTAGTTTAATCACTGAGACATAGGAGTTTTGCAACAGCAATTCTGTACCACATTCAAACAGGTTTTGCAGTCCCCGCCACGCATCTCACTGGTTCACAAGCGCGTTTAAAATAGTCTGTTCGGTTGAGAGCATTTCGCGAATTACCGCACCTGTTCTACGCTCGATCTGCTCTATCCATTGAGCAGTGTTGATAAATGCTCCGTGTAGCGCTGTCATTCCGCTTTTGAAATGAGCAAAATGTGCTCCAAAACATAATAGTCTTGTTCGAGATGCCAAATGCCTTGCCTTGAAAGTAGACAAGAATAGGCGGCTGCAGTCATGGGAGGAGTGAAATAAGAGTTGTCAAGTCGGATCAGACACCTTCAGGATCAAAGGCAGATATCACAGGATTCAAATTCATATGCTGTTGCTTCTTCTGTTTTACTGGCGGATCGCAACTTAATAGTGATTACTGCCCCCTGCTGTAATGCACTGTTGCTGATTTAGTGGATATAGTTTAAATTCTGTTTCTTTAAAATGAAAATAAATATGATGAAAAAGACTCAATGTACGTTATATAATTTCCCCTATAAGACGTGTCTTTTCATCCATTTTTAGTTTAATAAAGACACATATTTGAGATATTTCAGAAATATAACAATCACATATCCCATACAGAGATCACACTGTCAGAGTGTTGGGAATATTCATATATAATTTATACGCATAAAACATAGAGATAAAAAAAAATCTAACATCTTAAAAGAGAACAAAACATCATGGTTGTTTAAGCCGACTGCACCGCCTTGCATGGCCGCCTCGCTGTCGCGAGAGTTTTTTTGATGTAGACCTTATTCATGGTTGTGTCATCTTTGATTTTTAATGGGTATAACAACGAGGCTGTGAGGGATAGACTTACCATCTCTTCAGTGACACGCACGGTATAAAGCTGTAAAAAGCTCCTTGATCAAATCTGATTTTCAGAGCAAGTCGGACCACACTCTGGGTGAGTCTCAATCAGCTCCCTAGTTCAGTAGTCAGGGCACTGATCGGGGAGTCAGCCATTTTTAACGTGTGCTCCCTAAAAAATCCCACAATGCACCGTAAAAACCAGGGAGCATCTTTGCTCACTATGTTCACTTACTGGAAATGTTTTCATGTCTTCTGTAGTCCATTAGATGATGAGCACAAGTGTAAAACTATGAAGTACAAGCCTTATTTTCTCTTTAAAAGAGAAGTTGTTTGTAATGTCTTTCATTCATAATTACCATGAAAGTTAAACAATCTTTTTAAATATTTGAGTTATTAAAAGAGGGTTTAATATACACTCCTGTATATTTTTATTTCTTTATTTAATGTAATTTATCTTTCATAATAACACTGTACGTTTGAATATCTTCAACGACAATGAACAATAGTGTCATTTTTAATGATGCTGATTAATAACAGCTGCGCTTCAATGCGTGAAGTCGTTAACGTGTCGCAGGTGATTGAGTCATATGTGTCCCAATGTTCAGTGGAGGAAAACCCTTGCCGGTGCCCGAATTCATGTTCACGATATACTGATTCACCACATAGGGAGCTGATTGAGACACAGGGTCTGACACATTTCTAACTGGCATGCACCTCGCAGTGATCACCAGTGATCGGTGCTGCACAGATTGTGCTCATCTCGAACGAGCCTACACAAGGAAAACGCTAACTGATTGGTCAGTTGCATTCCCCTGCCATCATACGTTTCAGAAATGAGCTCGCGGGCCACATGAAATGAAGTGAGTTTGACACATCACTGTGAGTATGCACGTGTATTTGTGTGTGTGTGTGGTGAGGTCTCTTTTGCAGTGTAGAAAGTGCACAGCTTACTGGGGCTGGCAAGCATTACGTTTAAATTTACATTTATGCGTTTGGCAGATACTTATATCCAAAGCGACTTACAGTGCACTTATACAAGGATAATCCCCCCGGAGCAACCTGGAGTTAAGTGCCTTGCACATGGACACAATGGTGGTGGCTGTGGTGATCGAACCGGCAACCTTCTGCTTACCAGTTCTTTTAGCCCACTACGCCACCACCACATTGAGTCATTAAATAAACCTTGTGCGGCGCTCATAATTTAGATGATGCATATAGGGGCTTAACCATTCTACTGAAGTCAGTAGATTTGACATGCAAATTTTAATAAAGGAGAAGGTGAGGACATTATTGATATTCATTATTATTAGACTATTATTGTTGTTTTTTTTATTGTTTTTTTAATGAAAAGTCATGCTCTGCAGTTCACAAACTTGACAGAAATTATAGATCTGCTTTGTTCTTATAATGCTTAAATACTGTAAAGTCTCTTGGGATATTTTGGTCGTGAACATCTCAAAATGATTCAATGACTCACTCATCGCTCATTTGTCGCCACCTAGTGGCATCTTCAGAAAGGTGAAACCCTCATGAGTTTGCATCCCTGTGAGTATAAACTTTAGACAACGATGACAGTTGGGCCACTGATTTAAAAAAAAAGTTAATTCACACTGGGTTGGTAGCGTGGTGATTCGGCCTTAATGCCTTAGGATGTGAATTAATTTTCAATAATTCAGTGATTATAGTCAGCTTATACCGCGGTTACCACATGTAGTATGCAGAAACACGGAATCTAGTCATAAAAATGGCATTAGCAATAAAACGCAAAATGTCATGGAGTATGACATATTTGAACGAAAATGACCATTTGAATGCACAGTTAATCAAATTAAATTTGTAATTTGTCTTAGTATGATAATTAAACTAAAATTTTCTGATTTAATTGAATAAATATATAATCTGCAAGTGATGCGCACTTCATTATGAATGTGTAGAGCCGGCCGCTCATGCACTGAAAACACCTTATCATGATCATCATGTGTGCACTTGTGTGTGTGAGATGAAAGAGACAGAGAGCACTCTGAAGTGCACAGCACATACAGACTATGTATTTATTTAAATAAATCACTGCTTTACGGGGATTAATAATCACACTGGGCCATGGAGCATACTGCTTATCTGGAGGTGAGAAACTTCTGTCAAAAACACACAGAAAACCAAAATAAAAGTAGTTAAATTTAAATGGACGCATGTGTTTTTGCATATATTTTATACTTGTTGGCCACGTAAAATGTCTTGGAAATGTCCTGGAAAATTGTGCCTTGAAAAGAGTGGGAACCCTGAATATTTTATAGCACAAAACTATCAAAGTAAGAGAAGTAAGAAATATGAAACGTTCCAATACAGAGCGGCACAAAATCGCTTATGCGCATCCTGAATGTAGAATGACACGCTTCAATGTAACCAGAGCACTTAGGAGTCTCCAGACGATCAAGAACTGCAAGAAAATGATGCTGGTACACATCTAGTTTACGACATCAAGGGGTTTAAACACTGTTTATTTAAGCAGTGTCAGACAGAATCAGCAAAATACTTTAATCTCTCCAAAACACATTACTCACAGCAGACAATTTAAAATCCGACAGTGATAGTTTTGTAATGTATTGTTGATACAGCGCTTTGATGGCTGAAACAGCAATGGTGCATAAATGGACTAAATTTAGTTTTACTGTGCTGACTATTATTCACTTTTAAGAACAGCAAGCTATCATCACACCAAACTGCTCTCTGAGAAGTTAATTTGAGAATTGCATCTCCCATTAAAACCACCACAGCTAAAAATATTAATGTTAGTAGTCGACCTCACTAATTGACTGTCAGTTGTTGGACGACTCATCAATTAGTTGACCACCATGGCGCATAGTTAGGGTGTGGGTTAGGGTCCATGTTGTAGCTTTATATAAAAACAATAAAAGTCTAATGACCTCATTTAGAGAGCTAAAAATATGTGTTTTAACTGATAAAAAAGATTAAAAAAAAGACTTCCCTAATCTTATATGGTCACCACACTGCAAACCCTCAGTTAGCAGAACTCAGGCAATTAGTTACTTTTTTTTTTTCTTCTTCTTCTTTTTAAAGTTAAACTCCCAAGTTTAAGTTAAGTTAGAACTTTCACATTTTAATTTTGTGCTATGCATGCATGTTAATTACTCTTAACTTGAAATATTGAGTAAGTTAACTCATTCATTTTTATGGCACTTGATGGCAAATTTAACTCTTTGGCTGAACATAAACGTACCATGTAATCTCAAATTAAATACTTCAAGTAGAGGGAATCTAACTTGCTAGCAAGTATAGCTAGTACAGTGAATGCTAGCATGCTGAACTGTGCTTTGATTAGCATAACAATTGCGCAATAAGTAAAGCAATACCTAACAATCTTAACTTATACCTGTCCTCAACCTAAGCTATTCACCATAATGATAACCCCCAAAACTCCTGCATAACATAAACTCTTCTAAATAACATAACAAAACACAAAACACTAACAAATCTCACACTTTACATTCATCTTGCACAAAGACACTATATAACACTTAATTTAACATTTACTCTACCTGTCGAGTACCATGCAAAGCATGCAGGGTAATAGAAATCCCCTGTCCAGTTCCAGTTAAGTTTAAGTTCCTGTAAGTTTAAAGAGACAAATTCATTAAACTCAAAACAATTAAACAATTCCGGTTACTGAACTCAAAAGAAAGATAATGTTCTAAATACTCATCAAGGTTAATTTATTTGAACTATTTTGTATGGTATAATTTTTCTCTACTCAAAACAATTAATTATTGTCAGCATTAGTGTTTACAGTGCATGATTTATTTTCCAGGAATGCACATCTGCTGTAAAGACCCAATGAAGGTGTGGTTGGAACATGTGTCAGGCCCATATCAGTAACACACCTCCCCTCACTGGGAATAAACTGACTTCCTGTTAGTTCAGTCACAATAGCTTTATTTGTGTACACATATATGTGGATAAGAAATACAATAAGAATTGTCCTCTGAATAAAAATGATGCCGTGGCCGAAAGTATTTGTACATTTAAGCCATACTTAAAAATGCATGAATGTCATTGCATGGTGCAGCAAAATATCAAAACAAGTTGGATTTGTTTTAAAGAAAGGTATCACAGCAACACAAAATGATAAAACAATCGATATACTGTTACAAATTTGTAACAGAGGGTGTTTGGACACTTTGGTGGTCAAACGTTAGTTGAGCATCCATAGTTAATTTGATGAACTACATTTATGGTAACATTCAGTAAATTACACCGAGACCACTTGGTTAAAATTGATTGGAAAAAGAATGGCTGAGAAAAGTGAAGTTAATTCTAAAAATAGTCAAACATCATTTGTTTGCAGATGTCACTTGACTTTTGTCTTCTCTGCAGTGAAATTCTCTTTTTTTTTTTTTTTTTATATTTTTTTCTTTCAGTGTGTCTGAAAGTCTCAAAATGTCTTGGGTTCACTTTGTGTTATGCATGAACCAAGAAAGAAAGAGGCTTTGTATCTCAAAAAAACATACAGTGATATCCATATTTAGCAGGAAGTTAGTTCCTTCAAGCTCTGCAGTTCCCATGTCCCAACATGCAAAAAAAATATATGCCATAAACACCTATCTGAGTAAGTCTCATACTCAAATAGTGTTTCAGTGATGTTAAATTTTTAAAGTGGTTTCACCTGCACATAACTAAAGGGTAATCTCTGTTTCCCTAATGTCATGCTATTTCCCAGCTTTCTATACACAATCAAGGTTTGATTCATCCCATCTCCATAATAAATTTTAGCAAGATGAATTGTTTCTCTCTGAAGGGCGGGAGCTGACAGGGGCCGAAAAGCCGGCTGCAGAGGAGACAGACATTGATGCAGAGGAACAGCCACTCCCTGACAGCACAATAGACGAATTCAGTCGTGGAGTAACTGACCTGGATGCAGCCAAGAAAGAGGAGGAAGTCACCAAGGACAAAAGGGTATCACTTGCAGCTCTCTTGCCATCTTAATTATTTAATCTATATCAATATTTAACCATAATTTTCTGTAATGTAGTCTCTTAAAGTAGTTTATAAAATTGGTGTGTATCAGCTTTTACATGACAGTTTCCAATTAACTTCAGTAATCGAGGGAAGGTTATTCAGCATGTTTTCATTGTTTTACAGATTAGGTTGTTTTATGCTCATGACGACACTCAGCCTAGGGTCCAGATGCAGCTATAAAACCATTAGCATAATCTTAAAGTGTGGAAGCCGCTGTGCTGCAGAGGATTATGTAATGATACCTTGACTCTGCTTAGATGAGGCATTCTTCAAGAAAGTAATTGTGCTCATGACAGTTGAGGAGAGGCAAAAAAACCCGTAAAAATAAAAAATAAAAATATAGCCGCAAACAACAATTATCGGGGTCTAGTCACAAGTGGAGAGATGACCAAAACATTTACATTTGACAGAATAGGTCCTGTAGATACTGTGGACAGTGTTTGGTGTCAAATTTCAACTGCTTTCATCACAGTTGCACAATTAGGATTTTAGGTTATAGCTCCCCCATCACCTGAAATTGACAAGAGTTTGTAAGTGACCTCGGAATGTTCTGTTGTCCAAGTGTACAAAGTTTTGTTTAGTTAGAATATTCCGCTATCAAGATGCAGGCCAATTAGTTATAATGGGCCACACCCAAAAGCGTATTAGCTTATATCTTCCGAACGACTTGGCGAACCAAAATTCTTTTGATTGTATTTTTTTTTTCAGGAGGGTCTGTTGATGATGTGTACTAAATATCATGTGAATCAGACAAATGGCCCAGGATGAGTTCAAAAAAGTACCTTTCAGACGTAATTCAAAATGGTCAACAAATAAATGGCCAACCAGGGTAAAATTGGTAACCATGCACTCGGTATGTCTTAAGGAGTCCAAAGACACCAGTCTCATGATTTTAGTCCAAATTTGTTAAAAGTTCTTAGCAAAACAAAATTCAGATTTCTTTCCCAGTAGGTGGTGCTGTCCTCAAAATTCTGAGGGTCTTTCAAGGCATGACGCTTATGACATAGAACACATTTTTGTTTCACTATCTCAAAGCATGCAAAGAAACAGCCTCACTTCATCTTTGGCACCCTCGCCATCAGATTTGCTGATTCGTTACACAAGAACAGTTTGATATATCAAAAATCTGAGTATTGTTTGACTGCCACTGTCTCAAGATTGTTTGACTATAATTTGGGCATGATTTGATGAGTTCAAAAAGTAGTTTTTCCAAAAAATTAAAAGTGGCAGATTTTTTTCTTGCGGAAACCATATGACTGTTTGATTCAGAGGCACTAAAGGGTTCAGAGGATACATTAATTTTTTTTTTCTAGCCCCTGCGGTTCCAGAGTTATTAGCAAAAACATGAATTAGCTTATTTTAGCAGCACCTTATGGCCGATTCTCACAAAATTTGCTATACAGCCTAATTTTGACAACCTGTTAGAGTACGCCAAATTTCATAATGATCAGCCAATCACAATACAGGTTATTAGCTGCTGAAATTTCATTGGCTGCTGGCAGACTTTTTTTTTTTTTTATCAATATTTTAAGAATATGTTAGCACTTGAACCAAAAAAGATGCATATTTAATTTGAACTTTGTCGATCGAACGGCTGCGAATCTATGACAGTTTTTTTAGTTGTAGTGCCCGTATGGGTAAAATTGTAAGAAAATTTGCAAGCATGCTCAAATTGTCCTTTAGACTGTGTGTACCAGGTTTCATTACATTTGGACTTTGCTTTGCGAAGATATTAGTCAATGAAACAAATTGATTCACTTATATCTTTGAAAAGATTTGACATATCAAAATTCTGCAGTAACTTTTTACCATGAGGATCTGTAGATGATGTAAACCAAATTTTGTGCGAATCGGACAAACGGTCTAGGAAGAGTTCGAAAAAGTAGGTTTTTCAGAAAATTCTAAATGGCGGAAAGATTTTATAGATGAAAATGAAATCGTAGATATACATTTGGAGGGCTTGACTCAAGGATTCAGAGGAAAAACAATTATTTTAATTCTACCCCTCACAGTTTCAGAGTAATGGGCAAAAATGTAAATTTCCTTATTATAGCGCCACCTAGGGTCGGATGGGGGTGTGTTTATGCGCCTGAGTAGTGGGGGGATTTGAGACCATCCTGCCAAATTCGGTGTCTCTACAACTTCCAGTTTTTGCTGCCCACATACATTTAGGGCAGAAAAAAAGGAGGGATAATATTAAGAAGAAAACCTTAACAAATACAATAGGGTTTCAGCACCTTCTGTGCTTGGACCTCTAATAAAAAACTGTGACCATACCTAGATCTTAAAGTGGGAGACATTAGGGACAGAAGTATTGATTGATAGTTGAATGTAACTTGGTCTGAGTGTTATGGATTATTCATTATAAAAGTAAGCAACATTGTGAATTTGCAATGATTATATGCACTTTTTATTTGGGCATCAAGTATCCTAAATACCACATCGTCATTAGACTAGTTTCACGATTCCTCCTCGTTTCATAACTCGAGAGTATGGGAGTGCTAAGACTGTTTTAATAGCAGTTCTGATTTAAACTTCAGATGTGAAAACAGCTTCAGAGTTAGAGTTTGATTCATTTCCATTAGTCCGTAACTGTTCGTTGATTCAATTGTAATGATACTTTTGCATCGTTACTCAGAAATTTTCACAAGTCTCTGTGTGACATTTTATTCCATTGTATTACTATTGTTACATTACACATTTAATATAATGAATTCATGTTGTAAAAATATGTTGGTAAATGCTGTTTTTTATTGACTGTGTGTTATTATATTGTTGCAAAAACAACATTATAGGAAAACATGCCTTGATTATTTCCTACATAAACCTTTTGAATCTACTTTACAACAATAGCTATTTGGTTAAAATTATGGTTCTTCTGGTTTAAATACATAAATATTAAGATATACATTAAATATCATCCAAAGCCTAAAAATATCAGGATTTATTTATTTTATAGCTATAATGCCTAGCTCTAATTGTAACTATAACTAGATCGTAGTCATCACATTTCATGTGTCTCTGTAGATATTTTTCACCATCCGGATCTTTAAACTGACGGGTGGCAATGGCAAGCATTCTAGTAAAGTTGGACTTGATATACGAGTCTGCCTAAAAATAGCTTCGTATTGAATCTGAGATTTCCATTCTTGCCTCCATTAGGGTAAACATAGCTTGTGTTCTAGCTCGCTGAAGGCTGTTTATCTTTCCTCTCAGGCATAATTTTGGGGGTTTGGTGCATCAGTGTCTGAGATGAAGAGGCTGGAATCATGTCTGAGACTGATAAGACACTCCTCACATCAGGAAATTACAATGTCAGAAGTGTTTGGGTTGTCTCAGATGATTGATCCGTGGTTTAAAAGTTAGTCAGAAACTCTTTTACTCTGAGCCAGATGGAGCATAGGAATCTCTTGTGTCAGCCTCAAAGGTGATGTGTCCTTATTTCATTTGGTTTCTAATAGTTTTTGACCCAAATGGAAATTTGTACACTCAGATATTACTCAAAAGGTGTGTGATTGTAGTCTAATGACTAAGGGATGGGTTTGCTAAATCGAAAACAGAAAAAGGTGACACATGAACTACAGAGTTACAGATCTTTGAGTAAGACTCTTCGAAAATTGCTCTCTAGGCAGACTGTTGCTGCATTTAGTCTATTGTAAGTTGCTTTGGAAAAGCATTGTCTGCTTGACAAATATTAAATCAAAGTGCCAACACAATATCAGTTTTAAATCTACATTTACTTCTGTTTAAGTACTACTTTCCAGTTACTCATATCTATTCTAGTGTTTATTTTATTTGGCCATCGTGGTATTGGAGAAAGGCATATTTGAAAAATGAGGAAGGCGATGGCACACTGCTAACCATTCCAATTTATTGACAGCATTTCGACCCATCAATAAATTGGAATGGTTAGCTGTGTGTTAGCACATTCCTCATTTTTCTATGAACATTAACTTGTAGCTGTGCACCTGCATCCCTTTTTCAGATGTGCGTATATTACTTCTAAATTCAGAAATTCATACTTGCCAACACAATATCAGTTTTAAATCTGCTTTTCCTTCTATATAAGTACAACCTTCCAGTTACCCATATTGGTTTTAAGCGTTCCATTGGTTTGGCCGTCATGGTACAGGGGAAGTTCATCCTTGTACTGATTCCAAAGAAGAGACTATGCACCTTGCATTAACATCTGTCTTGGGTGATCAACTGCAAAAAAACAAAAAAGAAAAAGAAAGAAAAAAAACCCACAAGCGGTCAGGTGAGAGACATTGCAGTTTACACCTGTTATTTACATTACATCACTTATGTTACTTTCTACATCAGTGTGTTGCTTGATAAAGTTTAAAGAAAAAGGAAAAAAGGGAGTGCAATAATATATATATATATATATATATATATATATATATATATATATATATATATATATATATAATTTTTTTTATAAATCATGTTAAAATGTAATTTGGTTACATCTTCTGGCTAAACTGTTTTAAAGCTGATTCATCCACATGTCTAAATTTTGGCACTTGTGAAAAAAAACATGGTATTTAAATTGTGCATTTTAACAGATGTCTTTATGAGTAAGGTCAAGACTCTTTTCATGCTGTGAGAGTGAGCTCAGTCATACTCCTACATACAGCAGTTCATTTTAGATTCTTGTACATTGCAGAACAGGGGTACTCATATGATCTTGTAGACCGGAAATGAACTGGCTGTGTAGGAGTTTGTGTTGTTTTAAGGGCTAGTACAAGTGTCAGAGCTTTTGGGTAAGCCTGCAGTCATTTGCGCTAGTGGATCAGAACAGACCTATTGGAAGTGTGGAAAAATGGAATGCTGTTCATGTTCATATTGGGAGACAGAATGCAGTATAATGTCATTCCTCCCAATATGAATAGTACACGAATAGCATTAAATCTAGTTGTACTAGTTGGTTATCATGCTATACCTTTCTTCCTCAACATTTCCAAGTGCCAGTCTTCCAATGATGTTTTGGAACATAAACTGGTTTGTAGAATCATTTACTATGTAAAATATGAGTGAATATATTAACAGCATGCTGAAATGCTCTTGGTTTGTATTGAGGTCATGTGCCCTACTGTAAGTCTGCATCAATGGATATTGGATAGTGAGAAGCAAACTGATTTATTTGAGCCTTTGGGCATGAAATCAATACAGCTACTGATCAGATGGATTTTTGGCTGGGGTTTTCACAGATAAGTGTGACTTACCATTTTTAATGCATGTTTTATCCACACTCTGAATATGACCACATAATTATTATTGCTACCTGAGTGGAAAACAGGCAAGGAAATTTAAATAGGAAACTCTAAATGGTCTGATATGGTGCTAATCAGTTTAGTGATTGATGCAGTTCATCCATTCACACGGTTTGAATTGGCAATCATCTTGGGTTTTTAGAGAAAATGGTTTGGGGAGTGAAAAACATCCTTTTTTTTTTTTTTTTACGTTTATTTGAATATAGGAGGATTTTTTAAATCTGAATAATTTTCTGATAAATCAGCTCGCTAATCCTCATCCAGAGCTTGGATCTTTATGTATGTGATATTTGGCTTTACATCATTTAAAATATGTTCCACATATAACATTTTTAAACGTGAATTCTGGTGTGTGCTTGCTTGTTTAATATGCATAGTAGAACAAATTACCATGTTTATTGTGTTTCTTTTTCAGCCTGCTGTTAATTAGAGCAGCAAATCTCTATTTCACCCTACCATATTGTTTATAGAAAACTGGCAGATGTTTTCTAATAAAGAGAGAATTTGAGAGTTGTTATAGGTCTGAATGGAGTTCCTATCTGAGCTTTGGAAATTGAATGGGCAACGGACTTGCCTGGATCCCATTTTATGAGAGACTGCAGTGTGTTTCGGTGGGTTCTTCACACAATGGGTGCTGAATAACAAATGAGAGAGGATCAGTCCTTCACTTATACAGTGCTGAACTTTACCCAATGTCAGGCTGCTTCAGAGCCACAATCAGGAAGCCTTGAGCCAAACCACTACTGAGGGAATATCAAATATAGACAAGTGGAGCTACGGTGTTCTGTAGCTCTGATCTTATCAGACTGTCTCTGCCAGGCAAATAGCCAAGTTTCTGCCAGGAATTGGCTCCCTTTAGTCATAGGGCACATACATTACCTGTATGCAGGGAAATCTGTGTCTGCTTATAAAATCAGCCAGAGCCCTAAGAAGCTGGATATTATAGAGCTATATTTAAGGTAAAGACATACAGTATATGCTCTCTTCCAAAACCTAGTTAGTTGCCTAGTATTTTAAAGGCAAGGCATGCATGTTCTTGCTGTTTCAAAAGGTAGCCATCTTTAATATGATATCTCCTTGGATACCGTAGGCACTTTTCCACCATTGGGCAAATGGTTCTTGTTGCAGAATCGTGTTGTTCCATTCCGATCCTGGCTTGTTGCTGTTGTTTCAATTTCTTGTTCCGTTGTGGTGCCGCAAAATCATGATCAGAATGGACTGATTCGGCTAGTGACCAATCTTTAGTTGCCACCTACTAAAGGTGTTCCACCAGCACAGTAAGGTTAGCTCACCATGCTGATAAATCCAAACCAGGAATGGTAGTAATTGTACCATACCAAACTGTGCTCAAGTGGAAATGCTACTGGAACTTATCATGCTCAGAACCATTCTGTCTGTTAGTGGAAAAGCAGCTCTTGTTTTGACCAAATTTGAAGGCACCATTGCATGTATCCTTCGCAAAGATGAGATAAATGTCAATCATTTAATACTGGTATTGATAAATATTGTTCAGTGTAATTAAAAATGTATTAATGTACCCCATATTTGTGTGTGCTATGCATTTTTATGCTTACTGCGGCACCACACTGTTAGCTTAAAAACATGTTAGCGCCAAACACAAGTTAATTATCTCGTACACTTAATCTGAATGCTATGTGCTTGGCTAAAAGTGTTCCAAATGTCCATATTTAGAGGTTATGATGATTCTTTTGAAGCCAACTGCCTATGTAGGCTCCAAAACTAGGTATTGGTAGAGAGCTGTAGTCTTTCCATTTTCAGTCTCTTTCTTCCCATCAGGGCAGTAGTGTCCATCTGGATCAAACTGTGCATGTGAAAAGGGGTTCGGAGATGGGATTTTGGGCAATGGCAGTACCAAGAAGCTCTCTCAAGAGCCCTCAGTCCTGTAAATGCTAGATAGTGCCCAAAAGCCTGAATGTCATTCAAAGCAATGGCAATTTCTCTGGATAATTCATGATGACCTGAGTTTAGCCCATGTATCTGTGTAGGAGACAGCTTTGCTTTTGCGCTAGTGCTCAGTTTCAGCAAATCCTCCCCGGTGAATTGCTGTTTGGACCAGATTGGTGTTTACACATTCTTTGAGCAGCTAGAGGATGTTTAATTCCTCTGTACTCTTGCTGGAACTGGGAATGGGGATTTAACAATTCTGATTTCCAATTCCCTTTCACAGTTCCGATTCCATTAACGATTCTTTTAATACATTTGATTCCTAACTATTTTCTAAACAAAAATACTGTCTTTTCATAACAATGTGTCATATAAAGCCTTAAGTACACACAGTAACATTTCTCTGTTAATTTCGAGTTGGACATGACCGATAATTTGTGAGTTTGTGACTGGTTATTGAGTCACATTATCACAAATCAAGATTAAACAACTGTTTTATATATATTCTTCATTCCATCCATTTATTAACATCCTTTTGTTTGTTTTTCCTCTAAACACAATCATTTAATTGGAGCTGAGAGGAGAGACAAAGGAACTGACTTTGAAGGGGAAAGGCTTTCATCTTCAACTTCATTACAACTCTGTAATCAATTTAGATTAATCACCTTAATGTTTGTCTAAAATGAACTCTTAAAAGACTGCCTCGTATCCTGCCTAGAAGAGTTAGAGCATCTTAATAGTGACAAATGTTGTATACAACAGCAAATCTTAAAACAATCTTCCTTTGCGCAGTTCGTAACATCGATAAACTTGTATTCTGGCATACCAACGTATTGTAATGTCAAGAATGAGCTTTGTCAGTGCCTTCTCCAGTTGCCCATGCCAGAGAATGAAAGATAAATGGAGACTGACAGATATAAAGAAATTGAACACGTTATTTTACTATTGTTGTACTAGCCAGACAAAGAGCAGCTTTTGCTCTTTATACAACAAATCAACTAACCACTAGGACAGATATTAAATCATCCCTACCAGGTAACAATGCATGCTTAAATATAGCAAACCATGAATTCATTTCAACCTGGCCTTGTTGAGATGCTAGTCACAGTCTGATAAAGCTTTGGCATTTCACACTCAACGATCTCTCCGAAGTTATGACAAAACCCTTTTGTCTTCTTAATTCATTCAGTCATAAATTTAGATCACATTTCAAAAGGATGCATGATTATTCAATGAATGATTAGTTAATTTGCTTCCATCCATATGCTAATGAGTTACAGTGACATTTAGCATTACTTTGAATGCATGGAAGGCCTTAAAAAAGCCAGCCGTTTTATGGTCCCACTTAATCATCTTTAACGCTGGATATGATATTTAATAACCAAAACCTCTTTTGATTCTCCTAAAGACACGGTGTGTCTGACAACTGTCCCTTCTCAAGATATTTAATGCCAACCTATATTTTAAAAGGTCCTGAATAAACCACCACAGTGCCAAAGGATCCTTTATAAACTTGAAATGCCATGCTTTAAAATGCAGTTATTTGAGATTGTTTGATCTTTTGGGCTATTGTGCTCAATCCTGACGTATCAGTTGAGGAAATCCATTTGGACTTGTTCTAATAGACACACCACTGTTGTCTGGTCTTTTTGAAGTTTATTATTGTCTAGGGTGTGCCAGTACCCTCAGGCAACTTTCAATGGCATAACTACCAGTATGTTCACATGTTGTTGTATCTAGCAACTTTGTTTCAGATATTGTCTGGAGTCAGTCAGGATAGTGACAAAGGCAACGGTGCTCACTTACGTGCATAATGTCACAGCTGTTTAGATCTTTTAGCATTCTATTCCATTCCCCAATGTCATGTTCATGCCCTTTATACAAGAATAGCTCGGGAACATAGGTGTTTATGCTTTTATTTCAACACTAGCCGTAATGTTTAATCCCATAAGGCTAGCCCTTTCTACATATTACACATTTGTTATTTTGTAGCCCTTGTTTATTGCACTGCATATAGCAGGGTGTTACAAGGGAAAACAGTGCCCGTGTGTGTGGTGAACAATGGCTGGTCATGGTGAATGACAGAGAAAGGTGGTGCAATAAAAGCAAGAGGAAGTGTGGGCCACTTCTTTATCGAACAAATCCATCTCGCCTGTTTTCGGTTTCTCTGGTCTGCACCACCACGGCTGTGCAGATGTCTTTAGATTTTCAGATACAGTGCCATTCAAGAGTCTTCGTTCACTTGTGAAAATGCTTTAGTTTTGCATTTTTTATATTATATTATATCAAATTATATTATTTGCATTGCAATTTTAGTGAAAAGTTGGATTGAAAATAAAAAAATTGAGAAAAATAAAGAATTCCATTTTAAAAACCTGCTAGTAGCAAGATTGCTTGAAATTGCTTACTAACCTTATCTGTGTAAAGTCAAATCCAGTATTACAACTTCCTTGTTATGACGACCTAATGCCAGTAAACTCCATAATCTGGTAAATCCTTAATTTAACACATTAAAATTATGTTAGCATGAATAATGTTTACGCTTTACAGCTATACTTTTGAAATAGTGTGATTTTCAAATTTATGGTCTGACCTTATTCACTTCCCATGTTACATATTACAGCCTTACTGTAACTGCAATATTTGCTTTTTTTTTTTTAAACTGCAACATTCCTTTAATGATATTAAAATGGAATGGACTGTTTAAATGTGTTTCAATAGAAAGGACATCTAACTTTCTTTGCAAAGGAGTCAAACATGGTCTACCCCAAAAAAGACCTTAAATAGTGACCTAAAAATAGTGCAGAATATTTAACCTTTCTTATTCATTTTAAGTCATAATATGTCTTTGTTTTTATTCCCAGGTTTAAATTTGAATCCCAGATTTTCAGTCCAAACCTCCAACCCTTTGAATTGTGTTGTATGTCTCTAACACTATCAAGGATAGCTAAAAGAATCCAGTGTAAATAAACTGTATAGAGGTGGCAGCCATCTGCTTAGCAGAACGGTAATGAGGACATATATGTGGCTGCTAGCACATCTCACCCAGTGCAGCTGTGAGAAGAACAGTGCTCTTTACGTTTAGCCTCAAGGGCTTGGGGGTCTCCACTAGGGTACAACCAGCACTTCAGGTATTCAGAAGAGCTGACATATTGCACAGTTACATGAGAGAAATAGTATTATGTGTCTGTTCTATGATTTATAGTGTGCTTTGCACCCAAGCTTGTGCTATTTTCACAGTTCTATTTCATATGCTGCTCAGTGCATTTCAGTGTGTCGTTTTGTGTCTGGAATGTCAACGTAAACTCCTGATTTATATTCAGGTCTTTAAGTTTGTTTCTTGTATAATGAACATGCTGCCCTGTTAGGCCTCTCAATTGTTTTGCCAATTACCAAAAAGACCAGCGCTGTAATTGTGTGCTTGATAAAAGCTTACAATGTAATACTCAGCATATTTTCTTTTTCATGGAAGATGTGCAGACATCCTCAGGCAGCAGTGGAGTTTGTTGCTAAATCTAATCCATTTTGAAATGTGCTTTCTTGCACAATTCATCTATCCCAGACTATCAGATACCTCAGCACATTTTAATTTTACTTTTGTGAGCTAGGCAGTATTTTGATGTTTAGATGTTTATTTGGACATTTTTCTAAGAGATTATTCCTCAGGATTACATTGGGATGGCTCTTAGTATTGGTGTGCTTATCTAAATTCTACTTTCCACAAACTTTTCAGTGATGACTTTGACTTGTTGGTATCGTAGTAGTCTCCGCTTCAGACAACATGTAACAGTTTGGTCTCTGACTGTCTGGTGCACGATGCACACAAAATTGGCAAGTGCTAGCTGAAAATTGCCCGTTTCAATCTGATTGCCAGGAAAGAAAAAAGTTGCATTGCCAAGGTACCAGTTTGTTACAATGAGCGGTTTTGAAAGAACTTATCACTGGATTTGCTAGAGTTCCAGGTCAATTGCATCAAATTGTGAAAAGATTCTCAGTGTTTTGTTTGATGTGCTTAGTAGCAACTTCAAGTCCATCTGAGAAATAATCTGTACTTATTACTTTAATATGGATAGAAATTTATATGAGGAGGTCTACACACATTTCTGCTGTTCTTTTCAGTATTTTCTGTTTACACTTTAATTAGAATTTGAAGTTTATGTTGAGGTAAAGCTGAAATATACTCTACGTAAGTACTTGAAAGCCATTACATCTAGCAACACATACTTAATTTTGTGCATTGTTGTGTTCCAGTGTATGTCAGACCAGAATTCATAACAAAACGCAAGTATGCATTGCAGTCTCAACGTTGCAGCAAGGGGCGCTATAAAGGACATTAGTGTTAACCTTTTGTTTCTACTTTGAGTTTTCTCTTTTTAAGTCTATTCTGTCATGGAGAAGCAACAGTCTGAGAATATTGCTGATTAAGTAAATTAAAGTCAATATATTTATAGCAATTTACCTAAATAATAACATATCCAGTTTAATGTTACAGACCTTTGAACGTCACTATCACACACTTGAGTACTGAGGTTTGTAACCATCACAGTAACGCAAGAACACACAATAAACATGTTCAGCCAGACCGCTCGTTGTCCATACCTTAGCCAGTTGCTCGCATTTGTGTACGTGTATTTGTGTAAAGTAAGTTTCTGGCCATGGAGGTCAAACACTCCCTTCCTGTCTAAATGGGTGGTTCTTGGGCAGAATAAAATGCAAAGTGGTCCAGACTTCATGCCAATAGTCAGAAGTCTGTCTGCAAAAGACTAGTGTTTTACAGAGTATGAATGAGATGTAGTGTAAATATCACAGATGCTTTTTTCGAGTTTGTTTGGAGTACCTGCCCTAGTTGTAAGACCTTAATATTGAGTCAAAAAAGAATCTGTAGCCACTGTAATAATGGCTAACCTTGAGCTCAATCTCTGGTTAATCTTTAATTCTCTTCCTCGTCCTCTCTGTAGTTATTATTCACCACCTTGAGACCTGAATAATTGAATAGGCTGAACCAAAAAACAAAATAGCTGTTGATGTGGAAATGTCTTGTAGAAAATACATGTAGCCTGTTAAATGGCCTCAGAAAATGTAGAGCTGCATGGAAGCAGGTTATTTGTACATCCAATAACCAGTGACCAACAGTGATTTAATTCCACAGGCATGCAGTAATGCAATGAATAAAGTGGAATTGTTGCAGTTTTTCCCCACTCCCTGTTGATCTATTCTTATTTATTTCTATTTCATTGTGTCTACAAAGTTTAATTTCACTCTTTCTCTGAGTTTACTCTGTCATACTTCTGGTTAGGGACAGGCACAATTGAGTGTTGTCATTGCAATGAGTCTTGTTTGCTCTTAATATGACATACTGGTGGGACTTGCTGTTTTGTTCAGGCACAAAATCTAGATGTTCTACTGTATAACATTGTTTGTTGTGGTGCAGGAAGACCCTGAGTTGTCTAAGAGAGAGGCACAATAATCCAACGTGTCTGTCCACTAGTGTGGAAGAAATGAACTCAATACTGCCCAAAATGTCAAAGCTCTTCCACTGTGGGGGTGTATACATTTGAAGTCAAAAGTTTATATACACTTAGGTTGAAGTCATTAAAACTCATTTTCTAACCACTTTAAACAGCTTAGAAAATTCCAGAAAATGATGTCAAGCCTTTAGGCAATTAGGCTAATTTGAGTCAATTGGAGGTGCACCTGTGGATGTATTTTAAGGCCTTCAATCTCAGTGCCTCTTTGCTTGACGTCATGGGAAAATCAAAAGAAATCAGCCAAGACCTCAGAAAGGTAGCACATTCATCTGTACAAAAAAATAGTACACAAGTATAAACACCATGGGGCTGTGCAGCCATCATACTGCTCAGGAAGGAGATGCATTCTGTCTCCTAGAGATGAATGTAGTTTGGTGCGAAAGTGTAAATCAATCCCAGAACAACAGCAAAGGACCTTGTGAAGATGCTGGAGGAAACAGGTAGACAAGTATCTATATCCTCAGTAAAACGAGTTCTATATCGACATAACCTGAAAGGCTGCTCAGCAAGGAAGAAGCCACTGCTCCAAAACCGTCATAAAAAAAAAAAATAAAAGCCAGACTACAGTTTGCAAGTGTACATGGGGACAAAGATCTTACTTGTCCTCTGGTCTGATGAAACAAAAATTGAACTGTTTGGCCATAATGACCATCATTATGTTTGAAGGAAAAAGGGTGAGGCTTGCAAGCCGAAGAACACCATCCCAACCGTGAAGCATGGGGGTGGCAGGATCATGTTGTGGGAGTGCTTTGCTGCAGGAGGGACTGGTGCACTTCACAAAATAGATGGCATCATGAGGAAGGAAAATTATGTGGATATATTGAAGCAACATCTCAAGACATCAGCCAGGAAGTTAAAGCTTGGTCGCAAATGGGTCTTCCTAATGACCCCAAGCATACCTCCAAAGTTGCGACAAAATGGCTTAAGGACAACAAAGTCAAGGTATTGGAGTGGTCAACACAAAGCCCTGACCTCAATCCGATAGAAAATTTGTGGGCAGAACTGAAAAAGCATGTGTGAGCAAGGAGGCCTACAAACGTGACTCAGTTTGACTCAGCGACACCAGTTCTGTCTGGAGGAATGGGCAAAAAATCCAGCAACTTATTGTGAGAGGCTTGTGGAAGGCTACCCAAAACATTTGACCCAAGTTAAACAATTTAAAGGCAATGCTACCAAATAAATAACAAATCGATCCCGCTCCAGAGTACAGGCCTCAGTGTAACGCTCATTCCTTTGACAATAAACGCGAGTCCGACCATCACCCCTGGTGAGACTCGTCAGTGAAGACCAGTCCTGTCTGGTCCAGCGAAGGTGGGTTTGTGCCCATAGGCAACGATGTTGCCGGTGATGTCTGGTAAGGACCTGCATTACAACAGGCCTACAAGCCCTCAGTCCAGCCTCTCTCAGCCTATTGTGGACAGTATGAGCACTGATGGAGGGATTGTGCGTTCCTGGTGTAACTCGGGCAGTTGTTGTTGCCATCCTGTACCTGTCCCGCAGGTGTGATATTCGGATGTACCGATCCTGTGCAGATGTTGTTACATGTGGTCTGCCACTGCGAGGATTTATCAGCTGTCCTTCCTGTCTCCTTGTAGCGCTGTCTTAGGTGTCTCACAGTACGGACATTGCAATTTATTGCCCTGGCCACATCAGCAGTCCTCATGCCTCCATGCAGCATGATTAAGGCACATTCACGCAGATGAGCAGGGACCCTGGGCATCTTTCTTTTGGTGTTTTTCAGAGTCAGTAGAAAGGTCTCTTAGTATCCTATGTTTTTATAACTGTGACCTTAATTGCTTACCGTCTGTAAGCTGTTAGTGTCTTAACGACTGTGCCACAGGTGCATGTTCATTAATTGTTTATGGTTCATTGAACAAGCATGGAAAACATTGTTTAAACCCTTTACAATAAAGATCTGTAAAGTTATTTGGATTTTTACAAAATGATCTTTAAAATACAGTGTCCTGAAAAAGGGATGTTTCTTTTTTTGCTGAGTTTATTTGGCTATGGTGTATGTAAACTTCTGACTTCAGCTGTATGTAAAATGTACGGCAGTGTGGTTTTCTTCTTACCTATGGTCTATGATTGCTTTCAAACCACAGTCAATAAAGTCATCTTTATGCACAATTACTATTGGGAAAAATGCAAACTTCTGAATGCCTAATGTTTATATTCAGTCTCATTGTAATGCACTTTAAATCTGCCAAAACCTCGCCACATGCAGACTGTGAAAGCTTGCAAACTCCATTTGAAATCTGAATTAAAAACAGTGATATGTAGCAATTTGATTGAAGAAATGAATCCACCAAAAACTCCACCACTACTGTATGTGCATTTTTTGAAATGCTTATGACAGACACCACTGCTTTCACCTCACAATGTTTGGCAGCCCCCCAGTATATTTTGCCTATTATTTGCTTAAAGTTGAGCATTTCTCAACTTTCTGACTCTTTCACCACTTGCTCCAATAGAGAATGAATTGAAAACTTGTACTCAGCTCCACTCACTCCACGCCGGTAGAGACATACAGTAAAAGTCCATGTTCATGCATAGCTGACAAATACAGCTCCAGCTTTAGGGAGTAGAGTCTGTGGAGTATGGCTGACCACTCCATATTCCATCTCATTGCCCTCTTTCTGCCACTGCCATAGCCCCATATTTCACCCAGTCCAAAGTCCTGCATGGCACATGCATCCTTGGATAATTATGATACAACAAATGTAGCGCCACAGTCTTTTTAATGCCTGCTGCAAATTAAGCTAATTACGTTTTTGTCTGCCACAGTTAACTGATATCACTCAATAAAACAGTACTTCCCTTGATATCTTTAACAGATGTAAACAGATGCAAGAAATGTCTAAGTCATGTTTTACCCCAAATTCCAAAATAATAATAATAATAATAATAATAATAATAATGTTTTGTAGAATAAATAGTAAAAAAATATGTGTTTGGACTGGATGCGAATTATGTCTGTTCTGGATGATTTTCATTTCTGTATGCAGTAAAAACTGCATGGGAATTTAGGGAGTAAAGTGCTTGTAGTTAATTGTCATAATTATGTCCTAGTAATGTCACAGTGCAAAACCTTGATGGTTCTAAGATAGGCTTCATTTTCTTCATGCAAAATATAATTTCTTACTACCATTCCTTTTAGTTTTGGAGTGAAATAACCAGACATTTTTTTTTTCTGAGATTCATCCATAAAGCTATTTAGACCAAAAAAACATAGCACACGTCGTAGAAATGTTGAATCTTACTTGAATCCTGCACTGCTATCATAGTTTCCCAGTATATTACAACTTGGAATCCACCAAGAGGTGGACGGCGTCCTGTCCCACATGAAATACTGACTCAGTCCAGAGATCTTGTGTCCTACCAAATGCACTGATACATTCAACTGTTCGTAGACCCAGGGTCTCACATATTATACTCTTTTTATAGAAATAACTCAGACAGGCTCCAGTTTTTCCTTTCATTTCCTTTAATGGTTTACGGCTGGGAGGTCCCAATCAGATGCAGCAGAGAGAGACTCAACTCAACAAAGTTTAAACATAAGCTTATATACTTTACGTTACATTGCATTATCACATCCCGCAATACTTTTAACTCCATTCCGATTGATCAAGATCTTAGTGCAAAACTAAGAAGTCTTTGTTTCACGCAGATAACTTAAGGGGAAAGTTTCTGTCTGAGTCATAAGCATTAAAATGTTAGTATACAAAAACAGCTGCCACCACAAGACAAATAACAAATACATCATTATCAAGGCCTCTTGACAACTCTGACTCTATAGTTATCTGGGCTTTTGTATGTGTCACTGACTGTATTACTCATCAGGGTTCCGGAAGTGTTTGTTGAGCTGTGAGACAGTACAGTTTGAAGTCTGTAAAATGTATTCTTTAATGAATCATTAATTAAGAATATTTTAATTAAGAAAATATTCATTAATTGCATCACAACTGCTTA
Source organism: Myxocyprinus asiaticus (assembly GCF_019703515.2). Classification (NCBI taxonomy): domain Eukaryota; kingdom Metazoa; phylum Chordata; class Actinopteri; order Cypriniformes; family Catostomidae; genus Myxocyprinus; species Myxocyprinus asiaticus. Next base: position 33,157,785 of record NC_059355.1, read on the forward strand.
CTGTGGCCTTATTTGGTTTTCAGAGACTTGTTTAACATGCAGCGTTCTCAATCCAGACACTCGTAGCATTGATTATTTTATCTGTGATTTATTGTGTTGATATGTTTGCCTCAAACAAAGTATAAAAGTTCTTAATCATAAAAGTCATTCTCAGCTTCAATTTTTGTTTAATTTACATCAGAAGATGAGCTCAAAAGTAACCGTTTCCCCAGACGTACTATGCAGATTTTTTTAAGCAATGAATTCAGTTGATGTCACCAGGATCTCTGGCTGAGGTAGTTTCACTGTGAGAGCAGGTGTTGTTTACAATGTGCCATTCTGCTGCACTGCCCAAATAAACAGCTGTCAGGTTGAAGGCACACACAGAAGACAAGCCTCATCAGCAAACCCAAACCACTCACCCATGTTTGCGCAGACAACATGTAAGAAATTAAAATATGAGAAGCAGTGGTGAGCCTCTGGTACATCGTTTTCCCCAATATACTGCTCACAATCGTGTTTGAGCCTGGATGCATGGTTTTCTGGAAACATAGGAGTCATTTAACGTACATTGATCATGAACAGTTAACAGGTTAATTATGATGTTTCTGTGCCACTAGCAGTACAAAATGTAATTGCAAAAATAATGATTGTTTCCAAAAAGGTTTCCCAAACACTTCTTCCACCCCACCCCTCCCCCTTTTTTCCACTGGTTGGACAAATAGGAAGTCCCGCTTAGTAATAGACCAATATATCGGCCAGGTCAATTTATTTGCCGATATTTGGGCATTTTAAATGTTCAGCAATGGACCATAATCATCATCTTGTTACATGGAACCTAGTGCAAGTTCTCAAATCTTTTGTGGAAAGTGCACATGTTCTGTTTGTTTGTTTGTTTGTTTGTTGATTTAAATATGGTCTCAAATAAGTTTTACATGTTGTCTGCATATGATTTTCTGTCCTTAAATTGTGTAATGTAGGAGAGACCAGGGCTAGTTGTCACACCTTTAACTCCAGTGAATTTTTGTCAAGGAATTTATTTTTTAAAGTCAATTTCTATATAGCCACATACCTTGAAGTCTTGGTGACAAACTTTACAGTTTGTTGAACAAACGTTGACCTTTTGTGACAGCATGCCTCAGTTGCTGGGAATGTTGTCACACTGTATGGGGCAAGTTGTTACAATGGAACTTGCCACTAAACTAGTGGCATAGGTTTCATATGAACATTGTGGGGTGATGGGGGAACATGTCCCTACTATCACAACCGCCAAAACAACATCTACAGGCTCTGTTTTGGAGACCGTTCTTGGTGCAGCAACTGTACGCTGTCTCTTATGCAATTGCAATTTTCATGCCAGCACAAGTGGGCATAGGGGCCTTTAAATATACTGTACGCTTGCATTAAGCAACCTGTTATAGGTTTTTCAAAAAAATGTAAAAAGTTAAACAATTAAGAAGCACAAAACTTTTCAGTAAACAACTGAAATGGAAAGGGTAATGTACAAAATTTCAAAACCTTGTAATACATGTAATACACTTATTATTTTTAATACATGTGGCAACCTGCCCAGGTAAAAACTTGACAATATGCCCTGAAGTGGCTTTAATGAAAAATATCTTTGTCCTAAGAACTCGTTTAAATCTTTTGGTAAAAATCTGTTTTCATAATATATTTGACCTTTGCCTAATGGTTTGATTGTGTTCACTTGTTTACCCAAGAACTATAACAAAAATATGATGATAATTGAATTTGGAGGCTAAAATTCACAAAAATATTTCAAATTTAAGATGGTTTTAAACTATATGTTTATAACCCACATATAATACCACTGCTAGAAAGAAAAAAATTGAGCAATAGGGCTGTTGACTCCAAATGTTATTGTTAATGATCCCAGTCATGCCTATATCAGCATTATATCGGCCACCTTACTGTCCAGTTATCGGTTTCGGCATCAGGCATTAAAAAAACTACATATGTCGACCAGTAGTCCGATCCCAAACTCACACCAGTGGTTGAACCAAAGGCTGGCTTTTCCGACTGCACAGATGGCACAATTTAAATGATAAACTTTCAGATTAAAGTAGCCAGCAGTTTCGATTTCAAATAACAGTGCTCTGGTATGGTGTAGCTAGCCTTTCAATCAGCGATTCTGCACCAGGCAATGCCAGAATATTTCAAAAGGCACTTTGCAGCACATCAATCTCAGGCAAAATTAGTCTTATCTCTGTCTGCTGCTGCCGAGGCTTTCATACTCTCTCTCTCATTCTGTACGTGGGAGGTCAATATCTGACAGCTCGCATTAACATATTTTCATCCCGACCAGGGTATAAATTAGTTGGCCGAGTAGGGTAAAGCTAACAGTTTGTCACAGTTGACTGCCTCCCACCCCTCTGTGCTCTGTTTGGTTGCACCACAGCTGCACATACTGCAAGTGCTACTGTAATTCAAATCTAAATCTCAGCATGGGCTGACCAAGAGACATCAGATTGATCAGAGTTGGTCCTGGCTGTGGGTGTTTTCCTAATAGCAAGCAAGTCAGGGAGGATGCAGTTGTTTTCAGAATATTGCTTTGTGTTAACAACATGAGACTTTGTCATGGACTAATGTCTGCAAAATGTCTTTTTTTTATTTTATTTTTTTTAACTCCTTGATAAAGGCTTTTGCTTCAATAAGGAACACAAGATTCAAGTCCAAATCAGTTCTATTGTCTGAAATTTTAGTGAAATTTAATGCAGTTACTACTTATTTTAAAGGCATAGTTCATCTAGAAATGAAAAATTCTCTCATCATGTACTCACCTGCCAAAGAACACAAATGGAGATGTTAGGAAGAATGTTAGCCTCAGTCACCTTTCACTTTCATCGTATAGACAAATAGTGTAATGAAAATGAATGGTGACTGAGACAAACATTCTGCCAAACATCTCCGTTTGTGTTCCACTTAAGAAAGAAAGTCAGAGGTTTGGAATGACAACAAGGATAATCTAGGATATTTAGTCCAGTATCATTTTTAATTGCCCCAAATTGTCTGCATTCTTAATCTCTCTGCATATATTGCTACTATACAGGTGCAAATGGATTATCAAAGTGATGTTTGATGTCTTTAATGTGAATATGTAGATTTATTACAAATCTTGATAAAACAACTGCTCTTTGTCTCCCTCTTTCTCTCTCCCTCTCTCTTTCTTCAGCCCTCTGAGGAGCCCAACATCCTGCTTGCTTCCCCAAAGTTGCTTCTTCCATCGGACAGTCAACTCCCGGCCAGCACGCCTCTGTCAGTGCACCACCAGCTCCAGCTGCTCCAGCAGCAGCTCACTCAACAGCAGCAGCAGACTCAGGTCGTTGTGGCCCAGGTGAGATGAAGTCATACTGCACTTTTAATAGACATTTAACGGGCTTGTAGGGATGGGATTTAGTGTGCTGCTGTAATAGCGTGACACTGTGTTTGAGTACTGATGTTTACTCTTTGCCATAACAAAGTATCACCATAAACCCTTAAACAACCGTAAAAATTATGATTTAAACAACTTTACAGCTCAAATAATACTCAAGTTTTAACAGAAGTGCTTTTATAAAATTGTAAGCTTCCCATTTCTGCCTTTTTAAAACCTAAAAAAAAAATGGCACTATTCACTTCCATTGCAAGTGCCTCACTGTAAACTAAGTTTTTTATTTTTTACAAGAAAAGGAGGGACGACTGAAAATTATTGTCAATTGAGCTTAACTTGTATTGAACCCAGAATGTTACTTTTAAAGGAATAGTTCACCCAAAATTATAATTCTCTCTTCATTTACTCACCCTTATTTTGGCTCAAACTCATATGACTTTCTTCCACGAAACACAAAGAAAGATATTTTAATGAAGATATGATGTCTGTTTGTCCATACAATGCAAGTGAATGGTGACCAAATTATTAAGCTCCAAAAAGGACATAAAGGCAGAATAAAGTTAATCCATAAGACTCCAGTGGCTAAATCCATGTCTTCTGAAGCGATCTAATCGATTTTGGGTGAGAACAGACCATCACTGATCACACACATCACTCTTTTTTCCACTATAAATCTTGACATCAGCAATCTCCTTGGCGATCATGATTTCAAGTTCGATTACACTTCCTAGCACCATCGATCGCTCGGTGCATGCGTCAAACACTAGAAAGACTTGTTCTGAACCATAGCCACATAGTCCAGCATTAGAGCCTCGAACAAACAGCCGAAGGTTTTGTTCGTCTTGACCGTTTTCATTCTTTCAGGCAGTAGACTGGTTTATTTGTTCAGCCATCGAGTGTCTGCAGTTAGCTTGTTTAGCCAAAGCTCTACACCAAGGGTTTGGCAAGTGGACAAAGCAGTTGTTTTTCATATAGGCATAATGCTCATCCAAAGGCCACACCCTTTCTTAAGACTGAGCAAAGTGCTCCTCTCAGGTTTGAGAAAAGTGTTACTAAGGGTGGGATTTTTTTCCAAACTCTTTTGATGTGCATCTTTGTTGGGTAAGCGTGTCTCTGTGTTGCTTTGAGGTGGATTGGAGATAGTCAGGGTGTCCAACCTGTCAGTACTTTGAAAAGCAAAGCCTGCCAGCACAAAACAGATCCTGATTTGCAAAACAAATCAAAGAGAAACAAGCTCCGACTGCTGTGTGATGTCTCCAGTAACTGAAGAAGAAGAGAAGCTTTAAAGCCCTCTAACAAAGGAGTGTAAGCAAGTCAGTTGTCGCTTATTAATTTATTTCTTCATTTGTTTTGCACTGGCCTTATTCCTTAGGGAAAATGATAGGCAGATGAAATGATATGCAAGCCTGTTTTTTTTTGTTGTTTTTTTTGGTGCTGGTTCTGCTAGAGGCTGGAGCTTGTTTTGTGGGGAAACACACCTTCGAAACAGTTAAATGGATGAATCTACATGTTTTTGTGTGTGTGTGTGTGTTTATTCCACTTATGGGCTGGAGTTTGTTTTATAGACTATTTTTTGCTGTGTAATTCTGTCTCACAAAATTTGTACAGAAGCACCGGACTTGAGCAATCCAAAGGCAAAGTTGTCATGGGGGATCTCGTAGGCATACATGGACTGTTTGAGTTTAGAGGGATGGACGGCGGTTGGTGCTGTCGTGCGCTTAATGCACACGTTTTTCTTTTTTCTGTTTGTTTGGTTCGGGGTTTGTTTGTTGCACTAATGGGGAATGTGGTCTTTATCATTTTTATTTTTGACACAATCTATTTTTTCTCATATGTTAAAATGTCAAATGTTAATATGAGTGGATTGTCTCTCTCCACATGGAATGTGAATGGGTTGGGGCACCCCATGAAAAGGAAGGTTATTTCTTTTCTGAAACATAAGAAATATGATATAGTGTTTCTTCAAGAAACACATCTTTCCCCGCAGGAAACTGAAACATTTGGGAAGATATGGGGTGGACATATTTTCTTTAGTGCTGGCTCAAGTAAGAGCAGGGGAGTCATTACACTGATAAGTAATCATCTACAATTCAAATGTCTCAAACAGATTAAAAATAAATTAGGAAGAGTCTTTATTGTTTTAGCAGAAATTCAGGGGCAAAGGTTGAATTTGGCTAATATTTACGCACCTAATGCTGATGATCAGGGCTTTTTTATAGATCTTGAAGGGATGTTGCAAACCGCTGTCACCCATCATGATATAACATTGGGAGGAGACTTTAATCTTTTGATGGACTCAGTCCTTGATCATAGTGAAGCAAAAGTGTGCAAGTCCCCTAGAATGACATTGATGCTTCACAAGATGTGTAAAAATCTTGGTCTTACAGATATTTGGAGACTTTTGAACCCATCTGGTAGGGACTATAAAACATTTTCTAGAATGGATTTTTTTTTATATATATATAAGTCCCTCATTTCATCTGTTGTTGATTGCTCAATTGGAAACATCTTAGTCTCAGATCACGCCCTAGTGAGTTTAGAGGTGTTGCCACATACGGAGAAAAACATAACAAATGTTAAAGGCTGAAATCAATGTTTATATGGAGACCAACTGGTCCTCAGTATCATCTGCGGGTAAAGTTATGACTTCTCTTATACATATAGATCAGGTGGGGTTTATTCGGGGCCATAGCTCTTCTGATAACATTAGGAGTTTCATCAATATCATGTGGTCAGTGGCGAATGATCAGACTCCGGTCGCTGCTGTCTCGCTTGATGCCGAAAAGGCATTTGATATGGTAGGATGGGATTATCTTTTTAAGATTTTGGCAATATACGGTTTCGGGAATACTTTTATTGGATGGATTAAGTTACTTTATAGACACACGGTAGTGGCGGTACAAACAAATGGATTAATTTCAGATTATTTTACTCTGGAAAGCTTTCACCATTATTGTTCTGTCTTGCCCTGGAACCATTAGCAGTCGCGATAAGAAAGGAGGACAATTTTCCAGGGGTGGTGGTGGGAGGTATGGCGCATAAGCTTTTACTTTATGCAGGTGATATTTTATTATTCGTCCCTGACCCTACTAGATCTATGCCTTGCCTCCACAGAATTATGAATTCCTTTTCTAAGTTCTCAGGATACAGAGTCAATTGGTCTAAATCCGAAGCTTTGGCTCTGACAGCATACTGCCCAGTAACGGCTTTCCAGCCAGGCGCCTTCCAGTGGCCCAAACAGGGCATCAAGTATTTGGAGTTAATTTTGACTTCTTAATAAAAAGGTTTCCGAGTGATGTGAGCAGTTGGGCTTCATTACATTTATCTATGATTGAGAAGGTTAATGTTTTTTGTTTTTTTTTCTCCCAATTTGGAGTGCCCAGTTCCCAATGTGCTCTAAGTCCTGGTGGTGGCGTAGTGACTCGCCTCAATCTGGGTGGCGGAGGATGAATCTCAGCTGCCTCCGCGTCTGAGACAGTCAATCCACACATCTTATCACGTGACTTGTTGAGCACGTTACTGCGGAGATATAGCACGTGTAGAGGCTTCACGCCATCCACCGCGGCATCCACGCACAACTCACCACGCACCCCACCATGAGCAAACCACATTATAGCGATCACGAGGAGGTTATCCCGTGTGACTCTACCCTCCCTAGCAACCGGGCCAATTTGGTTGCTTAGGAGACCCAGCTGGAGTCTCTTAGCACACAGGAAGGTTAATGTTATTAAAATTAATTGTATTCCAAAATTCAACTACCTACTACAGTCTCTCCTCATTGAAGTTCCCCTCTTTTATTTAAACAATTTGATATTATAGCTAAATCCTTTATCTGGAATGGTAAACGTCCTCAGATGCATTTTAACCAGTTACACAGGCCAATGGACAAAGGTGGGTTAGGTCTCCCCAAGATTTTGTTTTACTATTATGCTTTTGGTCTCAGACATTTTGCACATTGTTTGCTTCCACCTGAGAGAGCTCCTCTGGCTCTTTATTGAACAGGAGGTCCTTGCTCCTATCTTGCCATTGCAAAGTCTTTCTACTAAGCTGCCCAGAGAAGTAAAGACACATCCCGTTATCTCGCACATGCATTTAGTGTGGACAAAAGTTTCTCGTGTGTTCAATTCAGACATTTATCTGAACGTTGCCGCAAGTATTTGGTTAAACCCGAGATTGTGCATTAACAAGTCCCCTTTCTGCTGGACAAAATGGATGGGGAAGGGTGTTACTACGCTGGGTGATCTGTATGAAAATGGAGCGTTGAGATCCTTTGAAAATATTATACAGCGGTTTGGGATTCCCAGATCTCAATTCTTCAGGTACTTACAGCATCAATGGGATGTCTAAGGGCAATTCAGAAGTGAAATATTTCATGCCATTTTTATGTGCAGTTTGTGAGCTTTAAGCAGCAGCAGTGGAATACAGTCATAAATAAAAAAATAAAAAATGACTGCAGTGGAATTTGGTTAAAAAAAATGAGAATTGGATTGTAAGGAAAGAACATGAATCACACAAATTAACTTTTAGAACATTGTAGGTTATGTAGGGTGAAAGTATTTTTTTTTTTTTTAAGATCCAAATGTTATGAAACTTCCTTTTAAATATCTTTACTTTAGCAGTAGTTTTTGAATCAGTTTTCCATAATTATTTTTTTTTTTGCATATTTGGATTTATATTATCTATTTACTGTATATTATATTATAAAGTTCTGAGAATGTTGTGTTGTAAATTTTGACTCACATTGCCAAACCGTCAGCTGTTGTTTGATAAACTGAAACATTTCTGGTTAATTTATGACAAGTCAAGCTAGGGTTACTGCCAACAATTATTGCAGATCATCCATATATATCACCGTTTGTTTTTTTATCTTTCATCCCTAATTGCGGAGTTCTTTTTTTTTGCATTGCATTGCATTGCATTGCAAACTCAAAAATGTTGGTTATTTGTTATTCGTTTGTTGTTTTGTTTTGTTGACCAACAATAGTGAAATACTACTGTTTTTTTATTTTTTAATGCCTTTAAAGAAGACCTATTATGCCCCTTTTTACAAGATGTAATATAAGTCTCAGGTGCCCCCAGAATGTGTCTGTGAAGTTTCAGCTCAAAATACCCCACGGATCATTTATTATACCATGTTGTAAATGCCTCTTTTTGGGTGGAATCAAAAACACGCTGTTTTCGTGTGTCTCTTTAAATGCAAATGAGCTGCTGCTCCCTTACCCTTTCCAGAAGAGGGCTGTGCCTTTACAGCTCGTGCTTCGGATACTATAGCAACAACAAATCAGAACCAATATGACTGACACCGTAAATACCGGAGTTCAGCCATATATGTATGAGCAACCGTAAACGACGCAAAACATAGGCATTTTGAGTTTGTGATAGTGCTTCTTATGTAGAAAATCACTTCCTGCCTTCCATCTGCATTTCACGCCACAGCAACACAGTGACGTGACGTCATGTGCAAACAAGCTATAATGACATAGCTCTGGTCTCCATGAATGCAATCAGAGACAATGGTATCTTTAGCTGCATTAGCCATGGAATCAGCTAACAAGCACATTCGGAAAGGCGATTTGCAAACATTCACAAAATATAAAGTGCGATACTTACATCTTCAGGATATAAAGCTGATTCATGCTTGAGAGTAAAAAAAATTGAAAATCCTGCTTATATTGACCCTCATTCACAAAGCAGTCCGGTATAAAATGATTTGCACAAACATACACAAATTTTGGTATGTTTTGGGGAACATTTTCTTCAAAAACAAAACTTGTCCACTGCGTCTTCAGTGTCTCTGATGCCGGGAGTACATGAAGACTCTTATGTTCACTTTTACAGCCAACAACAGAACACTTATGATGCTTACGAAGTTGAGACATTATTTTTCTCACTGTAGCTGCTCCAGTGAGGAAAAAAATGGCGGACTGTGTGTCGATCACTCAGGGGAGGATCTATGATAATAGGGTGGAGTCCATCACCAGTCGTGGGCGTGGCCTGCTCTAAAGTAACGTATAGAGCGGATACGAAAACCAGTAATTTTGAGACACTGTTTTTGATTAATAGAAATATAAGAAAGAGGAGTGGGTGGACTTTTAACATTGTAGGGTGGTTGTGTACACACACTGCTGACTCACATTTATGTTCAAACACCATGTAAAAGTGAATTTTGCATAATAGGTCCCCTTTAAGGAAGCATGATCATCAAATCATGTTGGGCACAAACTTTTGCTCTGACTTGACTGATAAATGTTCCCCACTCAGAATGAGATATAAAACAGTGGCACTATGAAATATGAGGCTTGTATACATTCACATGCCTACCATGATCTTTTGTCATGCTAAGCAGCTCTTTTCCCAATGACAGTCACTCTCTGTCAGAAAAGACACCCACCCACACACACATACAAACCTGTACACTCAAAAATTTATGCAAGGCAGCTGAATCTTAACTAAGCTTTCAGTCCACATTTACAGTATGGTAATTGTTTTCCTCAATTTTTCACTCTACTCCCTGCCGGCCTGCTCTTGATGGCTCATTGGCTTTGTCTGGGGAATGTGTTGTTCTTAAGGGCGAGCAGCACGAGCAGGCACACTTTTTAAGCATGGTCGTAAATCACCCAGGACCCTCAGAGGGAGGCCACTGTGCCTTTGGGAACACACAGACACTTAGATGGTGCTCAGGATAAGTCACTGAAGGAAATGGACTCACCCGGCTATCACTGGATAGAATTTTAGGAGTCCTGAAGGACACCGAAGGACATCCTAATCGCTTATGAAATCTTTATAGATGGTCGTTTGTCATTGGAAGGACGTACCCAACAGTATTTAATAACACGGTGTGCAGCAGACTGCCTTTGGTGTATTTTTGTGGCTTCTTTTATGATGGGAACATTTGGGAATGGACTGCATGACTGTGTGCTAAACAGATCCCAGAGCCCTAATTGCACACCCACATATTTGTTTGTAAAAACATAAGCAAAAATTTTCATGCAGAAATCATAATTTATCGTTAAGTTCGCATCTTCATTTATTTTAAATTTAGAATGGAATTTTGAAATTATAAAATAACTAATAAATAATTGACCCTACAATACTAGCTTTTTAATGTGCATCCCGCCATCCAGATGCACACCTCTGGAAAACACAGTTGCATGGGCTCCTCTCGTGGACCCGGTGCAACCACCCACTCTGTTGGTGAGGTTCCCTCCAGCTGTCGCCTCTCTTGCTGACTCCTAGTGAACATTGGGACCTTCTCCCCGGCATCTCTAGCATGCGCTGCCTCTGCAAGCTTCACTGCCTCGATCAGCTCTGCAACATTTTCTGGATTCTCATCCCCACCGCTTTCCGCTGTGCCCGGGGCAGAGCGTGGATAAGTTTGTCTACAACCACTTTTTCAGCAACACGTGCTACATTAGGCTGACCGGGATGCAACCATAGTTGCACCAAATGGGACAGCTGAGCAGCCTGAACATGACAGGACCACGAGTATCATACGTCCACTCATGGAAATGCAGGGCTGCACGTACCGGGGACAGTCCCACCCAGGTCAATATCTCAGCCTTCAGAGTGTCGTAGGTGTCCGCTACCCCGGGAGGGATAGAGTAATAGGCACGCTGCGCCTCTCCAGTTAAAAACAGGAGTGCACGCCCACTCCTCCAGGTCCCAACTCTTACAGATGACCACGACCTCGAAGGTGTGCAAATAATCCTCCACATCATCTTGCTCTGTGAGCTTTGTCAGTATGTGGTGGGCTGACATGCGAGTGGCTGGTAAGGCTGTGCGCCCAGCATTCTCCGCTCGCAGACACGCAACCTTGCGCTCTGTCCGATCCAGTCCTGTGGCCAGCTGTTCACATTTTTGCTGCTGTCTGAGGGCTTCCTCTGCCAGGTGCTGTATAAAATCCTCCATTTTGGGGGAGAGGGTACTTTCTGTGGGTGAAAGAGCAGAACAGTTCTGAGTGAGTTCGTCTGGCCTCGACACCAATATTGCCTGCATTCTCCACCAGTGTGGGGTTATGTTGAATGAGGCACAAGACAAACAGGTATTCTTTATACCCAAAAAGGGTTCTTTATTAAAGGTAGTGAGTGTGATGGGGAAGAGAGTGTGAGGAGTGGTGGTGGCAAGTGCGAGTCCCGGTATCTGAGGAGGAAGGCTGGGGATGCCTGCGTCAGAGACCGGAATTCGGGCTATGAAAGTGTGGAAGAGAGGTGCAAGCAGAGTGGAGCACACAGCAGGAGCTGTCAGTTGGTCTCTGTAATGATAAGAGAGAACACACATGAGCTTTCCTCTTGGAGATCTTGCTTACCCTCTGTGGCTTCTCGTGCTACTTAACTCTTTCTCTCTTGATTACAGTGATTGGCTTCAGGTGCTCCCAATCAGGTGTCTCTGCTCTGCTAATTACGGTTGCCAGGGGCGACGCTGACAAGCACATGGCTGGCTCGCCACAATTTTTATGAATTATCTTTATTTGGGGGCATTTCTCAGCAAATAATGATGTGTGTGGTTAATTAATTGGCATGTCATGAAATTAATTTGATTAAAATTTTGCCCTAATATTTACATTTTAGTATCAACTTGTTATGAAGCACTGGTACTTTTGGCACAGCTACATGTACATGATTATAAAAACATTCAGGGCTGTACTGAAAACATTTGTGGCTTAAGCCCCAGTAGCCCAGCCATAGCACCACCATTGGGTGAGAACAAATTTATGTCCATGCGCACCTGTTACAAGTCCTGCTGATATTATGTGCAAGAATCTTTTCTGGGCAGTGGGCACATAAGTATTTACAGTCATGTGAAAAAGATAGGACACCCCATGAAAACCTTTGTCTTTCTCAACATATGGACATTAGATCTTCGTTTTAACAATATTGAGAGATGGAGGTAATATAAATAAACTAATAAAACTGAAGAAATGTCTTTTTAAAATTATTTGTAAAATGTACTTAATAGAAATGCAATTTTTGGTGAGGAAAAAGATAGGACACCCCCACATTTATTTACTACTTAAAATGCAAAAAATTAGAATCAGGTGCGCCACATCAGGTGCAAAAGATTAGAACATCGTTAGAGAGGATTGTGGAGGAGCCTGTCTTATTTAAACCTCAGACATTTAGTTTGGTTTGCAATTGATTGTTGAAGTGAGTGAAATCACCATGGTGTGATCAAAAGAGTTCTCTGAGGCCTTCAGAAAGAAGGTTGTAGATGCATATGAGTCTGGGAAGGGATTTAAAAAAATCTCCAAACAATTCGAAATCAGCCATTCCACTGTCCAGAAAATAATTTACAAGTGGAGAACATTTAAAACAACTGCTAACATGCCCAGGTCAGGCCGTCCTAGCAATTTCAGCCCAAGAGCAGACCTCAAGATGCTTAAAGAAGTCTCCAACAATCCTAAAATGTCATCTCGGGACCTACAGGTAGCTCTTGCCACAGTTGATGTCAAAGTACATGCATCTACCATAAGAAAGAGACTGCACAAGTTTGATTTGCATGGGAGGTGTGCAAGGAGGAAGCCCTAGCTGTCAACAAAAAAAAAAAAACATCAGGGCAAGACTAAAGTTTGCCAGAGAACACCTAGACAAAGACCTGGACTTCTGGAACAATGTGCTTTGGACATATGAATCCAAAGTTGAAATGTTTGGGCACAGTAACAGAAGACATGTGTGGTGCAAACCAAAGACAGCATTTGAGCATAAGAACCTCATACCAACTGTGAAGCATGGGGGTGGAAATGTCATGGTTTGGGGCTGCTTTGCTGCAGCAGGGCCTGGCCAGCTCACTATCATAGAATCCACTATGAATTCTTCATTGTATCAGAGGGTGCTTGAGGAAAATGTAAGACCATCTGTCCGAAAATTGAAGCTGAAGTGGATGTGGACTATGCAACATGACAATGACTCAAAACATTCCAGTAAATCCACCAAGGAATGGCTCAAAAGAAAGAAATGGAGAGTTCTGGAATGGCCAAGTCAAAGCCCGGATCTTAATCCTATTGAGATGCTATGGGGTGATTTGAAACGGGCTGTGCATGCAAGAAACCCCTTAAACATCACACAGCTGAAAAAATTATTTCTCCCAGTCGATGTCAGAGACTGGTAGACAGTTATAGGTAACATCTTATTGAGGTTATTTCAGCCAAAGGGGGCAATACCAGCTATTAGGGCATAGGGTGTCCTAACTTTTTCCTCAGCAGGAATTGGCATCTTTGTAAATTCTTTGTTAAATAAATGATATCATAGTTAAAATGTCATTGGTTTTGGTTCAATTACATCACCTTTATCTATAGATATTGTTTGAAAGAAGATCAAATATTGATATGTCCATATTTCTTCAAAAAGAACAAAATATTTCATGGGGTGTCCTAATTTTTTCACACGACTGTAAATTATATGCAGTTATTAGTGAATGAGACCAGTTGTCTTTATCTAGCTTGACATAAGTTAATAACTTGACCTTGCAGATGTGATAGTTGAATAGGTATTTGGTGAAACAAACAGTCTTAGTTTGTAACTAAGTAATTTTTCTTGTTATCAGCTTTGGCATTCAGATTATTTTTCTTGATTGTTAGAGGTAATTAATTGCCTTCCTTTCAAAGGCATTTGTCCTTCTGCTGTTGCTAGCTCTTCAGATTTGTTCATCTTTGCTCTTGAAATACCTTTAATGTCAGGAACATAACAGCTAAAAAGAGCACACAAAAAAATAAAGAATAAAAAAAACAATTCTTTCATGATGTGGAGGTAGAAAAGGTTATTTGGATGAAAGTCCTTCTGTTCTCTGGTTTGCATGAATGGCAATAACCCACACAGTAAATGAGATGACCTTCATCTTAACATTTCACAAAGTTTGTCATCGGTTCTTTAGATGCAATAGAAATACCAATTACCTTACCTGTTTTTAGTGGCACTCATAGAAGAAAAAATAGAGCGAAAAGATATTTGACCTTTAAAATATAAAAACGATGATTCTCAGAATCAATGATAAAACTTCTTTTTATAATTATTTAGCCCATAAAATAAATAAATAAATGTTGAAGAGACATTATTATTTTATAGTGTGTTTCAGAACACTTCAGACATCCAGAATGGATTTACAAGGCATCATTTCTGCAGATTAACAAGAAGTTATTAAAACTGTTGCATGCTGTACTTGTCCAGTCAATGTTATTAACCTCATAAATATGCAAATAAGAATGTTAACCAAGAGCTTACAAATGTACAATGTAAAATCTCGAAGCTTGAAGACCCAGTATTAATTCATAACTTTGGGTGTAGTGAGATATTGTGCAACATGGAATAAGATAAACCAGATTTTTTTTTTTTTTTTTTTTAACAGGGTTAACAATGTCAGTTGTAATAAAGCCTGTTATGAACATTTGTACCTGCTTGTAGCTGTACAGAGTTACATAATTAGGTACTGTATATTATCTTGTTTAAAAACCTGTGTGTGTGTGTACTTTAGGTTCACCTGTTGAAGGATCAGCTCTCCGTAGAGGCTGCGGCGAGGATTGAAGCCCAGGCTCGAGTTCATCAGCTGCTATTGCAGAATAAGGATCTGCTACAGCATATTTCTCTCCTGGTCAAACAGGTTCAGGAGCTGGAGCTCAAACTGTCTGGACATGACTCTAGTGAGTAAGATTTCCTGTGTTAAGCAGTGTTGGGGAGTAACTAACAGTAACAACAGTACTAAATACATTTTTCACTTGTGTGACAGTAGTTCAGCAGTTTTCAATATAGTAAAGATTTTCCATTAAAAAAAACTACTTTTTCCAACAAGAAGCGATGTAGCATGACAAAATGCAGTGTTGATGATATTAATATCACATTGTATTCAGAGGCACAAAAAACATTTTATGCAACGCATTCAAGGGGATCAGTTAAACAACCAGTCAAATTAAATACAAAATGATTCACCGATTTGAGTCCCTGTGCTGCATTTTAGGGATTTTTTTAATTAAATTGTTTTTTTTTATAGCAAAATAATTAGTTATATGCTTTTTGTTACTGTGTTGTTGGCTCAATTATATATATACTGTATACAGTTGAAGTCAGAAGTTTACATACACTTAGGTTGAAGTCATTAAAACTAATTTTTTAACCACTCCACAGATTCAATATCAAATTATAGTTTTCAAATCACTTTTATTGTCACACAACCATATACACAAGTGCAATAGTGTGTGAAATTCTTGGGTGCAGTTCCGAGCAACATAGCAGTCGTGACAGTGATGAGACATATACCAATCTACAATAAACATCAAATTTACACAACACAATTTAAAATCTAATATACACATAATTACACAATATACAAATAATAACATACAATGTACATTGTACAATACACACAATATAGAATACACATTATACAATTAAAAAAAAATAGTATATATAAAATGTACAGTAAGTTGTATTGTACTGTATTGACATTCAGGCTGTCGGTTGATAGTCAATTGCCAGTGTGTTGTTAAGATAATATAATTTATGACAGTCCAGTGTTGGATAATAAGATTAATAAAGTGCAGTGCTGATGTATATTGATCGTGAGAGATCAAGAGTTCAAAAGTCTGATTGCTTGGGGGAAGAAGCTGTCATGAAGTCAGCCGGTGCGGGTCCTGATGCTGCGATACCGCCTGCCTGATAGTAGCAGTGAGAGCAGCCCATGGCTTGGGTGGCTGGAGTCTATGATAATCCTCCGAGCTTTTTTCACACACCGCCTGGTGTATATGTCCTGGAGGGAGGGAAGCTCACCTCCAATGATGTGTCTGGCAGTTCGCACCACCCTTTGCAGGGCTTTGCGGTTGTGGGCGGTGCTATTGCCGTACCAGGCGGAGATGCAGCCAGTCAGGATGCTCTCTACAGTGCTGGTGTAGAACCATGTGAGGATGTGGCGGTTCATTCCAAACTTCCTCAACCGTCTCAGGAAGAAGAGGCGCTGATGAGCCTTCTTCACAACGGCCTCAGTGTGGACAGACCATATGAGTTCCTCAGTGATGTGGACACCCAGGAACTTGAAGCTGCTGACTCTCTCCACTGGTGCTCCATTGATGGTGATGGGGCTGTGTTCTCTTTCTCTTCTCCTGAAGTCCACCACAAGCTCCTTTGTCTTGCTGACGTTGAGGGAGAGGTTGTGCTCCTGACACCAGCGTGTCAGAGTGTGCACCTCCTCTCTGTTGGCCATTTCATCATTGTCAGTGATCAGACCTACCACCGTCGTATCATCAGCAAACTTGATGGCATTGGAGTTATGTGTTGCCACACATTCATGTGTGTACAGGGAATACAGGAGTGGGCTAAGAACACAGCCCCAGCGTAAACCTCGATGTCATCATCAGAGGCGGACCGGAACATCTCCCAGTCTGCGTGATAAAAAACAGTCTTGTAGCATAGAGTCTGATTGGTCCGACCAACACTGGATCATTCTGAGGGTGAGTGCTTCCTGTTTCAGTTTCTGCCTGTAAGCGGGCAGAAGCAGAATGGAAGAGTGGTCCGATTTGCCAAATGGTGGGCGGGGGAGGGATTTGTAGCCATCCCGGAAGGGAGAGTAGCAATGGTCCAAAACCCGGTCCCCTCGTGTGTTAAAACTTATGTGTTGGTGGTATTTTGGTGCAATTGATTTAAAATTGGCTTTGTTAAAGTCCCCGGTCACAATGAATGCAGCCTCAGGGTGTGCGGTTTCCTGTTTGCTTATCCCGTACAACTCCTTGAGTGCCCGGTCTGTGTCGGCTTGTGGGGGGGATGTACACAGCTGTGATAATGACTGCTGTGAATTCCCTCAGTAGCCAGAATGGTCGACACAGAAGCATGAGAAATTCCAGATCAGGAGAGCAGAAAGACTTGATAGAGTGTACGTTCCTCTGATCACACCAGGATTTGTTGATCATAAAACATACACCACCTCCTCTGCTTTTACCTGAGAGGTCTTTCGCTCTGTCCGCTCGGTACACGGAGAACCCCGCGGGTTCGATGGCTGAGTCTGGAATCTCCGCAGACATCCAAGTTTCTGTAAGGCAGATAATGCAGCAGTCCCTCATCTCTCATTGGAAAGAGATCCGCACTCTCAGCTCGCAGAGCTTGTTGTCCAGAGACTGAACATTTGCCAGTAGAATACTGGGTAGCGGGGTCGATTTGCACGACATCTTACTCTGATGAGAACGCCGGCTCAGTTTCCCATTTTCCTTCTGCGTTTTCGCGGCCGGGCAGCCTAGACAAAGTGCTCTGCTGGCATGTTTGTAAACAGCGGGTCGGCATTGAGGAATTTGAAGTCCGGTTTACGGTGTGTAATTGCAGAACCAATGTCCAAAAGTGTTTGTCTGTCGTAGACAATAAGGCAGACAACATCCAAGACAAAAAAGCATAAGAATTGTAAACAAAACAAACAAAAAACTACAATGTTGTTTCGGAGCTCGCAACACAGCAGCCATACTCTGCGCCATCTTTTGTGTACTCTGCGCCGACTTTTTGGCAAGTCGTTTAGGACATCTACTTAGTAATTTTTTCCAACAGTTGCTTACAGACAGATTGTTTCACTTAATTGACTATAACACAATTCCAGTGGGTCAGAAGTTTACATACACTAAGTTTACTGTGCCTTTAAGAAGCTTGGAAAATTCCAGAAAATGATGTCAAGCCTTTAGGCAATTAGCCAATTAGCTTCTGATAGGATAGGTCAACTGGAGGTGCACCTGTGGATGTATTTTAAGACCTACCTTCAAACTCAGTGCCTCTTTGCTTGAAATAAAATTGTGGACCACCACAAG
The DNA here is from genome assembly GCF_019703515.2 of Myxocyprinus asiaticus. Lineage (NCBI taxonomy): Eukaryota > Metazoa > Chordata > Actinopteri > Cypriniformes > Catostomidae > Myxocyprinus > Myxocyprinus asiaticus. The sequence continues at coordinate 33,175,916 of NC_059355.1, forward strand.
TCTGTTTCATCCTTGGGAGCAATTTCCAAACGCCTGAAGCTACCACATTCATCTGTACAAACAATAGAAGTATAAACACCATGGGACCACGCAGCCATCATACCTCTCAGAAAGGAGACGCATTCTGTCTCCTAGAGATGAACGTAGTTTGGTGCGAAAAGTGCAAATCAATCCCAGAACAACAGCAAAGACTTTGTGAAGATGCTGGAGGAAACAGGTAGACAATTATCTATATCCACAGTAAAATGAGTCCTATATTGACATAACCTGAAAGGCTGCTCAGCAAGGAAGAAGCCACTGCTCCAAAACCACCATAAAAAATCCAGACTACAGTTTGCAAGTGCACATGGGGACAAAGATCTTACTTTTTGGAGAAATGTCCTCTGGTCTGATTAAATAAAAATTGAACTGTTTGGCCATAATGACCATCATTATGTTTGGAGGAAAAAGGGTTAGGCTTGCAAGCCGAAGAACACCATCCCAACTGTGAAGCATGGGGGTGGCAGCATCATGTTGTGGGTGTGCTTTGCTGAAACTATTTAAAGGCAATGCTACCAAATACTAACAAATTGTATGTAAACTTCTGACCCACTGGGAATGTGATGAAAGAAATAAAATCTGAAATAAATCATTCTCTCTACTATTATTCTGATATTTCACAATATTTTTTAATGTAATTTTTTTGTCCCCTTTTTCTCCCAATTTGGAATGCCCAATTCCCACTACTTAGTAGGTCCTCGTGGTGGCATAGTTACTCACCTCAATCCGGGTGGTGGAGGACAAGTCTCAGTTGCCTCCGCTTCTTAGACAGTCAATCAGCGCATCTTATCATGTGGCTCGTTGTGCATGACACCGCGGAGACTCACAGCACTGGAGGCTCATGCTATTCTCCGCGAACCACGCACAACTTACCATGCGCCCCATTGAGAGTGGGAACCAGGAGGTTACCCCATGTGACTCTACCCTCCCTAGCAACTGGGCCAATTTGGTTGCTTAGGAGACCTGGCTGGAGTCACTCAGCACACCCACATCTCTTTTCTGTTGTTCATGAAACTGGGGTTGAGCGGGTAGAATTCAATGAAGCTATCAGCTGAGGACATGTGAGGCATCTATTTCTCAAACTAGAGACTCTGATGTACTTATCCTCTTGTTTAGTTGCACATCTGGCCTTCCACATCTCTTTTTGTGTCCTTGTTAGAGCCAGTTGTCATTTGTCTTTGAAGACTGTAGTGTACACCTTTGTATGAAATCTTCAGTTCTTTTGTTATTTCAAGCACTATATAGCCCCCATTCCTCAAAACAATGATTGACTGACGAGTTTCTAGAGAAAGCTCTTTCTTTTTTGCTATTTTTGACCTAATACTGATCTTAAGACATGCCAGTCTATTGCATACTGTGGCAACTCAAAAACAAACACAATGTTAAGCTTCATTTAATGAACCAAATAGCTCTAAACTGTGTTTGATATAATGGCAAGTGATTTTTTTTAGTACCAAATTAGCAATTTAGCATGATTACTCCATAAGGTGATGGAGTGATGGCTGTTGGAAATGGGGCCTGTCTAGATTTGATCAAAAATGACTTTTTTCAAATAGTAATGGTGCTGTTTTTTACATCAGTAATGTCCTGATTATACTGTGTGATCAGTTGAATGCCACTTTGGTGAATTAAAGTACCAATTTCCTTCCGAAACAGCAAAATCTATACATTATTCCAAACTTTTGGCCACCAGTTTATATATATATATATATATATATATATATATATATATATATATATATGTTTAATGCTATTTTTATGTTGTTAACTTAATTTAAAGTTGATTCATTTAAAAATTTGCACTGTTTGTGTGCCAGAAAAATATGGGTCAGAACAATATGATATAAAAATAAATTAATATAAAGATAAAATAAAATAAAAACATTATAATTAAATGTATAATTATTATTAAACATATAACTGTAATTAAGATATTATTGTAATGAAAGATATTCCATTAAGTAGCTTCAATGTGGTTAGCTACTTTTGTTAGTAGTGTGTACTACCACTACTTTTTCAAAAAAAGTAGCTTGACTGCTCTTTAAAGGTGACGTGTGTAATTTCTGCGCTACTAATGGCACCAAACGGAATTACAAAAATCAAGTATGCTTTCAAACAACCTTTGCCAACACCCCTCAGACTCATCACACCCTTTCACCCTCTCTGATTTCCTATTAACAAATATGCAATACTAAATAAAAGGTGATAAATGTTTAACGTCGTAATAAAAAGACCACTATAACATAAGCACCGGACAGAAAGCATTGCAGAGGAATCGGCTCATCCGATAACATCGCCAGATTGAACGGTAGCTGGTGTGCAAGGGATCTAGCACAAGAGGTAGGATAGTTCTTGATAACTAGTAATGATAATGATACCGAGTATCTTACAAATGTATCTGAAGCTCGACAGAAATGAGCTAACTTGTGTGGCAATACGCAAAGAGTGTAGGTTACATGTCAAGAAACAACAAGGCAAGAATCGAACCCCAAAAATTCCCTCAAAGTTCTCCACCTTGTAAATGTTCACTCTGGTTTTACTCTGTTCTCTGTCTTTTAGCAAGTCTTTGAATTTTGGCGAAGCTAAGTTTACCTCTGTAACACGTCTGCCATGGACGTTCATATTCTCCCGGTTGAACAGTATACTACAAGTAGCCATGCCCCAAACTAACGCTATAGGTTGAGGTAGAAAGTGATGGGTGGAGCTGAGCGAGCCGCTCAAAATATAAACATCAATGTTATGATAGTGCTTGGGAGGCTCTGTTTACACTTTTGGGGGAGGTAACCCATGAAAGGTTTACTTATAGTTGTCAGTGAACAATAAATCTAGGATATTAGAACATATTTTGACATAAAAAAAAGTTACACACTTCACCTTTTATAATTCATTGTTATGAGGGGCTATGAGCTTTGCAAACTACAGTTTCAAAGTAGCTTCCCCATCACCGGCGTTCAACTATATTTCCCTCTCCTCCTCTCTCTCTGGATGTGTAGTCATTTTCCACTTATACAATGCTTCAAGTCTGTTCTGCTCCACCTTCCTTCTCGTTTCTCCTGCTCCGTCAAGTTAATTACAGTGCTTTTACTTGTGCAACTCATCCTCACTCACCCTCTCTGAATATACCTGATGTGTTTCGCCAGCACTCTTTCACTCTTTTTCACTTTTACAGTTAAACCCTGCCCTTACAGTCTGCTCCACCGGTTTCTTTCCATCATATAATATAATTTCACCTTTTTATCTTTCAATCCCGTCATCGCACCCCATCACAGTTCATGTTGTGCTAATTTAAAAGCAGTTCCTCTGAGCACACTCGTTTAAACCAGCAGCACCTTTTCAATGTACTGTCTTTCACATTTGCCTCCATGATAAAGAGCACTCATCCCTGACTGTCCCAGCTGTCTCATTTCTGCCTTCCTGTAAAGGACGTCTTTAAAAAAAAAAAAAAAGCACTGCAAAAGAGAATATCTTTATTAAAAGGTAAAGAAACTGCAAAATAAAACAAAAGGCAACACGTCTTTCCATTGCGTTGTCTTTGCTAGCTGCACGCAAAAACAAATATACACTAGGACCACTGTTGTCCGATTCATGAATGAATGACACTCATGAGCCAGTTCTTTTTACAAATTGGCCAAAAAGACTCAGACTCCCAAGTTATCAGTTTGAAACATTCTAATGAATCATTCTCTGAATCTATCATATGTGATTAATGAATGAAAATATAACTTATTTACTCTAATACCACATGCCTTTCTCTCAACAGTGGGATCTCAAGACAGTCTACTGGAAATCACATTCCGTGCCAATGTACCCCCAGTCCTGTGCGACCCAACCACCCCACGACCAGAGGACGGTGTCCTCCCTCCATTCAACGATGGGACACAGCTCACCCTGCCACTGGGCAGTCCTATAGGTAGGGACCAGTGCTTGGTCAAGTTTGAGTGTTTCCGCTTTCTTCCGGGACCACCCCAACAGGAGCAGAGTCCCGACTCGCCATCCCAAGATGTCTCACCCTCATCACGAGACAAGATTCTGGGTAGCCTAGAGCTGCTAAAGTTCCGTGAGTCGGGCATAGCGTCCGAGTATGAATCAAACACAGATGAGAGTGATGAAAGCTGGGGACAGCAAGACGAGAGCACCTTGCGTTTGCTCAATGTGCTAAACATGCACAGCCCCCCTGACTGCTTGGTAGATGAAATTGCTGTTTAAAGTGATTTTTTGTGCACAGCTTCATAACACACCAGTGCTTAATGCTCCACTTAAAAGGTTTAAGTCAGTCAATGTCAATATCGTCGAACTGTCTACTGCTGTTTGTACTGCTGATAATATCTGGAAGACCAAGATGTCTTTAACCCTTTGGTGAGCATTTTGTTTGTTACATTTTATGTCATATTGAAGCGAAAACTGTGCCAGACATAGTAAATGCTTTTGTCTCCACTTTTAAGTATAGGGGCAAGTATCATGTCAGATTCGTCTCATTGTTATCTGATCGCTAATGGGATGTTCACACATACAGCGATTTTAGTCGAAAGAGGTCACCGGTTTTAATTGTCACTTACTGTTTAAAATTTTGAAGGAGAAAAAGTGTTTATAATTTTCAGCAGTGCTTAAAGCATCATATAGTGAACAAGCTAAAGGATTGTCAATGCATGGATCAAATTCACTTGGAATGCCAAGAATTTCTGGCACTGTGTTCCACACTTTTTTTTTTATTCTATCCCTGCTTGTGGACAGAGACAAATCATATAGAACCGTGAAATCCCTTGCAGTTATATTATCTTCTTCATCTTGCCTACACTTGCTCCAATGACTTCACTCCAACTGGTGACTGCTTATTTGCATAAAATTTAACTTTTCTCAACTTTGTCACATTGCTGGACACGCCCACATTTCGTCACCATTGGTTGCTAGGGCTGGGCGATATGACGATATATATTGTGGTGATAAAATAAAGTGTCAGTCGATAGAGATTTTTCTATATCATGTATATCGCAATTCGAGTGCGCAGTCTGGGCTTCTCTATCAGTGGGCAGGGCTTCACGTGAGGCTGAGAGAATTTAAGAAACATTCACAAACATAGGGTTTTTATTGCATTAAAAATTTCAGCAGCCTCCCTATCAAATTCAATGATATTCATTTCGCATTTAGCGCTTCATAAGTGCTTAATATGCTTTTCATCTGACACACTCATCTGCGTTTCATTTGAGTGTCATGTGCGCAGAAGGCTTCCCGGTATTTACAGGAGAGCGCAGAGTGGGATGATTCGCGCTACTCAATAATTTTTACCCAGGAAAAACCCTGAAAAAAAAAAAACATCTCCACAGAACGGAATGATTCCCAAACAACAAGCCAAGGAAATAAAGAGGAGCTTGATATTAAAACAGGTGCGACATCTGTGGTATAGTTTCAGAAAAGCCAACACAGATCAGAAAAATGTAATCTGCAAACTGTGACTGCGATAATCACTCGTAATACATGCAGTCTGATTTACCACCTCAAAATGAAGCAAGACGCGCGCCGCATTAATTTGGTCAGATTTTGATCTTCTTGAGTTTCTTCAGGAAAGTTTAGAATAAAAATAATATTAGTCAACAACATATCAGACTAAAATGTGTCATAATGTGAAATTTAGCATTATGGTAAGAATGTTGTAAACATGAGTTCTTTTGGAAGTATTTTGGAAATATTTAATTCACTGACTGGATTTTCCAAAAATAGGCATTACATTACGTTATTTAACATATTAACCAATTTTTATTGACTTGCCAACAAAAATGTTACAATATCCTGATATATATCATTATTGTTATATCAAATTACTCATATTGTGATATAAGATTTTGGTTATCTCGTCCACCCCTAATGGTCGCTGTTGCCCTCGTTGCAGGAGATCAGCGACTCTCGTTGTAAATTATTGACTTTTGAAATGCTTTTGTCGCTGCAGATCGTTGTATGTGTGAATGCCTCTTTAGAATCTATATGAAGCAGTTGCTGGTTATTCACAAACAAGTAATTGTTTTTAACAACAAAAGATAAAGTACATCTGTATAAAAAAAAAAAAGAGAGAACATTTTATACATGGTCCTGTGATATTGTACTTATCACATCAGTTGTACAGTTGCGGTTTCATTTCTGGGCAGTTCAAGGCATGTTTGCACTGGTCATTTGGATCACCTTATATCAGATGTGCTAAGAATTAAGAATATTATCCAGCTACATCTGTTTTAGCATGCACGGCAGAACAGAATATTAATCGAAAGACTTTAGACTGAGGACGCTTGGCTAATTATACCCTAAGGGTAACGAGGCGTCTAAACCAGTCAGATCTTTAACCAACAGGGACTCCAATTAGTTTGGCATGTCAAAGTTTTCACAACCCACATCCTTTATTCATTATTTTCGTACTCAAAGAGCTTATAGAGTGTCTACCTTTTACTGCTTCACATATGGACTTTTGTACACTTTTTGCTTTCTTGCATTTAGTTTTATTCTGTGATTCTAAAAAGTGATATGTTGCAGTGTCTTTCCTGTATCTCTCTGATAAACTACTTGTCTCTTTAACCTCTCCATTCTTATTTTCCTGGTTTCCTCTAGCTCACTGTTTCTCTCTGTGTACCCGGAGTCATTTAGGGCCAGACAAGTGCACACAATTAGACTGGAAATAATAGGGTGTTAAGCAAGTGTTCCCACACACACAGGACATTGAAAGCACTCCCTGTGTCGATTTTTTCTTTAATGTCTTTTTTTTCCTCTATTTATGCACTTAATATCTTTTTATTTCCATGAAACAAAGTGGTCATATGGCTTCTGAAGACTCAGAATATAGTGCAAGAGTCATATCGGTTATTTGTGGAGCTTGACAGCCCAAAGTCACTTCCGTGAGACAACTTTTTTATTATTATTTTGTGTTCCATGTTTTAGCAAGCACAACTAATTAATATGTGACAAAAATCAGTTACTTTGTCATTGGCCTTGTCCTAGAATCCTATAACATATTATATGCATTAAAGAAATGGGATAATCTTCAACCGGTGATTATCACATAATAAACCCCAACAAGGTGGTCAGGATCACCCTGTCTTACATCACCCTAAAGGGGTTTATTTAGCGATAATGGCCAGCTGATTGTAGAGTATCCTGCTTATTACACGACTACTTACCAAATAAATAATTAAATAGACATGAAATATTGATTTAAGTTGAAATTAGGTTATTATGCGAGAAGAAAGAGACAGCAGAGTCTCCAGAACCAGTTGAATTTCACCTCCGGTTTGCGTCAGAGTTCTGTAAGGTGTTTATTTTGAATTTGAGTTGACATTTTTTATATTAACTTGTAAAGATCGCAGAGTGATATGTGAAGTAGGAAAGACGGCTTGCAAATACCCAGGTTACTGGTGTAATATCACTTTATACCCAGATGTGCTGTCATTATTCAGAAATATCAGACCGCTGAATGGGAAGATTGATCAGTCTGAATTGAATATTTAGAGAGCAGTGTAATAAAGTCATATATTTCATGAAATGTTTTTATTTTGACAAAAATGCAATCACGTAACTCAGTAGCTGTTCTAGCTTATATTGCGCCATGTGTGAAACCCGTTTCAGCACACCCCCAAAGTGTATTGTATTGTAAATGCCTATTTGTAAATGCCCATGCCTAAATCTGCCACTGATGTAACTCCATGACAGACAATTTTGCCATAAATCGATAGCATACAGTCATTTGTTTAGTCATGTTCTACCTATTCTAACTGATGCTCCCAAGATGATTACAAAACATTCCGACAATTTTTAATAAAACCTCATCTATGTTAGCCAATGAAATAATATTATCTTGGTTTTTAAATCAGCAGAATTCACAAAAACAGTGTTCAATACAATCAAATAAAAACATAAAGTTTGGACCACTTTTAAGTTTGCAAATTCATTTTATACATAAGACATAGTGACAATGCAAGAGTTACCTGATAGGGCAGGTCAATTGGCCCAAAACTCTCTCACACTGGACCTGGGCCCTTGAGCCCTGCTTGGCTTCTGGCAGTTTGTATTGACTAGTAACGTATTTTCATTGTTGCTACACTTAACTGGAATGAGAAGCAACGCATGTGTAAAAAAAAGTTTTTGATTGAATTTCCATTGATTTGCACTCATTTATTCCACAGAAGAGCCACACACCATGAAATTAAAAACTCCCATAAAAAAATAAAAACTATTAGTTACATTTTAACTACATTTTGCAGAAATACTATTGTATGCTGTTGATCAATCAAGTTCCAATGAATTCTTCCAAGACACACAGCTGCTGATTAAGTGGATAAGCTGTTATTATGTTGCATCATAGTCTACTTGAAATAAAACTGTATTTGATGAGATAAAATTGCAGATAGTTGCAATGTATAGTATGTGTTCCTGCTTGACATTGATGTGGCAGAGTCTTTGATTAAATATTGATTTGAAGTAGAATGAAAATGGGGGCACTCCAGCCCATTGTCTCCTGTTACGTTTGCCAGTTTTAGTCTGCTGAAACAGTTTTTTTTACTCTAATAGTAGGGAAATGCCATACAAACACTTTCCCATCTTTATTTTGTGTTTTCAGTGGACCTTTTTGGTCTCACCTTAATTGTACTGACACAGTTTGAGGTTTACCATCTTTCAAAAAACTAATTTTTGGAAATCCATTTTAGAGAGCTGTTGTATCAACCAGGATACTGCTCAAAATGACAACCCAAAAAAAGGTATGAGGTTATATTGCAATATATCTTATATAGTTTAGTTATCCCAAAATTAAACTTCTGTCATCATTCACTCCAAACACAAAAGCAGATGTTAGCCCCAGTCACCATTTACTTTCACTGTGTACAAAAAAAAAAGACTTAATGAAAGTGAAAGTCGATACAGTTCAAACATGTCTGGAACAACATGAGGGTGAGGAAATGACAGAATTTACATTTTTGGGTAAAATATACTTTTAAGTATCAAGGAAACTCAGCAAGGCTAAAATATGAAAGGGAATATTAGATAGTCCTAACAGTGCAGTTTACTAATGGAGTTCACAGCCCTTTCATTGTTACCACTGCCCCATTTTATGTGTGTTAGTGGTGGGATTGATAACAGGGAGTCACATGGTATAAATCCATTATGAGCTATAGAGACTCCACCTTGACCCTCTCATAGTGTGTTATCCTGGCCTAAATGAATTCCATTAAATGTATCACAGCTTTTTCTTTCCCCGTCTGCCAGCCCCTGTACTTTAAAAGATTCATGTTGGAAAGGGGGTTCAAATTAAATATTGATGTTTGACCTATCTTCTGCTGACCTGAACATCTGTTAGGTCAACCATATTGGAAATAATGGGTTAATAAAATACATTGTGAAATCTGTAATTTGGTCACTTCGGTTCACTTTTGAGTATTTTTGTGCGATTCTTAATTTAATTTCATATTTTAAAAAATATGCTCAAGGCACAGATTTAACTAGACGGCCAACTGAACATGTCTCAGAAGATATGGATCTGGATTTGGTGGAATTTTAAAACCGAAAACAGGTCAATATTTGCATTTTGGATAAGAAATGAACACACAATACATTGGAATACATATAATCTGTTATTAAATTCCTTAATCTGTGCATTGAATTTTCATCACAATGCATAGATTTAATTTTAACACCTACTCTTGGCCTATAGTCAGAATTAACATCTCTTATTTAGCAATTAGATCCATTATTTTATATTTATAACAAGTTAACCCTTTGGTGCTGTTACAGGTCATTGTGACCCAATTTAGATTTAGAGGGATATTCTGGGTTCAATACAAGTTAAGATCAGTTGACAGCATTTGTGCCATTATGTTGAATAAAACAAATACATTTTCATTAAAAAAAGTTGACATTTGGGTTACATCTGATCGCGGCTCTTCCACCTCCCCCACAGAGACTATGAGAACGTTTAAAAATTTTCAGTGTCTACAGCTACCCAAAAACCCTCAGTTCTTGTGGCACCCTGCACATGTGAACAGCTCAAGTGTGTATGTTCTCCATGTGCTGGCTGGATAACACTGGGTCCAGAGGTTTCCCTCCTACTGGGATACATCAGGAGCAGACAGCAGCTCATAAACCAGCCCAGAATACTGGCGTGTCAGGTATACGCTAATAGCATTTGCTACTGTGGTGGAGCCTCAGTGAGGTATTTTAAACTGCTGCCTAGAGCTACAGTACATGTCTGTGATAATAGCCAGTCCTGTAGAGAAATATTAACACTGACGATAAGCACTTCACAGCCAAAATTGGAACTTGATGATTTGCTATACTCCCATCTTGAAGAACACGTAAGAAATTAGCGGAAATGTGTGTAGGCCTTGTGCAACAAAAGTAAAAAGTATTGATTTAATGCACATTCAGAAAGCAAAGTGGAATATGCAGTTCTACTCTACTTTTTTTAAATGTAAAATGACCATAATGACGTGCTACTGCTAATCAATATGGGCAATGGTGCAGTCAATTGAATTCACAGATAACTGGCTGCTTTTCTTCTTACATTTTCTCTTCCCCAGATAGCTCAGCAGTTCTGTTGTTCTTGTTTAAGGCTTATAGTAAAATGAATTTTGTCTGATGACACACATTTTGAAGATCAATGCTTGTGAAGGCTTAAAGCTTTTCTTGTTTCCCAATGGTGTGCTTGGCAACGAAAGGCATACCAGTCACATGTGGTAAGTTGTAGGTTTTTTTTTTGTCTTTCTTCCCCTTGATTACCATGACAACAACATGCTGTTTTTAGCCTGTCGATTCTCCTCATTCATCTGTTTGCCTTGCATGCAGAGCCAAGACATTGTCAGCATCAAAATAACTTTGTTTTGTCAAATGTTTGTGTTCAAAAGCCTGTCTATCTAATCTTGTGTATGGCCCAGTAAACAGTATGTTCGTCATTAGAGACTCTCACAAGATAATGAGAGTTCTTTCTTCTTTATAAGTAACTGTTTAAGCTGCCTGAGTGTAACAAGCTGGAAATCACTATGCCACATCAAATGCATCAGAGTTCCTTGAATTCACATTCGATTAGAGCCAGGCTAATGTACAGCTTTTTATTGTAAACACATTTGAACAACCTGAATTGAAGCTGAAATTGAAACAGAACACCATGTCAGGGTTAGTTTTGTCAGCTGTTTATTCTTAACATGGGAAGTTGTTGTTTCTCTCTTTTTCTCTCGTTCGTTGGGATTCCTCTCTTCAGTCACATTTTGAAGGTAAAAGTTTTTGACATGTTTGAATTTAAATAATGACATAATAAAGTCGGGTTGGACAAAATTTAGAATTTAAGAATTGTCTCCCTTTTAATTCCTGAGTTGGAATTTGAATTGCGTTGACCACACCCCACAGGAAATCAGTTTGTAATTTGAATTTGAATTGGAATGACAGGAAGAATTTATTGAATTGCAATCCAAAGAAACTCACTGTCACACAACAAAAATATTTCAATAGTCCAGCATAATAGTCCAAACATCACAGTCCAAAAAAATATTTAGATAATTTTGACTAATTGTGCTAATCATTCCATTCGAATTATAATTACATTTCTGAATCTTATTTTGAAGACTCAATTCAAATTCAAATAATTCAGGAATTGGAATTTAAAGGTATTCATTTCAGTTTTGAATGGTGCACAACCCTGTTGTCAACAATAAAAATATCTCTGCAGATACAAAAAATAAAACATTCTTTTTTTGTCACTTGAAATGCTACCCATAAAATAATGGTTCTGAGGTAAGAACTGTTAATTGTTCTAGACAAATGCTCAGTTGTCTTTTGCCAGTATTGTTGTTTTTTTTTTTTTTTTGTTTGCATGTGATCTTGTCCATTGTTCATCATTTGATCTGTAAAATGCTTAATTACCATTGTGCACAAAAAAAAAGAAAATACATAGAAAGTTGTAAAAAATAATGGTAAATTTAATTGCTAAATGATCACCTTTACAACAGTTTCTCTTTCATTCCTAGTAAAGTTTTAAGCAGAATGCTTTTACATCTACACAAATGCAACTGAAGACACAGCTATACAGCTGCTTCACGCTTTGTAGCAAATATTGCAACCAAGAAACTCCAGAATATAAGATAATAGCTGTGGGATTCGCAGCTTGTAGCAAAGGCTTTGTTAATGTAGTATGAATGTTTCATTTTAGATATGGTAAATCTTACCTGTGCCTCACTTTTTCTAACTGTCTAAAATTATTTTTGTTGTTTTGTTCTCTAGTGGACCAAAGCATGTTTGAGAACTCAAACTTTGCGGAACAGCCCAAGCAGAATTCTCGTCCAGCGGGCAACACTGGCAGTCCAGCAGCCTCCACAGACACCTCTGCTCTGGCAGGATCAAAAACAGGTGGCAGCCAGCACCTGAAAAATGCCCTCAACTTGGGCAAAGCCATGGGAGCAAAGGTAAACGACCTGCTTCGCCGAAAAGATCCCAATAGCCTCGGAGACATCGGAGTCACAGAGGTCAATAAGAACGTGGAGGCAGTGTGGTCCAGCCTGGCTGAGATGAGCCACAGTACAGCAGGGAACAGGTAAAGATTTCATACTAACACACAGCTGCATGTATCAGTGCAGTTGTGCCTGCAGCTGTGCGGCCGTACACACTGTGTGTATGAGTGCTCTGACTGACCTGAGAAATATTTACTTTCAGAATATTTCACCAATCATGAAATGTGTCCTGTATTTCTGTTGGCTGTTTAAAAGAACTAGCAATGCCCAGTTTGCAAATTAACAATTCTTTTGAGTCGGTTCTTTTCAGTGAATTGGCCAAATGGTCTTGCAAAACGGTCTGAATCGATTCGTGATTCAGGACAGTTCGTTCAGAGTGCTCTCTCACTGAATCATTTGGAGCAGTTTCTCACACGGTAAAACAGTATGGGGATATTTATGAATACAGCGCTGGATACAGTGTAAATTTACCTATAGTCAACTGAAACAAAAGGCTGTCTTTTTGAGAGGTAACTTTGAGAAACTTCAGCTAGTACTCTGTCATGTGAACAAGGGGCTGTTCAAACCGAACGTGTTTTTGTGTCCACTCACACTGTTTTTCAAACATTTTCCATGTAAACATTCGCTAGTCAGAACATATAATGCAGAAAACAATGCTTTAGAATTGGTGTCATAATGCAGTTTGTCCAGCAGAGCATGCTCCGACTTTGACATTGTTTACAGAGCTGAGGTGGCTCTGCAGACAGGGCGGAGTTAAGCGGTGTCTTCTCGGTAAGTTGCTAACTAGTTTGTGAAATACATACTGGAATGTTAATAAACAATGACCCCATCATTTTCCTTTTTCAATATAGCTAATATAACGTTAATCCTGTCCCTTACATCCATGTCACTCATGTTTATCACATCTGTATGCTGTTAGCCAGCTATAGTTTGTCAGTGCAGTCAGTAATGTAGCAGATTGAAAGGTAAACATCAGAGCATCTTTTTGCAGCTCAGCAGACAACAGTGCAGTGGTGGATTGTGTCTGTTGAGTGTTGATTTCACGCTATGTTGTTATCTAGTTGGTGAGAAGCAATGCTGGAAAGTAAATAAGCAACGTCCGTCTTTTTTTCTCCGTGACAACGAGTTTATAGCTAACTAGCTAACCATGTAGCTACTTTCATTGCTTGTCAGCTGAGTGGAAGCTAATGTATAAACATGTATTCGCCAAACTGTTTTGTTCAGGATTCACAGTTTGGTACCCCCTTCAACCGAACAATTCCAGTCGTTGCATTTATAAAATGTAATATTTAAAAGTCTGGTTTTCCACCGTTGAAAGTTTCCCCTGAAGTTGAATAGCAGAATACGGTGTAACATCGCTGCCGCTGTTTATCTGTTGACACGGCAGGTGTAAATGCTTCTTGTTTTACAACCTGGCCCTAATTGACTGGCAGTATTAATATATTCAGCATTTGACTGATACTAAAAAGTACTACTGATGTTTATTTAGCTGTTTATTTTATTTTTATTTATTGTTTATTTTAATGGTCAGCATTTGACTGATACTGAACATACAGTACTGATGTTTATTTAGCTGTTTATTTTATTTGAATTTATTCTTTATTTTAATGGTCAGCAATTGACTGATACAAAACATATAGTACTGATTTTAATTTAGCTATTTATTGTATTTGTATTTATTCTTTATTTAAATGGACAGCAACTGACTGATACTGAACATACAGTACTGATGTTTAAGCTATTTATTGTATTTGTATTTATTCTTTATTTTCTCAGTGTTCATTTCTAGAATTTGTTGACAATGTATAATAATAATGTCAAATATTCTTTGATAAAAATATTTGTTTAAGAAAGCAACCTTCTGAGAACCCAACAGGTTTTGGATTTTTTATGAAAAAATAAACAGGCCTACCGATCTTGTTTCACGCTCTCACTCACAGACACATGCGAACAAACGAGTTAGGGGCCGTTCACACCGAATGTGTTTTTGCACATGTCTGTTCTGTTTTCCCATTGTTTAAACACTTGCTGGATGGATGTCTTTGACATTTGCACCGCGTCTCGCTTTTTCTTCAGTGTCAAGTAAAAAAAAAACGTCATTTTCAAAAACGCATGTTGAGACACCTGCACTCTGTTTCATTCTTTGCGATGCGTTTAGATTGTTTTCAGTGCAGTTGTCACAAAGATTCAGTAATCTGAACAAGTTCAGGCTGCATAGAGGGGACTGTTGCATTGTTTTATATTATTCCAGATTGTTCTGCATCAGGTGAAGTTTCAGCAAATAAACGGTAAGGCAATGCTTTTTTCCCCTTCTGCTCTAGTGTACTAAGGAGCTGCTGTGCCTTGTTAAAACTGTGTATGTTTACTGTTTCAATACTGTTAAGAATGTTGCCTATATGCTTACATAAAATACAGCTATACTAGGAGAAGATACAGTTGTGCTCAAAAGTTTGCATACCCTTGGAAAATTGGTAATATATGTACCATTTTTAAAGAAAACATGAGTGAGCAGGCAAAACACATTTCTTTTATTTCTTATGGGATTCATATTCAACTGCAGGTTATAACAGAATGGTACAATCATAAAACAAAACATGGCAACAATGAAAAAAAATGAAATGACCCCTGTTCAAAAGTCTGCATACCCTTAGTTCTTAATACTGTGTATTGCCCCCTTTAGCATAAATGACAGTGTGCAGTCTTTTGTAATAGTTGACTTTGAGGCCCCAAATTCTTGCAGGTGGTATAGCTGCCCATTCATCTTGGCAAAATGCCTTTAGGTCATGCAAAGTCTTGCATGAATCGCACGTTTGAGATCTCCCCAGAGTGGCTCAATGATATTAAGGCCAGGAGACTGTGATGGCCACTCCAGAACCTTCACCTTTTTCTGCTGTAACCACTGGAGGGTCAACTTGGCCTTGTGCTTAGGGTCATTGTCATGCTGGAAAGTCCAAGAGCGTCCCATGCGCAGCTTTCGTGCAGAAGAATGCAAATTGTCTGCCAGTATTTTCTGATAACATGCTGCATTCATCTTGCCATCAATTTTCACAAGATTCCCCGTGCCTTTAGAGCTCACACACCCCCAAATCACCATCAGTGAGCCACCACCATGCTTCACAGTGGGGATGGTATTCTTTTTACTATAGGTCTTGTTGACCCCTCTTCAAACATAGCGCTTATGGTTGTGACCATAAAGCTCTATTTTGGTCTCGTCACTCCAAAGGCATGTCAAGGTGTTGTTGGGCATATTGTAACCAGGCTTTTTTGTGGTATTGGCACAGTAAAGGCTTCTTTCTGGCAACTTGACCATGCAACTCATTTTTGTTCAAGTATTGTCGTATTGTGCTCCTTGAAACAACCACACCGTCTTTTTCCAGAGCAGCCTGTATTTCTCCTGAGGTTACCTGTGGGTTTTTCTTTGTATCTCGAACAATTCTTCTGGCAGTTGTGGCTGAAATCTTTGGTATCAAGAGATCGCAGAATTTTCCACTTCTTAATAAGTGATTGAACAGTACTGACTGTCATTTTCGAGGCTTTGGATATCTTTTTATATCCTTTTCCATCTTTATAAAGTTCCATTACCTTGTAATGCAGGTCTTTTGACAGTTCTTTTCTGCTCCCCTTGGCTCAGTATCTAGCCTGCTCAGTGCATCCACGTGAGAGCTAACAAACTCATTGACTGTTTATACACAGACACTAATTACAATTTAAAAAGCCACAGGTGTGGGAAATTAACCTTTAATTGCCATTTAAACCTGTGTGTGTCACCTTGTGTGTCTGTAACAAGGCCAAACATTCAAGGGTATGTAAACTTTTGATCAGGGCCATTTGGGTGATTTCTGTTATCATTATGATTTAAAAAGGAGCCAACCAACTATGTGATAATAAATGGCTTCATATGATCACTATCCTTAATAAAAAACTTTAAAAAAATAAAAAAAGTTTTTGCATGATCAGTCATATTTTCAAAATTAATGCCAAAATTTCACAATTTCTCCCAGGGTATGCAAACTTTTGATTGTTTTTTTTAAGCCAAGTCAAATATTTCATGATCCACTGAATGATTATTCTAGTAAGAAAATTAAGCATGCAACCCCACTCTTGATATTTCTGAAAATTCTTGTTTCGCTTAAATTGGTATGCTGGTAATATCATTTGTAATGGAAAAATTGCATAGAAGCATTTTCACTAGTGACCTCAGACTTTTGGACCCCACTGCACATTGACTCCTGAAAAATGCCAGATGGAATTGTTATTTAAGCATTTAGACCAAAAAATATGCAACAAGACGAACAGGAGAAGAACAAGAAACTTAAACCTTTAAGATGTAAAAATTGTGCATGCTTGATGGCAAAACCATGTCATTTTTTTCATATCCTTTGGTTTGAGTTTGCTCTTTCGATATTTGTCCTGTGAGGCCTCTAACAGGCCCTAAAGATGATAGTCAGGGGTACATGTGTATTGATCCATACAGTCAGTCTCTATAGACCGTCAGTCATTGTGCCAGATGGCTCACACTAGCCGATCATGTTCCTCCATGGCAGTTCACATTAAATGTCTTTGAACTCTGTTATTATATGAAAAAGCCTTGAGTTACTGCTGAGATTGACTGACATTTCTTTGAGAGGGAAATAAAACCTTTTCAGACAGCCATGCATAGCAACTGACTCTGCTATCATTACCAGCAGCCTTTAATGGAATGTACATGTGTCTGTTTGAGCGAGTCCATGTGCATCAGGCTAACGCTGACTTCTGTCAAGGGTTCGGTTAAATTGGCTGGAATCCTGTGTGTAATTTTACAAGTTTTGGTTTATTTAGTTAGCTTTTTTATTTTATGGAAATAATTCCCATATGCTCATAATTATGCAAGAGAAACACTATTGCTCTATTCCAAAACCTAGTGAGCTGCCTAAAGAGGGAACATTTTAAAGCACCATAGGTGTGCTTCTGACGCGAAGGCTGTTCTAAAAGGTAGGAAACTTAATTATGCTGCTTCTTAAGATACCTTGTTTTAGCCCAATTCTAAGGCAGCATCACGTACAGTATATCCTTCACAGACAAGACAATTTCATAATGCATTCAACTATCTTAGTGGAAAAATAAATCAAAGATGGCAGACAACCAAGAGAAATGTTGATTATAAATAAACATTTCATTTAATATTAAAAAGTATTAATAGTACATTTGTATTTTACCCAATATTTGTATGTGCTATGTGTTAAGGTGAATCACAGTATTGTATAGCTTAGCAACATGCACAAACTCTTGTGAAATCGATTATGAATTGAGTCTTCCATGCAGAGTGCTAGAGTGGCACAGAGTGGCTGTTTAAATAGAGAGCTCCAAATCGGTCAGTTATGAGGTTTCATGGTGGTTAGGATGCTGCCTTAGAAAGCTAAGTACTGTGCAAAATTTGTAGGCACTTGGGAAAAATGTTGCATAGTGAGGATGTCTTAAAAAATAATGCCATAAATAGTTTTCATTTATCAATTAACGTCATATAAAGTCCAGTAAACATAAAAAAGCTAAATCAACATTTGGTGTGACCACCTTTGCCTTTAAAACAGCGCCAATTCTCCTAGGTATAGCTGGACACAGTTTTTCTTGGTTGTTGGCAGATAGGATGTTCCAAGCATCTTGGAGAATTTGCCACAGTTTCTCTATCTATTTCGGCTGTCTCAATTGCTTCTGTCTCTTCTTGTAATCCCAGACTAACTCAATATTCAGTGGGGGGCTCTGTACGGACCATGCCATCTGTTGCAGGGCTCCCTGTTATTCTGTTCTATTCTATTTGCAAAAGAAATGTTTGGGAGTCTAAAATGTATATTTCCTATTGACACACTAAAGCTGAAAATATAAATAACCATCTTAAGACAAATGTTTTTGTGAAGCATCTTATTTGCCTAAGACTTTTGCACAGTACTGTACATGTTAAGAGAACCCATGTGAGGAAAAAAAATCAGTTTTTAAGGCATTTGATGCAAATGAAATAACACGTCCTCACTGCTGTTTCTGGATTTTTTCCTCGAGTTCCTGCAGTGTTCTGTGCTTTAGCGCCACCTGTTGACACATGATCCAAAGCTCATATTTTATGGTTCAGGGCAATTCATTGGCCGGTAAGGAAATAAATGACACACTCACTGTCAAAAAAAAAAAAAAAAGGCTTCGCTTTCAGCACTATCTGGTGAGAATGTGTGCTCCAGGTGAGAAAGTCTTGTTAGTAATCCATTGTTTCGATTCAAAATATTAATTACAGCGAAGATTCGCGTTTGGTGTGCAAAGGCCTTAAGGGTGGGTTGCAGAAAAAAGGGTTAAATTAAGGAGAGTGTAGAGCTAATCCAGGGTTTGTTGATGGGTCAGTCCATCTCAAGTTGTCCAATACAGGTTGCTTGACCATTTTTATTTATTTATAAAAAAAAATATATATAAATATCTTTTGCGTGATTACCTCTATGTATTGGTATTGCAAAACCACCATTTTTTTATTTTATTTTTTATTTTACTTGGTTTAACCATGACAGCCATCTTTGTGTTATGGCACATGACAAATTTAGGTTATACAGCTGTTTACAGAAACCTCGATATCTCAGCTCAGGATGGTCCTAGCTCCTTGGAACAAAAACTGATATCTAGAGCACATTACAAGGTACATGTACATATATAAACATTTTACACATTCTTGTTCCTTAGACAAGTTCCTTGTTCCTAATGTAATGCTCAAGATTGCTCAGAGTAGGGGGGCCTGGGTAGTTCAGCGAGTATTGACGCTGACTACCACCCCTGGAGTCGCGAATTCAAATCCAGGGTGTGCTGAGTGACTCCAGCCAGATCTCCTAAGCAACCAAATTGGCCCAGTTGCTAGGGAGGGTAGAGTCACATGGGGTAACCCCCTCGTGGTCGCGATTAGTGGTTCTCACTCTCATTAGGGTGCGTGGTAAGTTGTGTGTGGATCGCGGAGAGTAGCTTGAGCTTCCACATGCTGGGAATCTCCGTGGTGTCATGCACAACAAGCCCCACATGATAAGATGTGCGGATTGATGGTCTCAGAAGCGGAGGCAACTGAGACTTGTCCTCCGCCACCCGGATTGAGGTGAGGAACCGCGCCACCACAAGGACCTACTAAGTAGTGGGAATTGGGCATTCCAAATTGGGAAAAAAGGGGATACATTTTTTTTTTTTTTAAAGATTGCTCAAAGTTCCACTTTTAGGGTCAATTTATAATAGGAAGGGTTTGAGTGTCAGTCTTAATTTTTTAGGGGGTACCTAGGTAAGTATAGTGTGCATGCAGAACATTTCACGTGGTCTGCCACTGCGAGGATGATCAACTGTCCTTCCTGTCTCCCTGTAGCGCTGTCTTAGGCGTCTCACAGTACAGACATTGCAATTTATTGCCCTGGCCACATCTGCAGTCCTCATGCCTCCATGCATCATGCCTAAGGCACATTCACGCAGATGAGCAGGGACCCTGAACATCTTTCTTTTAGTGTTTTTCTGAGTCAGTAGAAAGGTCTCATTAGTGTCCTAAGTTTTTATAACTGTGATAACCTTAATTGCCTATCGTCTGTAAGCTGTTAGTGTCTTAACGACTGTGCCACAGGTGCATGTTCATTAATTGTTTATGGTTCATTGAACAAGCATGGAAAACATTGTTTAAACCCTTTACAATAAAGATCTGTAAAGTTATTTGGATTTTTACAAAATTATCTTTAAAATACAGTGTCCTGAAAAAGGGGCGTTTCTTTTTTTGCTGTGTTTATAAGCATATTTCTCTCTGAAATTTTGTGGGAGCGTCCGGTGACAGTAGTCAATTCGGCCGGTGTAATTTTTCTGAGAAAATTTTGTTCATGGGAACCCACACTTTATCCTCAGTAGACATTTTGAATGATGTTCTTGGTCCAGGTGGATGGAAGAATTTTACAAAAACATCACAGTTTTCCACGCTTATGTCCTCAACCAATGGTGTGACTTTAACGCATTGAGTTTCTTAGCCAGAGAAACAGAGAATTCATCCCTAGGGAGAACGACAGTGATCATATCTGCTCTCTCAGTCATAACCCACTGCTTAAAGGTGATGTTATCAGGAAGTCATCTTTGTCTGACTCTTCAAGCATCTGCAGTAAGGCCTCAATTCCTGGACACTGGTCACACTTGTTGAGCATGCAGTCATAACTGTTTACGTTACAGACTAGAAGTTCCAGCAGGTCCTTGTAGTCCACTTTTAGCTTTGCTGACTCAACCATCAGCTTGATGTTCTGATGTTGTGTGCAGACACAGACAGTTTGAGTTCCAGATGCTCCTGCCAGCACACACCATTTTGGCCTCAGTTCACAAAATTTGTATCTTCCTATCTTTAACTCTGGGTGCTGATTTTTAAACTCCACATACAGTTCATTAAGGTTACTTAAAACTAAACTCTTTTGTTTATGAACTTTTTGAAGAACACTTTGATAGATCATGCTTCACTGTTGCCAATATCAAAAGTAGTAACATTTTAGACCTCACTGACAAGCATAAGCTATTGTATGTCAATCATAAACATAATTACTGTAAGATACTTTTAATTTTTATTATATGTTATGCTTATATTACATCTGTTCATTTCTCAAAATGCATGAATAAAGTAGGTTTTTCCCCAGATTTCTACTAGCCCTAGCTCTGCAAACAATGGAATCTCAAACTCAAAATGTATACAGCAGAATGCTACTATAGATGACTTGACATATCGCCCCCATAAAAAAATAAATAAGAGAAGTCTCAACCCTGAAATGTTCTGCATGCATACTATACTTACCCCCTAAAAAATTAAGACTGAGACTCGAACCCTTCCCATTATAAACTGACCCTAAAAGTGGAATTTTGAGCAATCTTGAGCAATACATTAGGACTTACATCTGTAAAATGTTTATATATCTACATGTACCTTGTAATGTGCTCTAGAGATCAGTTTTTGTTCCAAGGAGCTAGGACCATCCTGAGCCGAGATACTGAGGTTTCCGTAAATGGCTGTATAACCAAAATTTGTTGTGTGCCATGACACAAAGATGGTCGTTGTGGTTAAACCAAGTAAAATTAAAATAAAAAACGGGTGGTTTTGCAATACCAATACATAGAGGTAATCTCTCAAAAAAATGAGGAAAATTAAAAATGGTCAAGCAACCTGTATTGGACCACTTGAGATGGACTGACCATGATCCAAGTTTTATTTTAATTTGAGGTGTTTTGCACCACTTAAATTTAAATATGTTATAACAAATCAGAGATAAAAATGTTAGTTTCTGATTAAAACCTTTACCTGCAATTAACTTTGTCTGCCATGATGGATTCTGAACCTAGCTGTAGATCATTGGTACACAGGGCTGTAGCGCAGCAGCGTTTGCAGTGCCACAAACCTTAAAATATGGCAGCATAATTTAAGAAAAAAAAGACAATATGAAACAAGACACTAGTGGCACGGGTCTAGGATTGACCGCCTGCTTTCGAATCAACAACACTATTGTGGACAGAAATTAACAGCCCAGGCTACATACATAAGCAAGCATGAAAGAAAAGACTCGTTAAATGCAGAATTATTGCTCTTCTCTCGCATCTCCTCGAGAGACCCTCCTCTGTTCTTTACAGGTCTCCCTGTATGTACAGGATGGGGAAGCGGGTGATCACGCCAAAATCAGGATCAAAACAATGTTTTTTTTTAAACAAGGTTTAAAGTTTGGTGCAACAATTTTCTGATAAACCTTGATTTATTCTAAATTTAACCTAAGAGATTAACTGAGCTAGCAGAGGTTGTCCTTATGGCTTTCATTAAAATTCATATCAGACTAAGTGCAGTTTTCACTGTCATAACATTATACAGCAAACTGTGCATTTACAATAAACCAACTCCTTATCTTCCCTAATTAGGCAATTATTACACAGATATGTTGCATTCTTGAGGGAATTATGCAGTTATCATGGTAGACTTCATGGAACATCTTTATTGTAAACTCAACATTACAGGAAATACACTGTATATAGAATAGAATTCTTGCTCTTATTAACTGCAGGCATATTGTGTGATTTGGAGTAGACAATGACATAATTGCATCCAGCTACTTGGTTATTTGTTAAGTCTTATTTTTTATTTCCTTCCCAAAGTCGTTTCCACAAAACAAAACACTGACAACAGTAGTGATTTTCCAATTTTATCCACTGGAGAGGTGCAAAATATGGGTCGTCTAGGTTTCTTTTCTTCCACCTTTTAATCCTGCCCAAAAATGGTCATATAAATTAAACAAAAAGACTATTCGTTGACTTATTCTTCATCTTTACCCTGTTGTCTTGATATTTGCTGGGGTATTACATTTACCTTTAATAAAATGTATTCAAATGAAGTGTACTCTTGTATTAAAGAGGAAAAGGCCTGGTATGGGGACATGATTTATTGCATTAAATCGACATCCCTACTCTTTATCTGTAACAAGTTTTTCTCTCACACACAGTCACATCTCTCTGGACTCCTTCCCTCGGTTAGATCCCCCACCTCCCACCAGCAAAAAGCGTCTTCCACGTGCCTTGAAGACCACCCAGGACATGATGATATCTTCTGACCCTGTAGTAGCCTCCCCCGACTCGTCCTTCATCTCCTCACCTGACAAGACTCCCCTCATCTCCAAAGATAAAGCGCAGCTTCAGTCAGAATCAAACCCAGACGAGCCCAACCTAGAGAAACCTTCAGAACCTAGTGACCATGTCAACAGCCAGATAGAGAAGAAGCCCAATTTTGAGCTAAAAAATGAGCCCACTGCTGTGGTGGCGGATGGGCTTAAAGAGGAAAATGCTGAGGACGTAGATCAGCCACTGCTTTCTGTTCCTGATCTGATTCACAAAGACAGTCTGGACCCAAAACAGAAACTGGCCATTCCAGAAACTAGAATGGCTTCCACCCCTTGTCCAGGCAAAGGAGGATGCCGCATTAGCGTCACTGAGGGGGAAATGTTGGGAAACGGCACAGTGGATTACCAGACCCTCAGTTTGGAGGGTGAGGAATCCCACCCCGACCTGCTCTCATTTGAATAACCTAACCTTCGTTCCATGATCACCTCCATTCATCATTAGTTTTCAAGAGACAATATGTGTGACTGGAGCGAGACAATATGTGTGACTAGAGCGCAGGATTCTCCAGGCATCAACAATGGGGAAAAAATCAGTATGCATTGAGAAGACAGGTCAAAAGTGGCTTTGAATCTGTCAGTAAAACTGGCCAGACTTTGTTCTACTTTACCTTTTGTACATTTCATTTTGCCTTTATAGCAAAGTACCACTGATTGTACTTTCTTTGTAGCTCAAATCATACAAATGATGAAAATAACTATTTTTGTTTTATTGTAGTACCATAATGCCTTTGAAAGATTGTATTGTTAAATATTTGTGGACCTGTACACAAAATAACCATGAAAAGTCATTTAATAGAAACCAAAGTCAAAACTATACTGTAATACCTCCAAAAAGCTGTCTTTGCAGTCTCTGACTTGAGCAGCATTTCATGTCTTATACTGTATATGTTCTTCTTTAATTCATATCAGTTTGTTTTTACAAGCATGGCAGTCCCACTTGATATATAGTATAGGTGTCTTTAACTACCATGTACTTATACACTTAAGCGTGAGGGGTAGAGTTCGAAGTGATGGTTAGGGGTGAGGGTGATGGTTTGGGTAGGGTTAGGATCTCTACAGAACTCCAAATAAAGAACAACTTGTATGTACACAAATACATTGTATAAAATGTAATTAAACACACCTAATATAAAGTGGGGCCGGAATGGCTTAATCATTTATATTTTATTTTACAAGACATTAGTTGTATAAGTTTTATGACCACATTTCTGACCTTGGCTCAACACTGTGCTCACATGTCATAATCTTTGCCAGTATGAGCAAATGCACAACTGAACTTGGATCAGTCTATAAAGCATTATGCACCTAAGGCCAGCAGTTTGAAACTGCTTCCTTTTTGTTTTTGGCTAAGCATTTCATCTTGTGCAGGACACATTTCACAATGACATCTAGATCAATGAGAAGACATAGGGTTCGCTACCTTTGTTAGAAGTGTCATAATGATTATCTTCAAGGTGATGAGGGCTCGGTCAACATGAAGGTATGCAGAGGGGCTCTAAAATTCCATGGAATGCCATAACTCAAACACTAATCTCAGTCCTTGTCCTCTTGTTTGTGTAGACATTCTGACTCCCATGGCATTCTCTCAGGGCTGTTCTTTATCCCAGACAATAATTTCTCTAAGGAGAATTCGGGACAAATCTATAGCTAGCAATGCAGATATTTACACCCATTATTTATGGAGATATATTGTGATCCTGCGTATATGTAAAAGTACTAAGATGTTTTAACTTCAAGCTACACATACTGAACGATGGCAATGAAATAGTTATGCAATAAGTCAGTGATGAAACATTGTATGTGAAAGATTATTGAATTAAAGTGTACTGAATACGTTTCTGAAAAATAACTTAAAGGGATAGTTCACCCAAAAGCACAAATTCTGTCATCATTTATTTGCCTTCATTTTGTTCCAAAACCATATTCCTTTTTTCTACAGAGGAAGAATGACAGATGACAGAACTTTCATTTTTGGATGAACTATCCCTTTAAAGCTGCAAATCCTAAAAAGTGATAATGAAATAGCTGTTATGCATCATGCAAATGAAACATTGTGCGTGAAAGATATTTAACATGGGTTTTGAGTTGATTTATGTTAAATAACTTTAGTGCATTATGCAATGGCAACATAGCATGAACTCATATTCAGGTGCTTTATGAATTAGATCTGTTTCTATATGATAATATGTTTTGGTTTCACTACCATTGTGATGTCTACTTTTATGAATGAAAAATATATTTATCTTGCATTATGTTTTAGCCATAGTTTTCTTACGCATTTTAATTGTTTTTAGGGTTGAGAAGATTCCTGATGGAAAAATAAGAATGTTGTAACTTCTGTGTGATTGATTAAAAGAATGTTCCGGGTTCAGTACACGTTAAGCTCAATCAGAGATTATTTAGCAGAGGTGGGCCGCTTTTATTAAAATGAATGGGAGAAATCGGAGCGCCCAGGTATACAAGCTGAGAAAATCTTGTTTTTTTAGCGTAATCTGATGTAAAGAAGCACAAATTATGATACCAGTGTTGTCTGATTTTTCTGCTGATTTGAAATATGTTCTTTGATCGTAATCTTGACCATACGTTTTGGAGATTTCGGTCTTTTCCCATTCAAGTAGACATGAACTGCACTGGTATGACTGGAAATAGTCTCCCGAGAGTGTTCCAAAGATGGCCAAGAGTAGACTGACTTTGGCTCAGTCGACATTATTTGTGGCATAATGTTGATTACCATAAAAATTTATTTCGACTCATACCTCCTTTTTATTTTATTTTTTTCAAGAAAAGCAAAAATCAAGGTTACAGAGAGGCACTTACAATGAAAGTGAATGTGGCCCATTTTTGGAGGGTTTAAACAGAAATGTGAAGCTTATCATTTTATAAAAGCACTTGCATTAATTCTTCTGTTAGAACTTGTGTATTATTTGTTATTATTTGCTGTAAAGTTGTTTAAATTGTCATTTTTATAGGCGTTTTAGGGTTTGTTGTCATTACATCATCATGGTAACAAAGTTGTAAAATTGGCTTTAACTTTACACAGAAAAGGTTAGTAAGTGATTTTATCACACTAAAATAATGTTTACATGCATGTCCGTTATGTCTTATGACTATACTTTTGAAACAGTATTTTAATTTTTAAAAATTGGCCACCATTCACTTCCATTGTAAGTGCCTCACTGTAACCTCAATTTTTCCTTTTTTATAGAAGAGGAGGGCCGAGTCTAATTACATTTTTGGGGTTATCAGCATTATGCCACAAATGCTTTCAACTGGGCTAAACTTGCATTGAACCCAGAACATTCCTTTAATGTATTTTTCTTTTTTTTTTTATTTAATGTAAATTATTTGTTTACTTTTTGTCAATGGTCTCATCATTTTTACAATTCCATATTTGAATGAAGGAAAAAAAATGTTGAAGGAAAAAACGCACGTATATGAAGGTTTTATGAGTACACTGAAATGTATTTAAGGATATCATATGTTCAGGCTGGCTATATTAAAGTGATTTTTCATTATGCAAGCTGTCTGCTCATGATGCAGTTCGGGCCTGGGTGCCTTTATTTTCAGTAAATGGTTTTATTATTTTTCATTCAAGGCAATTTACGCAACAGAATTTTCAGGGTCATTGCCTCTGCAATTAAATGCCTTGCTTAAGGACTTGACAGCAATAAATAAAGGGATTGAACTTCAAATCCTTTGTGTTATCAGCACTGACACTAAACCATTAGGCTACCATCACCCTTAGTCCAGACAAAACTGTCTGTATATCTCAATCTACCCTGTCAACCATATCAAACACAGTTATTATTTAAAAAAAAGTCATGTACTCTGCTTAGCACTTTCACACAGCCAAAATATATCAGCTCGTTAATTACCTGAAAATACATAGTTTTGTATAATACTGTTTTTAGACTTGGTTATTTGGAGTAGGAATTTTTGTGATGTGTTTTGACCTGGCCTGTCCAATTCCTCAGCTTACAAGCAAAATGTCTTTACATTTTCAAACAATTTATCTTCATGATTTGAAAATATGTGTGGTAGTCTTCAGACAGCCGCTCCGAAAACCTTAAAATATGGAAATAAAGAAAACTGAAGTTTTATCCTGCATTCAGTCTTTTCCTCTCAACTGAGAACAGAAATACAATGTTAACAAAGAGCAAGCAACTAGAAATACTTTTGGATTTTGAATTCGGGGCAGTGGGCAGGATCTTTCCACATCCTCTATCCCGTTCTGTGACAGCCTGCTTGTCTATTTTAGTCATGTCCTGTGTTTTACCATTTCTTTTTCTAAAACAGAACCTCTACAATTGATTACTGCCATCTAAACATCCTGTTTTGACTGGCTACTTTAAGGGCAAAGATAGATTTTAACCTTCCTGTGCTGTTCAGTCTTTGACCAAAATCACTTTTGCTGATTTAATAAAAATAGTTTCCTTTATCTGAGCGGTACAAGACTTGGTGACTTTTCCTCCATTTGCCATCTGAACACGCACAAAAAAAATCTTCATTCGATAAGCCCAAGTTGTAAAAATGTGACACCTTTACTGTTTGAAGGCAAAATGCTAAACTTTGACAAACAATAGTTTGTTTATGTCTAAATATAAATCCAAATGCATCACTTGTGATAAAATGTAGAATTGCTACACAGTAGGTGGCCGCACAGAACACTGCAGCCATCTACTGGCTATTACTGTCATAACATGATTTTCAAGTCATGTTATTTTTCTTTTTTCACCAAATGACAGCAGTTTGCCCCCAACACATGACACATTCTCATATTTTCTTCATGTTTAAACTTATAAAGGTGTGGGTTTTACTGTAGTGAAATTATATACATTTGCTTATTTGCATATGCATTTGCATTTAAATAAGATCTAAATGGCATAAAATCCCAAAAGGCGTGCATAATTTAAGTCTCTGAATAGCAGGATTGAGCTGAAGTTAAGATTTGTCATAGTGTCGGGGATAGAAATAAGGGTACAAGTATTGCTGACAATAGAGTAATAAAATCTCTTTGTCAGAGGAAAAGGGTTAGTTGACATTTTAATATATGAATGAAATGAAAAAAAAAGTAATGGAACCTAGTGAAGTATCTGGGTTGGTGTTACAATGATCATAGGTTCACTTCCACATATTGTAGGTGTGATCAATTCAGTAGAGCTTTAGAATTTGTGAGATTCTCTAAACATGACAATTTCCAATGTTTCTTCAAGGATACCATTCTTGCAGTTGATGTACTGTAAAACACTGTTGAATAAAAGCATATTAATGAATGAATAAAAGTTATTGTACACTAACCGCAAGAATGGTATCCCATGTTTAGAGAATCTCACAAAATGTAAAGTCCTACTGAATTGATCACACCTACAATATGTGGAAGTGAACCTATGATTATTGTAACTCCAGCCCAGATTCTTCACCACTAGGTTCCATGCCTTTTTCATTCATTCATGTCTGACTTGCTCAGCATATCAAGAAGCAGTGGAACTGTACCCAAATATATTTGTCATCGAGATTCGGGCAAGGCATTGTATTTATCACATTTATTTGGGCTAACATTGTGTGCTACTAGATATTTATCCAGTACATTTAGTTAATTGATATACTCATATAGATGATGTTTGGTACTTTTGGTGGAAATGTGACTATAAGGGAGTGTTTAGATCAAATAAAACATGTTTCACATTGGACATATCGCCTACTATGAGACTTCTTAGTTCAGTGAGACATTAATTTAGTGCTAGTTTCCTTGCAGGATGTGAAGAATGCATTGTCAGAATTCATTTGGTGTGCTTGTACATCTCTCTTCAGGCTTAGAACTGTTTGTGTGAGATTTTTTTACATTTTTTTCCTTGTCTTTCTTCCAGTCTTGTTTTTCCATTGAGTATTTAACCTTTTTTTCATCCTAAAAACTGCTTATACAATACTTATATGCTAGACTGAATAATTTGCTCACTACTATTGTTCCAGTGTTTTATAAGACATAAACTATACTCAAATGTTCTGTCATTGTTTCAAGTCCACATTTTAGGTCTGGTTAATTTTCTAAAGAGAATTGGTCTATATACAGTATAGTATATACTATAATAACAATAGTTTTGTCAGTTATTTTATTTTTTTGGAAACACTAATTTTACTAATTGTAAGCATGATTAAACACTTTTCTTTTTCACAATAATGAGTGTCCAGTGGACCACCGACCACAATCCAGACTTCCTTTATAGTGAATGAGTATCCCTGTGTAATACGTCCCATGTAAAACTGCATGCACTTATTGTGTAATTCATTTACTGTACATGTTGTTATTGGTATTACTATAGTTATAAATAACTAGTATGACTGTATGTTGTTCTGGAAAATGTAAATGTTTTTTTAAAGACTGAGCAGCACTGTTTGATTGAATGTTAAACATAGCTGTGGTCTCTGGTTGCAGCACATTTTAAAACCAAATGAAAATTGTCATTACTTTTAACATGTTATTTTATTCATTGGTCCTTAGTCATCCAGCATTGAAAGTGAAAAGTGTCCCCCAAGCCAAGTAATGTTAGCAGCCCTGCTTTAGAGTTATGGAAGCCTTACCCAATGAGTGGAAGTGTTTTCTAAAGCTTCTTTGCACTCAAATATTATTTATGTATCTGTCTTCATCTATCTATCAGAATAAGGTCTGTCAACTCAGGAAGTCCACAGTTGAATGCGTTTTTAACGCAACATTGATTAAACCTCATTCCAATGCAAAAGTCCAGAAATCTTAAAATATATTTCTTAGTGAATTTTAAGTCTCATGTTGAAGGTAAAATGGGACTTTATCATGTTGTCCTGATGGACGCACTGTAGGGTGAAGGAGGATAGGATGAGGAAGGAAGTGCTTAACCTTATTCCAGTGACATGAGAAAGCATCATGCTTGGAAGACAAATCTGTAACATGGCATTGGAAATCAGAGTTATGCTGCATTTAGTTACAAAAAATGAACATAACATGATGTGCCAGTGAGAAATGTTTGAAAGTTCAAAGAGATTCGCAGTAATTAATAACACACAGAAGATCCTGGAAACCAAGCCTCTGAAAAACACAATTAAGACTAAATATTTAATACTGTAAATAAATAAAGGATATCAAAAACATAAATAAAATATTAATAAAATGCAAACATCTGTTAGAATAGCAGGTGACCAAAAATATCTACTAGTTACCTAATAATATTAATAGTTAAATGTAGCCACAGGTCCTAGCAGATGGGGGAAAAATACCACAATTTCCCACTTTTGAAATAAGATGCTGTGGATACTGTTATCTTATAGTAAAGATTTACTTGAAAAAAGAAACCATACGATACAGTATACGGAGCATGTTATGTTGGTTGCACAATGTGACCCTGTGCAAAAAAATACCCAAAGCTGTTAAAATGTAATTGGCTGTTGGTAACCCATGTTGGTTTATCTGTCCAACGAATCTCTCAGTTTGTTAGCACTTGTACCAAATAAAAACAGAGTTTCAACTTACTTCCTACATGAACGAAAAGTTCAGTTATGAGGGTTTTCTTGTTATAACTCTCGAGCAGGATTTGAGAAATTTGGCATGTGTCCTCACATTGTCCATACTGCATTGCTAGGACCCATAATTAGACCCAAGAGCCAAAAACAGCTCAAATCAACTGTTTAATGAATTCCACAATGAGAGACAAATACAATAATTTGGTTTCTTGGAATAAAAAACACAGTTTTATGCATTTAATTGTTCCCTTTTATGATAAGAATAAGGGTCTTTATATCTGCCACTATGAATATTTTGCTATTTTATGCTCTTTAATGAAGGGATGAATGAATAAATGAATGGTACACTTACATATAGTACTTTACACCATGTACCACCAACAGTCTCAACCACCACCAGTGTACAGCATCCATCTGGTTGATGCGACGGCAGCCATAGTGCACCAGTACACTCACCAAACACCACCTATCAGTGGAGAGGAGAGAGTAGAGTGATACAGCCAATTGAAGAATGGGGATTATTAGGAGGCCTTGATGGATAAGGGCCAATGGGGGAACTTGGCCAGGACACCGGGTTTATACCCCTACTCTTTACAAGATGTGCCCTGCGGTTTTTAATGACCACTGAGAGTCAGGACCTCGGTTTTAACGTCTCATCCAAAGGACGGTGCCATTTTACGGTACTGTGTCTCTGTCACTATAATGGGAAATTAGGACCACACGGACAGGAGGTCTCCCATCCAGGTACTGAGCAGGGCTCAACCCTGCTTAGCTTCAGTGGGTAACCAATCTAGAGCTACAGGGTAATTTGACTGCTTTTATTCATTAATCTGAGAGGAAGGTTTTTTTTTTTTTTTTTTAAAGAAGCAATTAAACCTCATTACAAGAACATTGTAATTATACATAGTCTAATTATAGATCATTTAAATGACCCCAGAGACAAAAGCAAAAGCATTTATTTTTTCACTTACACCTACATTTCTGGGTTTTAACCCACCCACAGTACACGATTGCAATTTGTATGCTCAAAAACTACTTCAATTCCATTTTAATTTATTTGTTGTACCTTGAATTTTTTTTTCCAGATATCCAACTGAGTTTACTGCCGGCATGACCCTTTATTCAATAATAAGTTGTACAGTCCATAAGAAAGAGGGTAATATTGTGGAATGGGGAAAAATAATCAAGTCACCAGTAGGGTGCTAAATAAAGATGACATGCTGTGTATTCTCAAATCTGTCTCCTATTTACAGTTCAGCTCCTGTTCATCTGCATGGCAAGAGAAGAGCCACATTGCTGTTTGTGTAAAGAGGCTCTGCAGGCAAAATAGTGAAGAACTATGGAGTTTGGTTTGTTATTGTTACTATGGAGACAGAAGGTCACCACTGTTCCTTTGAATGCAGTCATACTGAATAAAGCCAGAGATTATTTAGCAGAGATGGACACTTCTATTAAAATGAATGGGAGAAATTGGAACGCTCAACCAAGGAGCTCTGAGCGCCCAACGGTCGACGGATGTAGAAATGAAGTCCTGCCTTACAGTTAAAAGAGCCAATCACTTTTTAGATACATACATCACCTGTCAATCATCTCTAGAACGTGCATGCGCATTAGCTATACAAGCCGGGACAATTGCATGTTTTAGCATAATATGAGGTAAAGAATCACAATTTATAATTCTAGTATTATCAGATTTTATTGCTGATTTGAAATATGTTCTTTGATTGTAATCTTGACCAACCACTTTCTCCATTCAAGTAGATGGGAGTTGCACTGGTATGACTGGAAATAGCCTCCCGAGAGTGTTCCAAAGATGGCCGACAGTGAACTGATTTGCTAGAAAGACTTTGATAAAACTCATCTTATGCAGCATTTTTGAAATGCAAAAATTAGCACTTGCATAAAAAGAAATGTGGAAAAATGGTCTGCAATAGGCACGTTTGTTATACCACGAATTGTCTCATGAAGAATAAGCTTTGACAAACATACCTAAAATCTTGTGATCTTTACTTTTTTAAAGGTCATGATTTATTGAGGCGCTATTTCACCCAAGGAATAGTTCACCCAAAAATGAAAATTCTGTCATCATTTACTCACCCACATGTTGTTCGAAACCCGTATTAATTTTTGCCGTGAAACACAAAAGGGGAAAATTTTAAGAATATCTTGGCTTTGCTTTTCCATATAATGCAAGAGAAGCAGGATTTGGGATGTCAAGCTCCAAAATGACAAAAGAAGCACAGTAAAAGTATCATAAAAGTGCTCCAAATGATTTGTATGCTATATTCCAAGTCTTCTTTTGTCATATGATAGCTTTGTGTAAGGAACAGAGCAAAAATAAAGTCATTATTCACTGAAAATATCCCCCTCCAGAGGGCTGTTTACCATTACAAATCAGATCGAATCAGTGAGTTAACTCAAGAACCGAATCAGTCCAATTTCTGAACAAACCATTCAGATCAGTTTTGTGAATTGAATCAATTAATTAATTGAAAAGATAGAACTCAGAAGAACAATTTGTTCTTGAATGAGACATTACTACTCATAAATTAATCAGTCCAATTTTTAAATTAATCATTCAGATCGGTTTTGTGAACTGAATCAAACATTTCATTGAAAAGATACAACTCAAAAGAACGATTTGTTCTTGAATTGGACATTACTACTCTTTATGAATGAATCAAGTCCAATTTCTGAACTAATTATTCAGATCAGTTTTGTGGACTGAATCAGTTAATTCACTGAAAAGATACAACTCAAAAGAACAATTTGTTGTTGAATTGGACATTACTACTTCTCTCATGAAAATCTATCCAATTTCTGAATGAAATATTCAGATCGGTTTTGTGAACTGAATAAATCAATTCACTAAGAAGATACTGTACAATACAAATTTCTTTTAAATTTATTTTTTTTTATTTTATTTTATTTTTTTTAAGAATTACTATCTCTCTCATGAACTTGCCAAGGAGAGCTTGGAGAATGTTAAGATTCCCAGTGAATAGCCAGGATATTTTTTTACAAATTCACCTTTTGTGTTCCACAGAAAAAAGTAATATGGGTTTGGAATGACATGAGGCTGAATAAATGATGATAGAACTTAGATGTTTGGGTGAACTTTTCCTTTTAAATGTCCATGGTTGAAGAGATAAGACCTTCGCTGCTTTACATAAATTTAAACCATTAAATTTAAAGCTGCTGCTTTTACCACACACCGTCCAGATCACTGACTGGATCTCATTTCCAGAAATCTGGACCACAGGATAAAGACATTGACTAAGGTGGATAAAAGTTGCTGAGATCTGGAGATAGCAAAGCTGATAACAATCAGTCATCACATGGCTTGTTATCACAATATGATGTTGGGCCTCACACAGATTTCTGTCAGTGATATCCTGACCTCCAAGCAGACAGAAGACAATGTTAACGAACACACGAGTCAGCTTCTACCGACTTAGTTATCCTTTATCTCTTATTGATCATGCCAGTACTGCGCGTGTGTCTGTATGTCCTTTTTAGGTAAGGTTAAATGTTCAGTAAGTGTCTTTTTTCCCCCAGTAGGTTTCTGTTTTAATCTCATGGGAAATATATGGTCTGAACAGCCTGTGTCTGAGTTAGTGAGAGAGATAAATAGAGACCCTAAGGAAGAGAAAGAGGGTGTCTGCTCTTTTTACACCATTATTTTTATCACCATCACAATGCCTGGCATACAGCAGCAAATTAAGAAGTACTTAAAAGGTGAAGTGTCATTCCCTACATCCTACATTTTATCCTTTACTATAGAGTAAGGTAATGCATGATGCATCCCTATTTCACCAATGTGTACTGTACACTTTAAAAGTTTCAAAGTTATTAAGTTCGACCTCAAAATACATTGCAAAACAAATCTGTGGACATGTACCTGTCGCTCAACTTGTGTTGGCAACAGCAATTCACAGGTTCGATTCCCAGAGAGCACACTTACATATAAAGTGTAAAATAAAGTATAAAACTTATTGAATGCACTTTGACTCTTAAATGCATACCACAGGTCTTAAGTGACCCACGATCTCATTCCACCCCCTCTACCTTATTCATTTTTTTAAGTTATGCTTTCACCTTTTAGGCTGTAAAAATGATATTTTTTGTTGTACACTTTGGTGGCAAGTAAAACATAAAAATAAAATGTTTAGCATATCTTTTTTTTTTCATCACTAAAATGTCTTGACATTAGTTTTATAGTTTTGTTTGTTGAGCAATTTGATTCCAAATGCACCAAAATATTAGCAAACCTTTATTGATCCATGTTCTATTATACTGTTTACGGTAGGCAAGTCAGTAATCCCATTCTGTCATTTGTTGAATCATCTCTTTGATAAACATAAAACATCAAAATATAATATATATACAGGTGCATCTCAATAAATTAGAATGTCGTGGAAAAGTTCATTTATTTCAGTAATTCAACTCAAATTGTGAAACTCGTGTATTAAATAAATTCAGTGCACACAGACTGAAGTAGTTTAAGTCTTTGGTTCTTTTAATTGTGATGATTTTGGCTCACATTTAACAAAAACCCACCAATTCACTCTCTCAAAAAATTAGAATACATCATAAGACCAATTAAAAAAAACATTT